>NW_027332030.1:659390-1007305 GCF_048418815.1 Hemitrygon akajei | reverse complement strand
TTGTTGTTTTTCACACCGAATGTAATCCAGATTGTCCAGAGCCGGGCAATTCCTTTGTTGTTTTTCACACGGAATGTAACCCAGATTGTCCAGAGCCAGCAATTCCTTTGTTGTTTTTCACACGAAATGTAATCCAGATGGTCCAGAGCCGGGCAATTCCTTTGTTGTTTTTCTCACGGAATGTAATCCAGATTGTCCAGAGCCGGGCAATTCCTTTGTTGTTTTTCACACGGAATGTAATCCAGATTGTGCAGAGCCGGGCAATTCCCTTGTTGTTTTTCACACGGAATGTAATCCAGATTGTCCAGAGCCGGGCAATTCCATTGTTGTTTTTCACACGGAATGTAATCCAGATTGTCCAGAGCCGGGCAATTCCTTTGTTGTTTTTCACACGGAATGTAATCCAGATTGTCCAGAGCCGGGCAATTCCTTTGTTGCTTTTCACACGGAATGTAATCCACATTGTCCAGAGCCGGGCAATCCCTTTGTTGTTTTTCAGACGGAATGTAATCCAGATTGTCCAGAGCCGGGCAATTCCTTTGTTGTTTTTCACACGGAATGTATTCCAGATTGCGCAGAGCCGGGCAATACCCTTGTTGTTTTTCACACGGAATGTAATCCACATTGTCCAGAGCCGGGCAATCCCTTTGTTGTTTTTCACACGGAATGTAATCCAGATTGTGCAGAGCCGGGCAATTACTTTGTTGTTTTTCACACGGAATGTAATCCAGATTGTGCAGAGCCGGGCAACACCCTTGTTGTTTTTCACACGGAATGTAATCCACATTGTCCAGAGCCGGGCAATCCCTTTGTTGTTTTTCAGACGGAATGTAATCCAGATTGTGCAGAGCCGGGCAATTCCTTTGTTGTTTTTCACACGGAATGTAATCCAGATTGTCCAGAGCCGGGCAATTCCTTTGTTGTTTTTCACACGGAATGTAATCCAGATTGTGCATAGCCGGGCAATACCCTTGTTGTTTTTCACACGGACTGTAATACAGATTATCCAGAGCCGGGCAATTCCTTTTTGTTTTTCACACGGAATTTAATCCAGATTGTCCAGAGCCGGGCAATTCATTGTTGTTTTTCACACTGAATGTAATCCAGATTGTCCAGAGCCGGGCAATTCCCTTGTTGTTTTTCACACGAAATGTAATCCAGATTGTCCAGAGCCGGGCAATTCCTTTGTTGTTTTTCACACGGAATGTAATCCAGATTGTCCAGAGCCTGGCAATTCCTTTGTTGTTTTTCACACGGAATGTAATCCAGATTGTCCAGAGCCGGGCAATTCCTTTGTTGCTTTTCACACGGAATGTAATCCACATTGTCCAGAGCCGGGCAATCCCTTTGTTGTTTTTCAGACGGAATGTAATCCAGATTGTCCAGAGCCGGGCAATTCCTTTGTTGTTTTTCACACGGAATGTAATCCAGATTGTCCAGAGCCGGGCAATTCCATTGTTGTTTTTCACTCGGAATGTAATCCAGATTGTCCAGAGCCGGGCAATTCCATTGTTGTTTTTCACACGGAATGTAATCCAGATTGTCCAGAGCCGGGCAATTCCATTGTTGTTTTTCACACGGAATGTAATCCGGATTGTCCAGAGCCGGGCAATTCCTTTGTTGTTTTTCACACTGAATGTAATCCAGATTGTCCAGAGCCGGGCAATTCCTTTGTTGCTTTTCACAGCGAATGTAATCCAGATTGTCCAGAGCCAGGCAATTCCTTAGTTGTTTTTCACACGGAATGTAATTCAGATTGTCTAGAGACGGGCAATTCCTTTGTGGTTTTTCACACGGAATGTAATCCAGATTGTCCAGAGCCGGGCAATTCCTTTGTTGTTTTTCAGACGGAATGTAATCCAGATTGTCCGAGCCTGGCAATTCCTTTGTTGTTTTTCACACGGAATGTAATCCAGATTGTCCAGAGCCGGGCAATTCCTTTGTTGTTTTTCACACGGAATGTAATCCAGATTGTCCAGAGCCGGGCAATTCCTTTGTTGCTTTTCACACGGAATGTAATCCACATTGTCCAGAGTCGGGCAATCCCTTTGTTGTTTTTCACACGGAATGTAATCCAGATTGTCCAGAGCCGGGCAATTCCTTTGTTGTTTTTCACACGGAATGTAATCCAGATTGTCCAGAGCCGGGCAATTACATTGTTGTTTTTCACTCGGAATGTAATCCAGATTGTCCAGAGCCGGGCAATTCCATTGTTGTTTTTCACACGGAATGTAATCCAGATTGTCCAGAGCCGGGCAATTCCTTTGTTGTTTTTCACACGGAATGTAATCCAGATTGTCCGGAGCCGGGCAATTCCTTTGTTGTTTTTCACACTGAATGTAATCCAGATTGTCCAGAGCCGGGCAATTCCTTTGTTGTTTTTCACACTGAATGTAATCCAGATTGACCAGAGCCGGGCAATTCCTTTTTTGCTTTTCACAGCGAATGTAATCCAGATTGTCCAGAGCCGGGCAATTCTTTTGTTGATTTTCATACGGAATGTAATCCAGATTGTCCAGAGCCGGGCAATTCCTTTGTTGTTTTTTACACGGAATGTAATCCAGATTGTCCAATGCCGGGCAATTCCTTTGTTGTTTTTCACACGGAATGTAATCCAGATTGTCCAGAGCCGGGCAATTCCTTTGTTGTTTTTCACACTGAATGTAATCCAGATTGTCCAGAGCCTGGCAAATCCTTTGTTGTTTTTCACACGGAATGTAATCCAGATTGTGCAGAGCCGGGCAATTCCATTGTTGTTTTTCACACTGAATGTAATCCAGATTGTCCAGAGCCGGGCAATTCCTTTGTTGTTTTTCACACTGAATGTAATCCAGATTGACCAGAGCCGGGCAATTCCTTTTTTGCTTTTCACAGCGAATGTAATCCAGATTGTCCAGAGCCGGGCAATTCCTTTTTTGCTTTTCACAGCGAATGTAATCCAGATTGTCCAGAGCCGGGCAATTCCTTTGTTGATTTTCATACGGAATGTAATCCAGATTGTCCAGAGCCGGGCAATTCCTTTGTTGTTTTTTACACGGAATGTAATCCAGATTGTCCAGAGCCGGGCAATTCATTTGTTGTTTTTCACACGGAATGTAATCCAGATTGTCCAGAGCCGGGCAATTCCTTTGTTGCTTTTCACACGGAATGTAATCCAGATTGTCCAGAGCCGGGCAATTCCTTTGTTGTTTTTCACACGGAATGTAATCCAGATTGTCCAGAGCCGGGCATTTCCTTTGTTGTTTTTTACACGGAATGTAATCCAGATTGTCCAGAGCCGGGCAATTCCTTTGTTGTTTTTCACACGGAATGTAATCCAGATTGTCCAGAGCCGGGCAATTCCTTTGTTTTTTTTTTCATACGGAATGTAATCCAGATTGTCCAGAGCCGGGCAATTCATTTGTTGTTTTTCACACGGAATGTAATCCAGATTGTCCAGAGCCTGGCAATTCCTTTGTTGTTTATCACACGGAATGTAATCCAGATTGTCCAATGCCGGGCAATTCCTTTGTTGTTTTTCACACGGAATGTAATCCAGATTGTCCAGAGCCGGGCAATTCCTTTGTTGTTTTTCACACTGAATGTAATCCAGATTGTCCAGAGCCGGGCAATTCCTTTGTTGTTTTTCACACGGAATGTAATCCAGATTGTCCAGAGCCGGGCAATTCCTTTGTTGTTTTTCACACGGAATGTAATCCAGATTGTCCAGAGCCGGGCATTTCCTTTGTTGTTTTTTACACGGAATGTAATCCAGATTGTCCAGAGCCGGGCAATTCCTTTGTTGTTTTTCACACGGAATGTAATCCAGATTGTCCAGAGCCGGGCAATTCCTTTGTTTTTTTTTCATACGGAATGTAATCCAGATTGTCCAGAGCCGGGCAATTCATTTGTTGTTTTTCACACCGAATGTAATCCAGATTGTCCAGAGCCTGGCAATTCCTTTGTTGTTTATCACACGGAATGTAATCCAGATTGTCCAATGCCGGGCAATTCCTTTGTTGTTTTTCACACGGAATGTAATCCAGATTGTCCAGAGCCGGGCAATTCCTTTGTTGTTTTTCACACTGAATGTAATCCAGATTGTCCATAGCCTGGCAAATCCTTTGTTGTTTTTCACACGGAATGTAATCCGGATTGTCCAGAGCCGGGCAATTCCTTTGTTGCTTTTCACACTGAATGTAATCCAGATTGTCCAGAGCCGGGCAATTCCTTTGTTGTTTTTCACACTGAACCTGCAGCGCACACAATTCCACTTCTGGACAGAACTATGGATCAGTTCCGACGCGTCGCATGTGATCAGATTCTGACACTTCACCAAGCCTCTTTTGAAGTGGCGAGCTCTTCACGACCTCTACGGAGATGCTGAGCATCCGTTTGGATTATATATCCCTTCTCTCTGGAACGCGATTATTCCAATATGACCTCTGATTAGACGGACTCAGTGCTGCTGAAAAATGCAATTATTTCTGCTCTCCTGTCATATTCTTCTCGCTTCCTTATGCATGTTGTGAGTAATATCCTTTCACGAAAAGTCGTTTAGTAGGCCGCTGATATCTTGGTCTGGTTTAACCAACGAAGCAGATTGGAATATTGTGATTAAAATGGAATTAATGAAACATGAGTGTGATGGTGTATTTGGTGCCAGTGCACCTCGATGGGATGAATGATAGTGGTTACGACACACAGCTGCCGTGATCTCACGCGTCGCTCTTGCTTTCACTGTTCCTCTTTACTATAAATGTAACTGCCCTATGGTTCAGTCCCTTTCTTCAATAAGCATCTTACCTGAGCTGAGGAGAACGGAAGAGACTGACGGAGACTGGCGACGAGCTGACCTAGAGCGAGAATTCTCTAATACACCGGTGAATTATTCTGAAGGGGGAGAGTCACGAGTCACCCAGTGGTGACCGACGGACACGGCAATGGCCAAGGTGTATCATGTCCTTGCTTTATATACGTCACATAGTTCGTCACTACGGAATCAGAATCAGGTTTATTTTCACAGGCATGTGTGGTGAAATTTGTTACCTGAGCAGCAGTGGTTCAATACAATACATAATATAGAAGAAAAATAGATAAATAAGCAAACAAACAACGATCAAATAAGTACACACATACATAAATATTGATATGCATAAATACATAATTACGGAAATACATATACAAATAAATATATGCATATTCAATAGATTAAAAATCGTGTAAAAATAGTGTTGAATATCCTGGCCTGTCCAACACACCACAACAAATGTTTATTGCTGTTCCTTGTTCCAGAAACCGGGCCGAGAGGTCGACTGTTTTGCAATATATTTTATATCTTTCTTTTAAGCAGAATATGTTCTACTTAGGGGTAATGTGAGTGAAGGTGACCAGTGTTTGGGACAACGTTATAGACTATTATTGAGGATGAAGATTCGAGGTACTTATAAGAACAAGATAAAATGGTCCTAACCCATGTTTCTTTTCCAGTAACCTCGGGGGTTGGGACCACTTTTTTTTGCATTCTATGTCAATGACTTCGATGAAGTTGTTGATGGTTTTATGGCAGATTTAGGGGTGGGACAAAAACAGATGAGGGTCATATCCCATTGAGGTCATAGGGAGGTTAATGAAGGGCTCACGAATTAGGGAATGGCAAAAAAATGTCAGATGGAATACAGTGCCGGAGGTGCATAGGAATGCACTTTGGTAGAATAAATAAACGAGTAGACTATTTTAATTATTTGTATGTGAAGAAAATGATGACTGGAATGAGTATAGGACCTGTCGGGGATAGAAAATGAAACAAGCCCCTGAGGTCGGCGGAAGAAGGGCAGGTGAATGAATGAAGACTTTACTTCATTATTCACCAATGAGAGGGGATACTTGCGAGGAGAGCGTTACACGGGCCGACGTGCGACAACATATCGGGGTTAAGAGAGAGGCAGTACTGGAACTTTTGAAAAGAAATACTGTAGGTTAAATACGCCTTCTTATGTGGTCGGGGTAACCCCTGGGTGACTGCGGGAAGCGGTGAGTCGTACTTCAGTGACGGGCAAATTATTGGAGAACATTCGTAGATACAGGATTTACGAGAATTTCCAGAAGCAGTAACTGATTTGGAAGAATTAATGTGGCTTTGTGAGGGGCAGATCATCTCTCACGAGCCTGGTTCAATTCTCTGAGAAAGTGACGGTCATCCTTCTGTTAAACATGGTATCACCTTTCAGAACTTTAGAAAACTTGGTATCCTGGAAAAGTTGGCTTGTGGCTTCAGGACTGACGCCCAAGAAGGCAGAGGGTAGTTGTGGATGGAGCGTTTTCCACTTGGATGTTGGCTCCAGTGTTCTCCTGCAGAGATATGTTCTGAGACCCCCGGATATCTGTGCTTTAAAAATGATGTGAAAAAGGAAGTGGAGCGGTGAGTTATTGTATCTCCAATGATGTGGAAGTTGGTGGGATTATGGATAGTATAGAAGGCAGTCAGAGTTTACAACAGGACAGTGACAGGACGCAGAGCTGCGCTGAGAAGTTACAGATGGAGTTCAACCCGGAAAGGTACGGAGTGATTCACTTTGGAAGGATGAATGTGAGTGATACTTTCTCGAGTCAACCGAGGGCCGCACATTAGTACGAGTTCCACAATAGAAACAGAGTGGTGAGACTTTCTCCAATAAACCAAGGGCCGCTTACCGGTATGAGAACCACAATCGTCACGGAGCGGTGCGCTGCAGGAGCAGAAGGAAGTGTGATTGACAGGTTAGCTTGAACACTTCAGCTGTTCTGCACATACTCATAGAGACGCTCGATAGGCAATATACCTGACAGTAAATCAGGAGGAAAAAAATACAACTTCGTGGCAAATAATAGAACAGGCTGAGAACCTGCTGATTGATCATAGATTCTGCTTAATATATTTGTTCAAACAGAGAATGGATGGAGAAATAGTGGTAGAATTGTAGCAGGTCTGAGAATATCTTTAAAGTTAAACAGACTGCATCGCAGGTCACGGGTATGGGGCGGTCAAGTCCTTCACTGGCAGAGGTCAAGTTCCTGCCAAACGGCCCATGTGTGCTCTGGAAAACATTGTTCTTCAAACTGTCCACAGCCCTCGCTAATTTACCGAGGACACTCTCCCTTTTTGATCACAGGTCTCTGGAATATCGCTGTGGATCTTTTACAGTGTTTGGAGGAAAATGTGCAGTGTATTTTATTGTAACACATGTCAGCTGTCACTGTGATTTCCATCACTCAAACCGCCCGGAACGATTGGAACGAACTAAAGAAAAGAATGAACGAATGTTCCCCTTTAATAAAGAGGTGTTCTCCATTTCACCCGCCAGAACAAACTCCTTCCCTTAATTTCAGAAGTGACTGTGCTCCATCAAATATTCCAAATAAATCGACTTCAATCTGAATGTCTGATTTAAAAGCAACAATAACAAAATATATCTTCATTTAAATAACTGAAGCCAGGTATCATGGAAAATAACATGGAAAAAAGCACATCATACTTTGTTTTAAAGAATTTACATTGCAAAATCCCTGGAGTAGTCAAATTCATGACACAGGGATTGAGTGAGTACAAATAGCTTAACGTAAGTTTTTGTGCAGTTGGTTGTCACTAATGTCCCTGACGTGATCGCCACGCTAATTGCCTCAGTGGAATTGCTCTCTCCTCAATAAAAGTCTGCTAAACCGATCACCAGTCCATCTGAGCAGCTGAAACGCTCCGTACAACTGAACGCTGCTTCTGACGGAATATGGGATATGCGGCGATTTACTACATCGCGGCCATTTTCTATCCCACACTTGTAGCGGTTGGTGCCCCCGGTAAGATGCCGGAGCTGGTCACTTTATGTATGGTGCCGTCTTTACTCTGCTGCGGTATCCGCACTGTTACTGAGCACAGATGCTACCGTCGGCTGAAACGTGTTTTCAGCATGGAGGATTCAGGCATCTAATCGTTTTATTTTCATTTTTCATATTTCGATCGCAGTGTTTTCTTCTTTTCTCAATTAAGCTCGTGTCGATATTGTCGTTGTTCCATAATTTGATCGAAGTGATTTTTCTTTTATCAATTATGTTCGTGCTGATATTGACATTGTTTCATAATTTCACCTCGCTAGGCTTTCTGAAGTGATGCTGGTCTCTGCTTTTCTTGGTCCGAGTCTCTATCAGTGCAGACACTTCGACATTATAACAACGTGGCAGCTTATTTAAATGACGGTCCAGTCTATTTACGACACGTAGGTCTGTTCTTTTGTAAGTCAGTAAATAAGAACTCGTGTTTTATATCTCCACGATGCCACTTTGACACCGCTACAAATAATCCCGTCTGTTCTTTCACCTCTAATAATGGAAATGGTGTTGTTTACAGGAGCGATCGACTGCTCACCGGTACGTGAGACGTAGAACTCGGATGCCTCGCTCTAAACTGTGGGAAGGTCGCCAATCCACTGACACTCACATCCGTCATTGTCCTCCAGTCGGAGTGTAGCGTCGGAGACCGCACACACTGGATTTCCACTTTCCACTTTCAAACAGACCATACCCTGCATAGCATCGGTAGAATGGGGGCATTCAGGGAGCTGACCATATTTCTATTTTCTTTCCAAATTTCTTGCAGTTAATTTAACGGCGATTGTGATCCTATCTCGGGGAAAATGCGGACTCTCCAAATGCATCACCCGTTACCTGGTTGGAATGGCAACAGCGGATCTGATGGTGGTTATCGTTGTTGCTTTATTGGATCAGACCAACAATATCTACATTTATTCCAGAACCCTGCTCATCACTCCTGTATGCGCTCTGACACTTGTATTTCGGGTTGTAACGACGGACTGTTCCGTTTGGTTCACGGTCAGTTTTACCTTCGATCGTTTCATCGCAATATGTTGCCGAAAGTTGCGGGAGCGATACTGCACCGAGAGAACAGCAACGGTGGTTATGGTGACCGTGGCTATAGTGAGCTGCGGGAAAAGTGTGCCG
Source organism: Hemitrygon akajei (assembly GCF_048418815.1). NCBI lineage: Eukaryota > Metazoa > Chordata > Chondrichthyes > Myliobatiformes > Dasyatidae > Hemitrygon > Hemitrygon akajei. Next base: position 998,335 of record NW_027332030.1, on the reverse strand, counting down.
TATTACTTTGCCATTGAACCTTACGTCATCATTGACAACATGCCGTGGCGGTGCACCCGCACATATGAATACGCCACTTCACCCGTGTGGAGAGGATACCAATTACTGATCAGCATTTTAACACCATTGCTACCAATCGGCTTAATCCTGCTGTTTAACGGGTTAACTGTAAGGCATATCGTTGCGGCAAATAGAGTCCGCAGAAGGCTTCAGCACAGCAGCGACAATCAGAAAGATGCCGAGGTGGAAAATCGCAGAAAATCGATGATTTTGCTGTTTTCTATATCAGCTAATTTCATATTATTGTGGATGCCCTCTGTAGCTCATTCTCTGAAATGGCAAGCGCAAAACTATTTTTACGAGGACAGATATTTGAGCTCCCCGGAATACATCTTACAACAATTTAGGTTCATGTTGCAAACACTCAGCATGTGCACCAATACTTGTATCTATACACTGACACAGAGGAAATTCAGAGAAGAGCTGAGGAATGGAATGAAGTATGTGTTTACATTAAATGGCCATCTGTGTAGATAATGCCCGTGTCTTATGGCAATTCAGCGGAGTTTTCAAAGAAAGCCGTTTTGCAATGAATAGGTTTGGCAAATTTGTCATAAACTCAAACAATCATGTGCCTGGTCGCCCGGAGATTGCAGAATTGGCGGAAGATTGTCCACATCATAAGTTCAGGTTGGTGGCAATACAAGCGCTCATTGCTGCTGGCGTGAATATTTCACTGGTTGAAGTATGTTCCAAACTATCACAGACACTCGACTGTCACAAGGGCAGGGATGGCTTCAGGGCTTTCCGAGTTTTAGATGTTTCAAAATGGACAGGGTCGGGTATCAGAGTGTAAAGGGAGAGCGATGGGAAACCAGGGATAGTATCGCAACTGCAGAAAGGGAGGACAACGTGGAGCGTTCGTTTGTTAATAAAATGTGAGACGAACACAGTAACATTTGGAGTATTCTGTACAGCCGCCCTCTAACAGACAAACTGCAACTGGAACAGAGAGGAACCGATCGGTAAGCGGGACTTGGACATTTTCCAGGTTATTTACATGGGCAACTGAAACATCCATAATGTTCTTTGGCATCTCCCCAGGGTAAAAGTTTTAATTATGGCATAATTTCTTGATAGTGTCCAGGAAGGATTCACGTCACTATAAGAAGACAGGTGCACTAGCGAACACTCCGTACCGAATCTAATATTAGAAAAGGTAACGGGTCAGGTGACAGATCGCTCCGCGGGTCAGCATTTCAGTACGATAGGACAGAACTCCCCTCCACTTACCTTGCCCAGGGATAGGACCAGAGAGTATGGAGTGTGTTTAATTGGGGGTCTGCGAATTATGGTGCTGGCTAGCAGGATTTTAGGAAGGTACATTGGGAAATGATGCACTCGGGGTATTGCGCAACAGATATGTGGGGATTGTTTAGGGGGTACTTACACGGGGTTCAGTATAGGCTTGTCTCAGTGACGCAGGGAAAGGATGACAGTGTAAAGTTACCCTGGGAGACAAGGAATTTGGACAACACGTCAAGAGGAAGAAAGAACGATACTTACAGAACAGGAAGAAAGGATCAAAGCGAGTCACAAAGTAGACAGGAAGGAATATAACAGTGGACTGAAAGGAGTGATAGGGGGATTTGAGAAATCCTTGACGAGTGCACTGTGAAGAACAGGAGGAGACTGGGGAGAGTGTGGGCAAATCAGAGGTTAAAGAGGAAAACTTGTGTCTGGAGACCAAGGAAACAGTGAAGATCCTTACTGAATGTATTGATCAATGTGCCCACAACGTAATAAGGCAGATATGCTCGAACGTGCCGACGCTGAGAAAGAGGATGCGCTGGAAACTTGGGAAAACATTATGATAGATGATTCCCGGGTGCCGGAAGAGTTATAGTCCAGCTAATTTTGAAAGGCGAACTTAGATATTGTTGAGCTTTTGGACAGGATATTTGTGTTTTCGCTGGCCACGGAAAGTAGAACTAGAAGATTAGAGCGTGGAAAATGTTATTCATTTGTTGAAGAAAAATAGCAGGGATACTTCTTGGAATTATCGACCAGGGAGTCTTACATCAGTAGTGGGTAAACGACTGGAGACGATTATTAAAGAGGGAATTAATGAGTATTTGGAGAAGCGTAGTCTGGCTACGGAGAGAAAGCATGGTATGTTGTCATTAATTTGCCAGATTGATTTAATTGAAAAGGTGAAAATAAAACTAACGGATGAACCAGGACAGTCGATGTGGGTGCATTAATTATGGTCAGGCGTTTGATCAGTTCCCCATAGTGAACTCATTCAGAAAGTCAGGAGGCATGGGTTCGAGGGAAACCTCGCTGCGCTGATTGAGAATTGGTTTCCTAACAGAAGGCAGATGATGTAGTAGACAGAATAAATTCTGCCTGGAAGACAAATGGCAGCCGTGTTCCGCATGGAGAGTCGAAACTTCGGTACACTTTACAACTCTATTGTGAGTCTGCAGTGACAGTGCTCCGAGAAATAGGGCTGAGTAATTAATCTTTTTAATCTGACCACACAGCGGCACCCGGATAATTAATGGAATTAGGGCTGATGACGTAAGCAAATCGCTGAGCGATTGAGCGCACCAGCGCGTTTCTGAACTGACCTGCAATTTACATATTACAGGGCAAATGCTACAATGTTTGCAAAACACCTTTTCCAGTGGAGTCTTACAGTTTAAAACCAGCATTTCAACGTGCTCAGCAGCAGCTTCTTGAGCTAATTAAAAGAACCAGCCTTCCAAAATGTCAATTCCAAATTCCTAATTCAAGTACACACCAATTTATCCTAAAGCTAATTTACCTCTGAATCGTGGTTTTATCCTATCGGGTGAGGATACGCTCATATTTCGATCCCTTTAACCCTGAATCCACATGGCCGGTGTGGAATCCGTGTCTCCCTCTGAAATCAATAATAAATGAAACACACAAAACTACACAAACTGAAAACGCAGCGAAGGCAAAGCAATTATCCGTGCTCACACTTGTCTTCCTTCAAAACCATCGCAGGCAATTGGAGAATACAGAATAAACAACTTCCAAAGCTTCCATCTTCTCATGCTGTTACCATCCATTAACTCAGTCTCCATGCTTCAGTGTGTGCAAGGACAGAGGGATAAAACAGTATCAACGTCTTTCTAGATTGGTCGGTGCTGTGAGACACTAAAGCTCTAACCCAGACATACAGTCAGACAGCCAGAGGAAACCACTGCACAGAAACAGGGTCTTCAGCCTGTCCAGTCAGTGAGGAATTATTTAAACTGCCTACTGTCATCGACCTCACCCGGACCGTGGCCATCCATATCTCTCTCATCCGTGTGCTCATCCAATCACTCCTTAAACGTTGAAATCGGTATCTCAATTACCATTTGTGTTGGCAGCTCTGTCTACACTCTGACCACTCTCTGGGTTAAGAAGTTTCCCCTCATGTTTCCCTTAAACATTTCACATTTCACCCTTCACCCATGATCTCCAGTTGTATTCTCGCCCAACATCAGTGGAGAAAGCCCGCTTGCATTTACACTGTCTATACGCCTCATACTTTTGTATACCTCTGTCAAATCTCTCCTCAGTCCCCTACCCGCTCGGGAATAAAGCGCTCATATATGTAATCTTTCCTTTTAATTCAAAACATTCAGTCCCGGCAATGGCCGTGTTGATTTTTTTCTGCATTTTTTCAATTTTATTTGCATTTTTCCTGCAGGTAGTTGAGCCCAACCGCACACAATATTCCAAATTAGGCCCCAATAAAGCCTGAAACCATAACAACGTAAGATCCCAACTCCTGCACTCAGTACCTTGGTCTATGAGGGCTAAAGTGCGAAAAGCTGTTTTTACGACCCTGTCTAACTGCGCAGCAACATTCATTGAATTATGGACCTGCATTCCCAGATTCGTTTGTTCTATCGTACTCCTCAGTGCCCTATTTCTCATTGTGTCAGACCCACCCTGGGTGGTCCTCACAAAGGGCAATATCTAACAGTTGTGTGTGTTAAATCCGATCTGACATGTCAGCCCATTTTTCCAGCTGGTCCAGATCCCGCTTCATGCTCCGGTACTCTTCCTCGCTGTGGCCTACACCCGTAATGTTGCTGTCATTGGCAAATTTGCTGATCTAGCTAACGGCATTATTATCCAGATCATTGATATAGATGAGAAACAAGAACGGACGCGGCAACGATCCCTTGGGCACTCCGCTCATCACAGGTCTCCAGTCAGAGAGACAACCAGCCATTACCACACTCTAGCTTCCCCAACGTACCCGATGGCGAATCCAATTTACTTCCTCATTGTGAAAGCCGAGCGATTGAATCTTCTGAAGCATCCTCCCACACGGAAACCTGACACATTTTTTCAACCGCATTGCGGGTAACTACTGTGAGATTCGTTAGACATGACCTACTACGGACTGGCCCATACTGACTATCGCTATTGTTCCTGTTTGTCCAGATACTTCCCTTCATACCCCATGACCAGGGTAGTCCGAAAACCGAGAGCAGCAGGAGCTCAGCGGTATATCTGAGGCGGTACTTGATATTCTTCCTGATTGGTCAGCGCGTCAAAGGATATGGCGAGAAGGAATGTTTATGGGTCTGAGTGAGATCCGGGGTCAGCCATGATGGAAAGGCAAAGCAGACTCGATGGATTGAATGGCCTGTTCTGCTCCTGTGTCGTCTGGTCTTAGGTGTTCAACGGTGGCAAGGGATTTTCCGAACTGTTGGCTTGGGTGTTTCCTGTGATGGAATGGGCTGTATCCAAGGATTTTATAGACAAAATGCTGGAGGAACTCAGCAGGCCAGGCAACATCTATGGAAAAGAGTACATTCGACGTTTCGGGCTGAAAGCCTTCTGTAGGACTGGAGAAATAAAAACAGCTGAGGAGTCGGGTTAAAAGATAGAGAGAGGGCAAAGAGAAACACAAGGTGATAGGTGAAACATGAAGTGGAAGGGATAAGGTAAAGAGATGGGAAGATGATTGATGTGATGGGCGGGCAAGGAGATAGGGTGAGAGAGGGATAGGGGGATGTTAAGTGGCGAAGGGGGTGGTATGGGGCATTACCGGAAGTTAGATAAATCGATGTTGATTCCATCAGTTTGGATGCTACCTACACGGCATATCGATAGGGTAAATATGAGCGGAGATTTTAACTGGGGTTTGATTAGAGAAAAACGAAGGCACATAAGAGTGAAAGGTGAAATATTTCGGGGCGATACGCGGCGGAACATCCTCTACGGCGGTAAGTCGGTTGAACGAGCTTCCTGAGGAAGTGGTGGATGAGGTCCGATGTCAACATTTAATAGGAAATTTGATACAACACGAATGCGGGGGGGGGGGGGGAGTGTATGGACGGCATGGTCCAGGTGCAATCTCCATGGGACTAGGGCGGGTGTTAATTCGACGCTGACGGATGATCCGAAGAGCCTCTTTCAGTGCCGTACTGTTCTATGATTCTCTGCTCTGTGACTCTGTCACCAAATGCAACTGCGAAATGATCTCCAGAGGGATAAAGATCATCTCAATTGGCAAAAACTAAATATTTTTTCCAAGTACGAACCAGAAATTACCTACTGAATTTGGCGTCTCCTGACTTGGCCTTGAGCAAGCCCGGCAACTCATTTGATTGAATGTATGAGCAACCGGGACGACGCTGAAGGAACCGAACATGCCGGGCAGCGTCTGTGGGGTAATATCGACCTTTCGGGTGGGGGCACTTTATCTTGATTAGTCCTACAATTCATGATATACAGATCCTGGAGGAGGAGGATCGCTGCGCACAATTAATCATTTTATTCTCATGTCCATACAAAGGGGTTCGACAGTTTCTGCCCGACTGCTCCCGGATATACCATGAATCCACTTTCCCGACACGCAGATATTTAAGCAGCTTTAATTTCAAGCCACTGCACAGACAAAAGCTCAGCTATTGATGCTGGTTTCAGAATGCTGGGGTCTTTCGAATGCGACTCTCACTCTGTTCTTAATGCTGAATTGACGCAGTTGGAAACTGATGTTTCATGAAATGTCAAAGAACCCCCGTCCCCTGCTTCTGCATGTTCCTCTGTCTAAGCACGATGAACAGCATGGTTCAGGAATATTTCGCTTTATATATCCTGATGCTTTACTGTGCACCTGAATTATGTCCCATTACACAGTCCATCTCTGTTCAGCAGCTTAATACACACGTTATCTTCTTCCCTCAGTTACCTTGTCAAGTCCAACTTTCGAAATTGTCCGGTAACTCAATAACATATTAAATATCGTTACTAGCATTGTTATGCATTAAAACCAACGTTGTAGAATGTTTTCTGTTTTTTTTTCCCTGTCTCTGGGAGTAAACTCGACAGCAGCGGTGGAGGATCGGGTCTGTAATGCAGGGTATTTGTTTTCTACCTCGCGCCGCATACTTGCCGGCATCTGTGTTTTCGGCTGACTCCGGGAACAGCGCAGACAGTGACGGTTTGCGCCAATAACGTTAATGTTGATGTGTCATATCGTGAAAAATTTATCACCGGCACAAAGTAACAGTGAATCATATTAAGGATGCGTGATCACAGAGAAACAACAAGGGAGTGCTGACTTTATCGTTCAATTAAAGTTCCGATCATTTGCACCGGAGCAGAGTCTCCACTCGCAGGGTTAGAGTGGAATCAGCGCTGAGGACTCACCCACAGGATTACACACTACTACCTACTCAGATAACGTCCTGTCATTACACCGGAGCAGTATCTCCACTCGCAGGGTTAGAGTGGAATCAGCGCTGATGACTCACCCACAGGATTACATACTACTACCTGCTCAGATAACGTCCTGTCATTACACCGGAGCAGAGTGTTCACTCGCAGGGTTAGAGTGGAATCAGCGCTGAGGACTCACCCACAGGATTACACACTACTACCTGCTCAGATAACGTCCTGTCATTACACCGGAGCAGAGTCTCCACTCGCAAGGTTAGAGTGGAATCAGCGCTGAGGACTCACCCACAGGATTACACACTACTACCTGCTCAGATAACGTCCTGTCATTACACCGAGTAGTTTGACAACATCGTACTTGGCGTTGCGGTCCCAGCATCGGCCGTCCCTAGAGGCTTCATGACAGATGCTGCGTTTGGATCTATGAACTATATTGAATTATTTCCCCATTGGCATTGCGGTTCGCTACAGCAGAGAAATAATTGTCAATTAGTGGTAATTGATGTCAGTCACTGCTATTAGTAACATTATTGATAACGGATTATTCTATAAAAGAATGTCATTCCGTGCTTCGACCGCATTTAGGAGATAAACATCAAGACGCAGTGGAATTTCAGCGTCAGATCTGTGAAGCATTTTACCCGGCAGATACAGAAGGAATTCGATCAATGGGCTTTGTCCTATCTGTTTGACTTTATTTACCCGAGCCGTCTTTTATGAAAAGTAGAAGTTTGGAAAACTTAGAGCAGAATTTCGATTTCTAGAGAATGCAACAAGAGAGGACTATTTGTTACACAGTAATTGTGATTGTCGGTATCCCTGGTAAGTACATTTCGGTTACTTGTCGGAAGGCAGCGACCTCACTCCGCTCTCAGCTACTGCTGATGTGGTTTTAACCCCTGTTTATTAAAATGTCCACACTGTAGTCTTCTTTACGAGGTGACCTTTTGTTTCTCACTCACCTTCCATGTCAGAATCGTTGCGCAGTCGGCCCGCTTTCAAACGGAGGTGTTCATAAATGACCCGATTCCTTGAAACAATCAGCAGAGCCAGAGCAGCTCTCTGATCACCTGATCTGTCAGCAGTTCCTTTCAGATCCTCAAAAGTCCCTAAAGTGCGGTCTCGTTCCTCTCAATCTCCTGCCCTGCTGATATTTTAACCTGGATCATGCAGACTTGTTACTGGAACTGCCTGCAGTCTTCTCATTTGTGACGTGAGACTTCGAACTGTACTGAAACAGCACACACAATCCATGTCCATCAAAACCTCCTGTCATTAGCAGAATTCATTTCTTATAACTCCTTCACGTGAGCAATTGATTAAGTTTTTAAGTTAGAGCAAATGGCTTCAATATCAACTTGTGAAATTCTGTTCCCCTTTCTTGTTTGGGTTCACGGTTTGTGGGCATCGCCGTCAATTCTGATATTATAACCGCCTCTATAAATTCCCAGATCAGAGATTCGTAAATCTACAGTCACATAAAATCCAGGAAAGGCGATTATTCTCCATCCCGAAAGGACGTCTGTGAACAATTGAGGTTTTGCATTAATTTGGTGAGGTCGTGTGCTTCTCAAGAAACTCAGTTTCTCAAGTCCCGGCAACATCCTTGTAAACCTTCTCTACACTCTTTCAACCTTATTAATATTGTTCCTGTAATTAGGTGACCAAAACTGCACACAATACTCCAAATTCGTTCGCACCAATGTGTTATACAACCTCACCATAACATGCCAACTCTTATAATCAATACTTTGATTTATAAAGGCCAATGTACCAAAGCTCTCTTTACAACTCTATCTACTTGTGACGCCATTTTTAGGGAATAATGTATCTGTACTCTAAGATCTCTCTGTTCTACTGTACTCCTCAGTGTCCTACCATTTACCTTGTGTGTTCTACCTTGGTTTGTCCTTCTGAAGTGCAACACCTCACACCTGTCCGCATTAAACTCCATCTGCGATTTTACTGCCCATTTCTCCAACTGGTCCAAATCCCTCTGCAAGCTTTGAAAACCTTGCCCACTGTCCACTACACCACCAATCTTTTTATTTTCAGCAAATTTGCTGATCCAATTTGCCACATTATCATCCAGATCATTCATATAGATGACACATAACAATGGACCCAGCACTGATCCCTGTGGCACACCACTAGTCACAGGCCTCCATTCAGAGTAGCAATCCTCCACTACCACTCTCTGGTTTCGTCCATTGAGCCAATGTCTAATCCAACTTACTACCTCTCCATGTATACCTAGCGACTGAATCTTCCTAACTAACCTCCCATGCGGGACCTTGTCAAAGGCCTTACTGAAGTCCATGTAGACATCATCCACTGCCTTCCCTTCATCCACTTTCCTGGTAACGTCCTCGAAAAACTCTAATAGATTGGTTAAACATGGCATGCCACGTACAAAGTCTTTTCTCTAATAAGTCCCTGTCTATCCAAATACTTGTAGACCCTAACTATTAGTATTCCTTCCAATAATTTACCTACTACCGATTGAAATTTACCGACCTATAATATTTCGGCCTGCTTTTTGAGCCTTTTTTAAACAACGGAACTACATGAGCTATCCTCCAATCCTCCGGCACCTGACCCATGGATATCGACATTTTAAATATTTCTGCCAGGGCTTCTGCAATTTCAACACCAGTCTCCTTCAAGGTCCGAAGGAATTCCCTGTCAGGTCCTGGGGATTTATCTACTCTGATTTGCCTCAAGACAGCAAGCACATCCTCCTCTTTAATCTGTATACGTTTCATGACCTCCCTACTTGTTTGCCTTGTTTCCATAGACTCCATTCCAGTTTCATTAGTAAATACAGATGCAAAAAAAAAAACACTTAATATCTCTCCCTTTTCTTCTGGTTCCATACATAGCCGACCACTTCGATCTTCAAGAGGACCAATTTTATCCCTTACTATCCTTTTGCTCTTAACATGCCTGAAGAAGCTCTTAGGATTATCCTTCACCCTGACTGCCAAAGCAACCTCATGTCTTCTTTTAGCTTTCCTGATTTCTTTCTTAAGTATTTTCTTACTCTTTTTATACTCCTCAAGCATCTTATTTCGTCCCTGTTGCTTATACATGTTATACATCTATCTCTTCTTCTTTATCATCGTTCCACTATCCCTCGAGAACCAAGATTCCTTAATCTTATTCATTTTGGCTCTAACCCTGACAGGAAAATACAAACTCTGCACTCTCAAAATTTCTCCTTTGAAGGCCTCCCATTTGCCAATCACATCCTTGCCAGAGAACAACCTGTCCCAATCTATGTTTTTTAGATCCTTTCTCAGTTCTTCAAATTTGGCCACTTTCCAGTTTAGATCTTCAACCCAAGGACCAGATCTATCTTTATCTATGATCAAGTTGAAACTAATGACGTTATGATCACTGGAACCAAAGTGTTCCCCTACACACATCTCCTTCACCTGCCCTAACTTATTTCCTAATACGAGATCGAATACTGCATCCTCCCTAGTTGGTACATCTATATATTGATTTAGAAAACTTTCCTGAACAGATTTCACAAATTATAACCCATCTAGCCCTTTAACAGTATGGAAGTCCCAATCAATGTGTGTAAAATTAAAATCCTCTACAATCACAACTTTCTGTCTCCTGCAATTGTCTGTTATCCCTCTGCAGATTCGCTCCTCCAATTCTCGCTGACTATTGGGTGGTCTATAATACAACCTTATTAATGTGGTCATACCTTCCCTGTTTCTCAGCTCCACTCATATGGCCTAGTAGACAAGCCCTCTAATCTGTCCTGCCGAAGCACTACTATAATATTTTCCCTGACTAGCAAAGCCACCCCCCACCTTTCATCCCTCTGCCGCTATCACGTCTGAAACATCGGAACCCTGGAACATTGAGCTGCCAGTCCTGCTCCTCCTGTAGCCAAGTTTCAGTAATGGCTATGATGTCATAATTCTATGTGTCAATCCAGGCCCTCAGCTCGTCCGCCTTTCCCACAATACTCCTCGCATTGAAATATACACACCTCAGAAGATTATTACCACCACACAGAAACCTTCTATTTGTGACTTTGCATGAACTACTAACATCATTTATTTTTACCCCTGTTCCACTATCTACTCTGGCACTCTGGCTCCCATCCCCCTGTAAATCTAATTTAAACCCTCCCCAATAACATTAGCAAACCTCCCTGCAAGCATATTGGTCCCCTTGTAGTTCAGGTGTAAACAGTCTCTCTTGTACAGGTCCCACCTGCCCCGAAAGATGTCCCAATGATCTAGAAACCTGATTCCCTGTTCCCTACACCAGCTTCACAGCCACGTGTTCATCTGCCAGAGCATCCTACTCCTACCCTCACTGGTACGTGGCACAGGCAGCAATCCGGAGATTACTACCCTCGAGGTCCTGTATTTTAACTTCCTTCCAAGCTCTGTAACTGTTCAGGACCTCCTCACACTTTCTACCTATGTCATTGGTACCTATGTGTACCACGACATCTGGTTGATCACCCTCCCACTTCAGAATGCTGTGCACGTGATCAGAGACACCCCTGACCCTGGTACCCGGGAGGCAACATACCATCCGGGAGTCCCTGTAGAATTTCCGGTCTGTACTCCTGACTACGGAGTCCTCTATCACTACCGCTCTCCTCTTCTTCCTCCCTCCCTTCTGCACTGCAGAACCAGACTCAGTGCCAGAGATCCGGCTGCCGCAGCTTGTCCCAGGTAAGCCATCCCCCCCCCCCCCAACAGTATCCAAATGGGTACATCAGTTTTGGCGGGGAATGGCCACAGGGGAACCCTGCATTACCTGCCCTTTCCTTCTCCTTCGCCTAACGGTAACCCAATAACCTGTGCCCTGGTCCTTAGGTGTAACTACCTCCTGGAAGCTACTATCTGTAAACTGCTCAGTCTCCCGAATGATCCGGAGGTCATCCAACTACAGCTCCAGATCCCTAACGAGGTTTATAGGAGCTGCAGCTGGATGCACTTCTTGCAGGTATCGTTGTCAGGGACACCGGAGGTCTCCCGGACTTCCCACATCCTGCAAGAGGAACATTCCAACATCCTCCCTGGCATATTCCCCAGCCTAAACGAAAAAAAATGCCAAACAGAAAGTTACTGGAACCTACGCTCGCCTCTGCCTGTTTTTCGCCAAAGCCTGATCGAACCGAAGCCGTCCCACTCCGACTCAGTCCATTCCAACGATGGTCGCTCTGACGATGGCCGCTGTATATGGCGGTCTTTCTTTTAAACCTTGGCGCGCTACGTCACGCGCCTGCGCAGTCTAGCCTCTTTTCCCCGATCAGGTAAAGAAAAGAAAAAAAACGACCTTCCCTCCGCGATGCTTCAGTCTTCCACTCTCAGCCTCTTGCTTCGATTGAAAAGCTTCGACTTGTTGGCACTGATCATTATTACACGAGGTGATTCATTAAAGTTGTTCACCAACAGGACATGCCCTCTACACATCAGGATCGAGATACAGAAGCCTGAAAGCTCACACTGAGCGATTCAGGAGCAGCTTCTTCGCCTCTGCCACCAGTAACTCAGAGTTCTTTTCTCGATATTTAATTATCCTTTATTTCATTGTACTGCTACAGTAAAATTAACAAATTTCACCACATATCCCTATGATATTAAATCTGATTCTGATTCTGATCCAGATACGTGCGGGCGGGGTGGGGAGTTCATGGGGTATGAAGGCAAATATCTGGACAAACAGGAACATTAGCGATAGTCAGGATGGGCCAGTGCGTAGTAGGTCATGTCTAACCAATCTCACAGAGCTTTACGAGGTAGTTACCAGGAATGGTGTGTAAGGCAAGGCAGTGGATGCCGTCTAACAGGGACTTCAGCAAGGAATTTGCAAGGTTCCGTATGGGAGGATGCTCGAGAACTTTCAGTCGCTTGGCTTTCACGATGTAATGAATTGGATTCGCCATTGGCCATGTTGGGGAAGCTAGAGTGTGGTAATGGATGGTTTCTCTCTGACTGGGGACCTGTGACAAGTGAAGTGTCCCAGGGATCGAGGCTGTATCTGTTGTTATTTGTAATCTATATAGACATTCTGGATAATAATGTCGTTAATAGGATCGGCAAATTTCCCGCTGACAATATTACGGGTGTAGTTGACAGCGAGGAAGAGTACCGGAACATGAAATGGGATCTGGACTACCTGAATAATGGGTTGAAAACTGTCAGATTGCATTTAACGCAGATAAGTGTTAGATGTTGTCCTTTGGGCGGACGAGCCAGGGTGGGTCTGACACAATGAGAAATAGGGCACTGAGGAGTACGATAGAACAAACGAATCTGGGAATGCAGATTCATAACTCAATGAAAGTTGCGGCGCAGTTACACAGGGTCGTAAAAACAGCTTTTTGCACATTGGCCCTTATAGACCAAAGTACTGACACAGGAGTTGGGATGTCACGTTGCTGTGGTTTAAGGCTTTATTGGGGCCTAATTTGGAATATTGTGTGCAGTTCGTTTCAACTCTCTGCAGGAAAGATGCAAATAAGACTGAAAGAATGCAGAAAAAGAATTACACGGCTATTGCCGGGGCTGAATGTTTTTAATTAAAAGGAAAGAAAACATATGTCAGCACTTTATTCCCGTGCGAGTGGAAGACTGAGGGGAGATTTGATAGCGATATACAGCATTATGAAGCGTATAGAGAGTGTAAATTCAAGTGGGATTTCCCCACTGATGATGGGCGAGAATGCATCTGGAAGTGATGGGTGAAGGGTGACACGTGAAATGTTTAAGGGAAACATGAGGGGAAATCTTCTTCACCCAGAGGGTGGTCAGAGTGTAGACGGAGCTGCCAACGCAAATATCATTTGAGATTCTGATGTTAACGTTTAAGAGATGATTGGAAAAGTACTGGGATATGGATGGCCACGGTCCGGTTGAGGTTGATGGGAGTAGGCAATTTAAATAATTCCGCTCGGACCTGACGTGCTGAAGACCTTATTTCTGTGCAATGGTTAGAACCTTAGTGTCTCACAGCCCCTATAATGTCGTTGATACTGTTTTATCCCTCTGTCCTTGCACGCACTAAAGCATGGAAACTGAGTTAATGGACAGTTACAGCATAAGAAGATGGAAGCTTTGGAAATTGTTTATTCTGTATTCTCCAATTGCCTGCGATGGTTTTGAAGGAAGACAAGTGTGAGCCCGGATATTTGCTTTGCCTTCGCTGCGTTTTTAGTTTGTGTAGTTTTGTATATTTCATTTATTATTGATTTCACGGGGAGACACGTATTCCACACCGGCCATGTGGATTCAGGGTTAAATAGATCGAAATATTTGCGTATTTACACTCGATACAATAAAACCACGATTCAGAGGTAAATTGACATTAGGATAAATTAGTGTGTACTTGAATTCCGAATTTGGAATTGACATTTTGGAAGGCTGGTTCATTTAATAAGCACCAATAGCTGCTGCTGAACACTTTGAAATGCTGGTTTTAAGTTGTAGGGCTCAAATTTGAAAACATGCTTTGAAGTCATTGTAGCATTTGCCCTGTAATATGTAAATGCCAGGTCGGGTTAGAAAACGCGCTGGCGCGGTCAGTTGCTCAACGATTTGTTTACGTCATCAGCCCTAATTCCATTAATTATCCAGGTGCAGCTGTGTTTTCAGATTAAATCGGTTATTTCCCTCAGCCCTATTTCTTGGAGCACTGTAACTGCAGACTCGTAATAGAGTTGTAAAGTGTACCGAAGTTTCGACTCTCCATGTGGAACACGGCTGTCCTTTGTCTCCCAGACAGAATTCACTCTGTCTCCCACATCATCTGCCTTCCGTTAGGAAGCCAATTCTGACTCAACGCAGCCAGGTTTCCCTAGATCCCAGGCCTCCTGACTTTCTGAATGAGTCTACTATGGGGAACTGATCAAACGCCTGAGCATAATTAATGCCCCCACATCGACTGCCCTGGTTCATCCTTTAGTTTTATTTTCACTTTTTCAAATAATTCAATCTGACTCATTAAGGACAGCATGCCATGTTGTCTCACCTTAACCAGACTACGTTCCTCCAAATACTCATAAATTCCTTCTTCAATAATTCTCTCCGGTAGTTTACCCACTACTGATGTAAGACTCCCTGCTTTATAGTTCCAAGAAGCATCCCTATTATCTTTCGTCAACAAATTAATAATATTTCTCCCCTCCAAGCATCTAGTTCTACTTCCGTGGCCAGCGAAGACACAAATATCCTGTCCAGAAGCGAAGTAATATCTTCGCTCGCCTTCCAAAGTTACCTGGACTATATCCTTTCCGGTATCGGCGAATCATCTATTACAAAGACTATATCACTTCCGGTATCGGGGTATCATCTATCATAATGTTTTCCAAGTTTCTATCGCATCCCCTTTTCAGCGTCGGCTTGTTCGAGCATATCTGTCTTTTGACGCTGTGGTCACATTGATCAATGTATTCAGCGAGGAGCTTCACCGCCTCCTTGGAGTCCAGACACAGATTTTCCTCTTTTACCTCTGATCTGCCCACACTCTCCCCAGTCATCCTTCTGTTCTTCTCTTATCTTAGTGCATCTCTACTCCCCTTCGAAATTTGAAGTCCATTGTTAAATTGTTTTCTGTCTACATTTTGACTCGCCATAACCCTATCTGAACCTTTCTTCCCAAAACTTAGGTGTCTTTCTTTCTTCTTCTTGACGAGCTGTTCCATATTTCTTGTCAGCAAGGGTTACTTTACACTGTCATACTTTCCCTGCGTCACTGAGACAAGCCTATACTGAACCCCAGGTAAGTGCTCAGTAAACAATCCCCACATATCTGTTGTGAATTCCCCTGGGTATATCATTTTCCTGTTCACCTTCCCAAGTTCCTGCCCGGTAACACCATACATCGCAGACCCCCAATTAAATAAGTCCATGCTTTCTGTCCTATTTCTCTGCAAGGTAAATGGAGGGGAGTTCTGCCCTGTCGTTCTGAAATAATGCTGACCAGCGGATCTGTC
Source organism: Hemitrygon akajei (assembly GCF_048418815.1). NCBI lineage: Eukaryota > Metazoa > Chordata > Chondrichthyes > Myliobatiformes > Dasyatidae > Hemitrygon > Hemitrygon akajei. Next base: position 982,638 of record NW_027332030.1, on the reverse strand, counting down.
ACCTGATCCGTTTCCTTTTCTAATATTAGATCCGATATGGACTTTTCGCTAATCCGCCTGTCTTCATATAGTGACATGAATCCTTCCAGCACGCAACTGAGGAATTCATAACCAAACCCTTTTACCCTGGGGATGTGCGAAAGAATATTAGGGAATTTTCAGTTGCCCTTGCCAATAACATGACACGTGTCCAAGTTCCGCTTCCCGATCGGTACCTCACTGTTTCACTTGCGGCATTTTATTTTGTTAATCTTGTGGGCGCTGTATAGAATGCTCCAAACGGAGAGATTGCGCCCTTCATCTTTCTTTGTTCGTCTCACAGTCTATTCCCAAACGAACGCTCCACGTTGTCCTCCATATCCGCAGCTGCGATAATATCCCTGGTTTCGCATCGCACTCCCATTACACTTTCTCACGCGACCCTGCACATTTTGAAAAATCTAAAACACGGAAAACCCTGAAGCCATCCTTGCCCTTGTGACAGTCGAGTGTCTGTGATAGTTCGGAACATACTTCAACCAATGTAACAATCACACAGGCAGCATTGAGCGTTTGTATTGCTACCTACCTGAACTGTATGAAGGCAGCAATCGTCCGCCAATTCTGCAATTTCCGGATGATCAGGTATATGAATGTTTGAATTTATAACATATTTGCCAAACCTGTTCATTGTAAGACGACTTTATTAGAAATCTCCGCTGAATTGTCAGTAGACACGGGCATTATCTACACAGATGGCCATTTAATGTAAACACATACTTCATTCCATTCCTCAGCTCTTCTCTGAATTTCCTCTGTGTCAGTGTATAGATACAAGTATTGGTGCACATGCTGAGTGTTTGCAACATGAACCCAAATTGTTGTAGGATGTATACCGGGGAACTCAAGTATCTGTCCTGGTAAAAATAGTTTTGCGCTTTCCATTTTAGAGAACGGGCTAAATGGGGAATCCAAAATAATATGAAGTTACCTGATATAGAAAACAACAAAATCATCGATTTTCTGCGTTTTTCCACCTCGGCATCTTTCTGATTGTCGCCGCTGTGCCGAAGCTTTCTGCGGACTCTATTTGCCACAACGATATGCCTTACGGTTAACCCGTTAAACACCAGGATTAAGCCGATTGGTATCAATGGTGTTGAAATGCTCTGAAGGAATGCGTATCCTCTCCACACGGGTGAAGTGATGTATTCATATGTGCGGATGCACCGCCACGGCGTGTTGTCAATGATGACGTAAGGTTCAAGGGCAAAGTAAAACGGGACACATCTCCCGCAGCTCACTATAACCACGGTCACGATAACCAAAGTTGCTGTTCCCTCGGTGCAGTATCGCTCCCGCAGCTTTCGGCAACATATTGCGATGAAGCGATCGAAGGTAAAACTGACCGTAAACCAAACAGAACAGTCCCGCGTCACAGCCGCAAATACAAGTGTCAGAGCGCATAGAGGAGTGATGAGCAGGGATCTGGAATAAATGTAGATATTGTTGGTCTGTTCCACTAAAGCAACAACGATAACCACCATCAGATCCGCTGTCGCCATTCCAACCAGGTAACGGGTGATGCATTTGGAGAGTCCGCATTTACCCCGAGAAAGGATCACAATCGCCGTTAAGTTAACTGCAAGAAATTTGGAAACAAAATAGAAATACGGTCAGTTCCCTGAATGCCCCCATTCTACCGATTCTATGCAAGGTATGGTCTGTTTGGAAGTGGAAAGCGGGAATCCAGTGTGTGCGGTCTCGGTCGCTGCACTCCGGCTGGAGGACAATGACGGATGTGAGTGTCAGTGGATTGGCGACATTCCCACAGTTTAGAGCGAGGCATCCGAGTTCCACGACTCACGTACCGGTGAGCAGTCGATCGCCACAGTAAACAGCACCATTTCCTTTATTATAGGAGAAAGAACAGACGGGATTATTTGTAGTGGTGACAAAGTGGAATCAAGGAGATGCAAACCTCGAGTTCCCATTTACTGACTTACAGAAGAACAGACCTATGTGTTGAAAATAGACTGGACCGTCATTTAAATAAGATGTCACGTTGTTAGAAGCTCGAAGTGTCTGCACTGATAGAAACTCGGACCTAGAAAAGCAGAGACCATCAACACTTCAGAAAGCCTAGCGAGGTGAAATTATGAAACATTTACAATATCGGCATGAACATGATTGATTAATAAAGAAAACACTGCGATGGAAGTATTGAAAATGAAAATAAAACCATTAGGTGCCTGAATCCTCCATTCCGGTAATACGTTTCAGCCAATGGTAGCATCTGTGCTCAGTAGCAGTGCCGATACCGCAGCAGAGTAACGACGGCACCTTACATAAAGTGACCAGCTCCGGCATCTTACCGGGGACACCAACCGCTACAAGTGTGGGATAGTAAATGGCCGCGATGTAATAAATCGTCGAATATCCCATATTCCGTCAGAACCAGCGTTCAGTTTTACGGAACGTTTCAGCTGCTCAGATGGACTGGGGATCGGTTTAGCAGACTTTTATTGAGGAGAAAGCAATTCCACTGAGGCAATTAGCGTGACTATCACGTCAGGGACATTAGTGACAACCAACTGCTCAAACTCTTACTTTAAACTATTTTTACTCATTGTTCCCGTGTCTTGAATTTGACTCCTCAAGGGATATTGCAATCTATTTAATTTAAAACAAAATATGATGTGAATCTCCCATGTTATTTTCCATGATGCCTGGCTTCAGCTATTTAAATGGGATATATTTATATCTGTGTTGCTTTTAATGTTGGCATTTATCTTGAAGTCGATTTATTTTGTAACATTTGACGGAGCACATTCGCTTCAAAAATTGAAGGGAGGAGTTTGTTCTGACGGGTGAAATGGCGAATTAAAGGGGAACATTCGTTCATTCTTTTCTTTGGTTCGTTCCAGTCATTTCAGGCTATTTGAGTGATGAAACAGAGTGTCAGTTGACATGTGTTACAATAACACTGCACTTATGTGCCCCCAAACACGTTTAACGTTTTAAACCCCGGTTTTCCTCTTACCCTCCGTTTTCTCTTACCCCACAGTCTGTCTCTCTCTTCGCTACCAAGGTTCTCTTTCACACCCAGTCTATCTCTTCCTCACAGTTTACAGTGCGGGGGTGTGTTGGCGTGTGGCAAAGTGGTTAAGGCATTCGTCTAGTTATCTGATGGTCGCTAAATCGAGCCTTGGCTGAAGCTTTCGTATGTGTCTTTGAGGAAGACACTTAACCACACATTAATCTGCGACGGCACCTAATGCCCTAATGGACAACATCGGTGGCGTGGAGAGAGAGACTTCTTCTTTTCATTTTTTTATTATTATTATTCAAAATAACAAGAGTACATCGAAGCAAGTAACACTCACAATGTCTCATAATAAAAAAAACAATATTAAGGTTTGAAAAATACGAAGAAGAAAAGAAAAAAATCTACTAAAGCAAGAAAATGATGTGAAAAAAATGAACCCATTAGATGTTGTACCCCGTTGGCATGTGTCATACAAAAAACTTCTAAAGATAAACATCAAACCACCAGGAAAACAAATATATAATATACCAAAATTCACAATTAGATTGTGGAGGAAATCTATCTATTAACTGAAATGGTAGTAACGAACAAATGAACCCCATCTTTTCTCAAAATCAAGCATAGGTTCAAAGGTTCGACTTCTAATTTTCTCCAAACTAAGACATAACGTCACTTGAGAGATCCAGTGTGACAGAGTGGGAGCCCGCCTGGCTATCAATGTAACAAACGCAATACCATGTTGGTCAGGCAAAGAAATACCGCGGATATTTTGAGGTATCATTCCAAAGAGCACAGTTAATTTGTTACGTTTTAAATTAATTTTAAGTGCTTTAAAAATTGTAGAAAAAAACTGACTTCCAAAACTGTCCCAGTATAGAAAAAGACCAAAACACGAGTGTCAGTGTAGCTGTCTCAGTTTTACATCTATCACAATAACTATCAATATTAGGAAAGATCTTAGACAACCTCTGCTTCGTCAAAGAATAACGATGTACAATTGCAAATTGAATCAATGACTGGCTAGCACAAATCGAGGAAGAGTTAACCAACGTCAAGATACGCATCCAGTCCTCTGTTATAAAAGTCAAATTAAGTTCGTTTTCCCAATCTTGTTTAATCTTTTCAAAAAAGGGCGCTTATCCCATTGTAATAATAAATTATAAATTCTTCCAGTGGAACCCTTAATCAAAGGGTTCATATTCATAATAGTATGACAGGTCGGCCTCTAATATGCAAGGAAAATTACTTAAATATTTTTCGTAAGAAATGTCAAACTTGGAGGTATTGTGAGAAGTGCGAATATGAACGAGAGTATTTATCGACTAATTGTTCAAAATACATCAGTCTATCTTGTTTAAATAGACCCAAAAAGTAATTAATACCATTATTTATCCAAAATATAAAAAAATTGGATCTCTCAAAGAAGGATTAAAAATAGTTTTGATAAATTAAACTGCAATGTTTAAAATTTTTAAGATAAAAAAGAACTGAAGAGAAATTTGTAAAGAATATTTAATCACAAGGTATAAATTTAAATGTGCAAATTTATTTAATTGTATCCGTAGAGCCGCTCCCAATAACGAGGTTAAATGAAACTGTTTCACAGCTTTCAATTCCAAATCTGCCAAAATTGGCCGCATATTCTTATCAACCCAGTAGAGCCAAAAGGACATATATCGCACATCAACAGCCCAGTAAAACATTCTTAAATTAGGCAAAACAAGACATCCATCTTTTTTCAATTTTTGTAAATGGCATTTACCAATTCTTGGTCTTTTGTCATTCCGAATAAAAGATGAGATAATAGAATCATTTCGATCAAAAAACTTCTTAGTCAAAAAAGGGAGATTATGAAATAACTATAACAATTTTGGTAAAATCATCATTTTGACTATATGGATGCGGCCAACAAGTGAACATGTATGTGGGTTCCATCAGCTAAATAAATACTACATAGAATCTACCAAGGGAAAAAAAAACTTTATAAAGATCCTTCTTTTTTTTTGTGATTATAACGCCTAGATATCTAAAGGAATCCATCACTTTCAAAGGAGTATTATCATATGTATAAACAGATTCATTTAAAGGAAACAGTTCACTTTTATTCAAATTAATTTTATATCCAGAAAAATCTCCAAATTAATTAAATAATTTCAGCAATGCAGGGATAGATTCCTCGGGATTAGATATATAAACCAGTAAATCATCAGCAATAAAGAGAAATCTTATGAATCCCATGAATATCCTTAGCTTCACGAAGAGCAATAGCAAGGGTTTCTAATATTTAGTTAAATAACAAAGGACTTAATGGACAACCCTGCCTTGTTCCCCGTGAAAGCTGAAACAATGATCTATAATTATTAGTAATAACTGTAGCAATATGAGTTTCATATATCATTCTAATCCAATTATTAAAATTAACACCAAAACCAAATTATTCTAAAACATTAAATAAATATTTCCATTCGACTCGATCAAACGCTTTTTCAGCATCCAAAGAGGCAATGCATTCTGGAATTTTAAAAGAAGACGAAAATATAATATTAAATAATCTCCGAACATTGGAAATGGAATAACGACTCTTGATAAATCCTCTTTGATCTTTAAAAATAATTTCACCCAATATATCCTAACCGATTGGCCATTATCTTTGACAGGAACTTAGCATCAACATTCAATAATGAAATAGGTCTTTTTGAGGCACAATCGGTAGGATCTTTATCCTTTTTAAGAATTAAAGAAATAGAAGCCTCATGAAAAGTAGAGGGTAAATCACCTTTCACAAAAGAGTCCTTAACCATTTCCAACATATACGGAGAAAACAATTTTCCAGCCTAAACGATCACAATTACATTTAGCCATTCTTTTCTTTGGAAACTTCGGGCCTGTGGGGAGATAGCAGGACAGTGTGGTTAGTTCGGGGACTGACATAGGTTCATAGCGAGAGATCGCGGTAACAGGATTCGTTTGGGGACTGACACGCGGATGTGTGGAGAGAGCAGGGCAGTGTGATTAATTCGGGGACAAACATAGGTTTGTGGGGAGAGATTGGGGGTAACGAGTTTCGTTTGGGAACTGACACGATGGTGTGGGGAGAGAGCGGGGCAGCGGGATTAGTTTAAGGACTGACACAGGGCTGTGGGAAGAGAGCGGGGCAGAGGGATTACTTTATGGACTGACACAGTGCTATGGAGAATAAGCTGGGACTTCACGGGGCAGTGGAGTTAGTTTGGGGTGACACGAGGCTGGGGGAGACAGCGAGATGGTGGTATTATTTTTGTACTGACACAGTTCTCTGGGATTAGTGCCTGACCCCGTTTACGAAAGGTGGGTGCCAGTACAGAGTGAAACACGCAAAAATACGAATTTTACTGTATTTTTTCACGTTTTAGGTTTGTGTTGTTCCATAAATAGTTAAAATGACAAATCGAGCTCCCCTGCCCCATCCCTCCATCCAGTAGCTCCCCCTAACGGCGCAGCCGCGCATTCTCATGCTTTCACTCCAGCCTTCCTTTGACCTCCAGGCTACGGAATCCCCGAGCACAGGAGCACCAACAAACACACGAGTGTCGGGTGTTCTGATCACCCACCCACCTGGGGGGCTCTGCTCCATGGATCACAGACGTAAGGTAAATCTACAACCTTCCCTCACCTTCCTACAGCCTCTTCGGCCTCAGGACCTCTCGACCCGAAACGCCTCGCAAGCGAGACCCCTCTGTACACACAGTGCGGATGCTCCCGCGCCTCCAGCACCCTCAACAATTGAGACTGAGGCGGGAGGTCGGGAGCGTTTTGTGTCCGGTTGAGGGTAGGCACCGGCGAATCACAGCACCGAATAGGAAGTAGAAGGGAGCGGGAGGGTGGAGGAGGAACACGGCGACGGCGACACGGGCCAGTTTCTCTCTCTCTGGGAGGGACGTTTTTCTCTTGGAACGTACACATCTCCAGTTCGGCCCGACTCCAGACTGCACTTAGCTCCGACTGCAGACTGGAAACAGGGCTGGCTGCAGCCCGTCCGTGAACTCCCTGGGGCACGCCGCCTCTCACCGTCCCGTCCGGGAAGGACAACGGACACCACAGAGGGTAGGGAAGACGATTTCTGCGAAGGGTCGGAGAGATAGAGAGTGAGGTTTAGGTCGGAGTAGGGGATGTACGTGGGGGTGTTCGGTAGAGGAAGGGAGTGTGGTCGTGAAGATTCTTTAGAGATCGAGATCGCGAAATGGGGTGGAGAGTGTGATCAATGTGACAAGGAGAGAGGAGTCTGACTGAGACGGAAAGGGTTGGATGGAAGTTTCAGAATGATTTTACAATGGAAGTTGTACATCCTAAAATGGCGTGCGGGTATGAAAACCCTCAAACGACTCACGATACATAACCTTTTCTCTGACTCAGAATGCCCCATCCTCCCTCATCCCAGTCTGTCCCTCAGCCCCCAGTCTCTCTATCGCCTTCCCCTACTGTTTTGCTCTGCTGACTCTCTCTCAGTCTCTCGCGTCACCTCCAACAGTCTTTTTCCTAGTCTCTCACCCCACAGCTACTCATTTTTGTCTCTCTCCAGCCTTGAGGTCTCTCTGTAACTGTTTCGTCAACCCGCGACAAATCACTCCGTGATGCCTCTGTTCTCGTTTTTCCACCGATATTCTCTCTCCCCGTCTCTTTCTCTTCTTCGCTCCCCCGTCTCTCTCTCTCCAGTCCGCCTTTTTCACGCTCCCGTTCTTTCTCTCTCCCTCTGATTCTCCCCGCCTCTGCTCCATTTTCACTCTCCGTGCCTCTCCCCCTTCTCTTTCCACTTTCCTTCCATCTCTGGTACTACAAACCCGCTCCTCCTTCTCTCTTACCTCTCTCTCTCTCTCTCTCTCTCTCTCTCTCTCTCTCTCTCTCTCTCTCTCTCTCTCTCTCTCTCTCTCTCTCTCTCTCTCTCTCTCTCTCTCTCTCTCTCTCTCTCTTCTCTCCTCTCTCTTTCTCCACTCACACTACCCCACACTTTCTCGCTGTCTGCCCTAGAGTCCCACCTCACCCATCGTTATTTTCACTTCGGATCTGTCTACTTCCAGTACCTTTCCTACCCCCAATTTCCTTCCACATTCCGAACTTTCCTCACCATCTCTTCCCCAGGTCTCTATCCTCAGCCCGCCCTCTGCCCCCATTCGTCCTCTCTCTCTCTCTCTCTCTCTCTCTCTCTCTCTCATCTCTCTCTCTCTCTCTCTCTCTCTCTCTCTCTCTCTCTCTCTCTCTCTCTCTCTCTCTCTCTCTCTCTCTCTCTCTCTCTCTCTCTCTCTCTCCTCTCTCTCTTCCCAGGCACCCTCTACCTGGCCACTCCGTCTCTCCACACATCTTCCTCCATGAAGCATCCTCCCTCAGTCTCTCTCTCGCGTCCAACTCTCTCTCCTCGTGTCTCTCCCTTCGGCTCTCTCTCCCAGTCTCTTTTCCCACTAGTATCTCCGCCCCCTTCGTCTTACTCTTTCCAAAGTCTCTCTGTCACGCATGACTGTTCTGCCAGGCTTTCTCATATCCCCCACCACGTCTGCGTCAGTCTGTCTGTCACCGCAAACTCCTTTTCCCCTGCGATTTCCTCCCTCCCTCCGTTTCCCTCTCCACAGCCCGGTCTCTCTCTCCATAGCCCCAGTCTCTCACCCTCTCGTCTCACTGACTCACTGGCCCCTTTCCCCAGTCTCTCTCTCGCTCTCTGCACGCCATTGCTGCTCTGCTGACATCCCTGCCAGCAGCTCCTTCCAATTCACTTTGGCCAACTTCTCTCTCTTACCACAGCGATTCCCCTTATGCCACTGAAACACTGCTACATCAGACTTTCCTTTCTCCCTGTGAAATTTCAAGTTGACTCAATCTTATAGAGTCTGTAACATACACATATATATTTGCCTCGTCGTGTTTTGCAAAAGCGAGGACTGTGACTCAGAGCCACAGATTCGCCTGGTAGGAGGCGGTCGTCTAGCGGGCGTCGGGGGACCGTCTGCAGATGATACCGTCCTTATTGTTTGACTGATATTCTATGCAGGTTTGTTGACATATGGACAATAGACGATAGACATTCGGTCCTTCGAGCCTCCACCGCTATTCTGAGATCATGGCTGATCATCTACTATCAGTACCCTGTTCCTGCCTTGTCCCCATATCCCTTCCTTCCCCTATCCATAAGATACCTATCTACCTCCTTCTTGAAAGCATCCAGAGAATTGGCCTCCACTGCTTCTGAGGCAGTGCATTCCACACCCCCACAACTCTTTGGGAGAAGAAGTTTTTTCTTAACTCTGTCCTAAATGACCTACCCCTTATTCTTAAACCATGCCCTCTGGTACTGGACTCTCCCAGCATCTAAAACATATTTCCTGCCTCTATCTTGTCCAATCCCTTAATCATCTTATATGTTGTAATCAGATCCCCTCTCAATCTCCTTAATTCCAGCGTGTACAAGCCACGTCTCTAACCTCTCTGCATAAGACAGACCAGACATCCCAGGAATTAACCTCGTGAATCTACGCTGCACTTCATCTACAGCCAGGATGTCCTTCCTTAACCCTGGAGACCAAAACTGTACAAAAATACTTCAGTGTGGTCTCACCAGTGCCCTGTACAAATGCAAAAGGATTTTTTGCTCTTTTACTCAATTCCCTTTGTATTAAAGGCCACCATTCAATTAGCCTTCTTCACTGCCTGCTGCACTTGCTCATTCACCTTCAGTAACTGATGAACAAAGACTCCTCGATCTCTTTGTATTTCTCCCTTACCTAACTCTACACCGTTCAGATAATAATCTGCCTTCCTGTTCTTACTCCCAAAGTGGGTAACCTCACACTTATTCGCATTACGCGTCATCTGCCAAGTATCTGCCCACTCACCCAGCCTATCCAAGTCACCCTGAATTCTCCTAACATCCTCATCGCATGTCACACTGCCACCCAGCTTAGTATCATCAGCAAACTTGCTGATGTTATTCTCAATGCCTTCATCTAAATCGTTGATGTAAATCGTAAACAGCTGTGGTCCCAATACCGAACCCTGTGGCACCCCACTAGTCACCACCTGCCTTTCCGAGAAACACCCATTCACCGTTACCGTTTGCTTTCTATCTGCCAAACAGTTTTCTATCCATGTCAATATCTTCCCACCAATGCCATGAGCTCTGATGTTACCCACCAATCTCCTATGTGGGACCTTATCAGATGCCTTCTGAAAATCGAGGTACACTACATCCACTAGATCTCCCTTGTCTGACTTCCTGGTTTCATCCTCGAAAAACGCCAATAGATCAGTCAAGCATGATTTGCCGTTGGTAAATCCATGCCTGCTCGGCCCAATCCTATCACTGATATCTGGATATGCCACTATTTCATCTTTAATAATGGACTCTAGCATCGTCCCTACTACTGATGTTAGGCTGACAGTTCGATATTTCTCTGTTTTCTCCATCCTTCCTTAAAAAATGGGGTAACATTAACCATTCTCCAATCCTCAGGAACTGATCCTGAATCAAAGGAACATTGGAAAATGATTACCAATGCATCCGCAATTTCCAGAGCACGCATATGCCACATACGCATGCCGCGGCGGCGTCACGGAAGGTGGGGTGGTTGTGGAGTGGGGGGGGGGGGGGCTCGGGACACCTGTTGCTGGATAATGATCTTGTGTTCGCACCTTGACCCCGTGGCAAAGCTGTCTCGTTGTGGAGTGGGGGGGGGGGGGTCTCGGGACACCTGTTGCTGGATAATGATCTTGTGTTCGCACCTTGACCCCGTGGCAAAGCTGTCTCGTTGTGGAGTGTGGGGGGGGGGGGGGCCTCGGGACACCTATTGCTGGGTAATGACCTTGTGTTCGCACCTTGACCCCGTGGCAAAGCTGTCTCGTTGGGCTGTATTCATGAGTATTAATATATGGATAAATGACAATTAGAACAATTAAACTTAAATTGAATGGAGGGGTGTTTGTAGGCTGAAAGGGGCGGAGAGAAGTAAGAGTGAAAGACAGTGGGCGTGAGAAGAGTGAGACAGGGGCAAGGGGAAGAAAAGTAGGGAAAGAAGGGTACCAGGGGATGGAGGGACGAGTCTGAGAGATGGGAGTGTATTCGGTGTGGCTGGAGTGGGCTGAGAGAATGGTGAGGGATAGGAAGGAACAGGGAGACGAAGTAGTGGAGGGAACAGTGGAGAGGGGAGGGAAGAACTCTGTGAGGGAGCCGCACACATTCAAACAGGGTGTCGGTGGATTTTCCATTCCCTCTGTGGCAATATAGGATCAGACGTTTAATACAAAAATATTAAAATACACAATTAAAGACCAGCAAGACGACAAAAGGAGAAAATGCCAAGAGAATCCAGAAGCTATCCAACACATCGAAGGATCTTGCAGCAGTTTAGTTCAATCCGATTACTTGCCCAGGCAGAACCAAGCGGCAAGCATCATTCACCAAAGTCCTGCTTCAAAACACAAACTCATGAAGGATACTATACTATAAATACAAACCTCATTCAGTTTGAGAGCCCGAGTTACACTGAAATGATGACAGATCCATTATAACATATCCATAATAACCGTTCCGATAGAATGTTACAGGACAGACAGAAAGGAAACAACTTCCTTAATGGATCCATTCCAAACATACACAACATGCTGAAATCCAGGTGAAAACAGCTGAACTATGCTGACTTAAAGGAGAAAGTTCATAGACTCTGGGATGAACATTGTACCGACAGTAATACCAAGTCACTACATTTATGTAAATGTACAAAAACGCACCAGTAGTAAACCCCACCAGAATAAAATGGAAGTTTTTGGCAATTAAGCAGTCATTAAAACGTCATTAAAGGTTTTTGTTACTCTCCCATCTCCGGCAAGCACCCAGAGAAATGAGGAGGAAACGTGCTTTTCTGACAAAGTAATGCCAATCACATTTAGAAATGGGCTTTCTGTAGATGATAATCGGACCTTGGGCAGACATTCCCTGTGCAGGTGAAACACACCAGGATGTTGATACCAACTCATTGGATACAGGTGAACACGAATGTTGAAGTTTGAATATCTGTAAACAGGGGCGTTGTCTGCTCAAAGCGTGTTGGCGGACGTGCCGATCCGATGTTGGATGCGAACAGTTAAATCTCACTGCGGTGTTGTCTACTCACTGTGAGCACGGAGCGGTCCCGATCTGGTCTCCGGTGCGCTCAGTGTGAATTCCTCCCGTTCTCCTTGTGCCGGCAGTATTTCCGCTCGGTGCTCCATTTCCTCACCGTCAGCGAGAAGCAACTGATATACCGATCACTTGACCGGTGAGCATTTACACCGGAGGGCGGGATTTGTTACCGATAGACGTGTGGCGGTAACGACAGCGGGAATATGGTGAAGCAATACAAACAGAAGGTGGTTTGAGATTAATGACCGGGGGGAGGAGGAAATACAAACAGAAGGTGGTTTGAGTTTAATGACTGGTGGGAGGTGGAAATACAAACAGAAGGTGGTTTGAGTTTAATGACCGGTGGGAGGTGGAAATACAAACAGAAGGTGGTTTGAGTTTAATGACCGGTGGGAGGTGGAAATACAAACAGAAGGTGGTTTGAGTTTAATGACCGGTGGGAGGTGGAAATACAAACAGAAGGTGGTTTGAGTTTAATGACCGGTGGGAGGTGGAAATACAAACAGAAGGTGGTTTGAGTTTAATGACCGGTGGGAGGTGGAAATACAAACAGAAGGTGGTTTGAGTTTACTGACCGGTGGGAGGTGGAAATACAAACAGAAGGTGGTTTGAGTTTAATGACCGGTGGGAGGTGGAAATACAAACAGAAGGTGGTTTGAGTTTAATGACCGGTGGGAGGTGGAAATACAAACAGAATGTGGTTTGAGTTTAATGACCGGTGGGAGGTGGAAATACAAACAGAAGGTGGTTTGAGTTTAATGACCGGTGGGAGGTGGAAATACAAACAGAAGGTGGTTTGAGTTTAATGACCGGTGGGAGGTGGAAATACAAACAGAAGGTGGTTTGAGTTTAATGACCGGTGGGAGGTGGAAATACAAACAGAAGGTGGTTTGAGTTTAATGACCGGTAGGAGGTGGAAATACAAACAGAAGGTGATTTGAGTTTAATGACCGGTGGGAGGTGGAAATACAAACAGAAGGTGGTTTGAGTTTAATGACCGGTGGGAGGTGGAAATGCAAACAGAAGGTTGTTTGAGTTTAATGACCGGTGGGAGGTGGAAATACAAACAGAAGGTGGTTTGAGTTTAATGACCGGTGGGAGGTGGAAATACAAACAGAAGGTGGTTTGAGTTTAATGACCGGTGGGAGGTGGAAATACAAACAGAAGGTGGTTTGAGTTTAATGACCGGTGGGAGGTGGAAATACAAACAGAAGGTGGTTTGAGTTTAATGACCGGTGGGAGGTGGAAATACAAAGAGAAGGTGGTTTGAGTTTAATGACCGGTGGGAGGTGGAAATACAAACAGAAGGTGGTTTGAGTTTAATGACCGGTAGGAGGTGGAAATACAAACAGAAGATGGTTTGAGTTTAATGACCGGTGGGAGGTGGAAATACAAACAGAAGGTGGTTTGAGTTTAATGACCGGTGGGAGGTGGAAATACAAACAGAAGATGGTTTGAGTTTAATGACCGGTGGGAGGTGGAAATACAAACAGAAGATGGTTTGAGTTTAATGACCGGTGGGAGGTGGAAATACAAAGAGAAGGTGGATTGAGTTTAATGACCGGTGGGAGGTGGAAATACAAACAGAAGGTGGTTTGAGTTTAATAACCGGTGGGAGGTGGAAATACAAACAGAAGGTGGTTTGAGTTTAATGACCGGTGGGAGGTGGAAATACAAACAGAAGGTGGTTTGAGTTTAATGACCGGTGGGACGTGGAAATACAAACAGAAGGTGGTTTGAGTTTAATAACCGGTGGGAGGTGGAAATACAAACAGAAGGTGGTTTGAGTTTAATGACCGGTGGCAGGTGGAAATACAAACAGAAGGTGGTTTGAGTTTAATGACCGGTGGGAGGTGGAAATCAAACAGAAGGTGGTTTGAGTTTAATGACCGGTGGGAGGTGGAAATACAAACAGAAGGTGGTTTGAGTTTAATAACCGGTGGGAGGTGGAAATACAAACAGAAGGTGGTTTGAGTTTAATGACCGGTGGGAGGTGGAAATACAAACAGAAGGTGGTTTGAGTTTATGACCGGTGGGAGGTGGAAATACAAACAGAAGGTGGTTTGAGTTTAATGACCGGCGGGAGGTGGAAATACAAACAGAAGGTGGTTTGAGTTTAATGACCGGCGGGAGGTGGAAATACAAACAGAAGGTGGATTGAGTTTAATGACCGGTGGGAGGTGGAAATACAAACAGAAGGTGGTTTGAGTTTAATAACCGGTGGGAGGTGGAAATACAAACAGAAGGTGGTTTGAGTTTAATGACCGGTGGGAGGTGGAAATACAAACAGAAGGTGGTTTGAGTTTAATGACAGGTGGGAGGTGGAAATACAAACAGAAGGTGGTTTGAGTTTAATAACCGGTGGGAGGTGGAAATACAAACAGAAGGTGGTTTGAGTTTAATGACCGGTGGGAGGTGGAAATACAAACAGAAGGTGGTTTGAGTTTAATGACCGGTGGGAGGTGGAAATACAAACAGAAGGTGGTTTGAGTTTAATGACCGGTGGGAGGTGGAAATACAAACAGAAGGTGGTTTGAGTTTAATAACCTGTGGGAGGTGGAAATACAAACAGAAGGTGGTTTGAGTTTAATGACCGGTGGGAGGTGGAAATACAAACAGAAGGTGGTTTGAGTTTAATGACCGGTGGGAGGTGGAAATACAAGCAGAAGGTGGTTTGAGTTTAATGACCGGCGGGAGGTGGAAATACAAACAGAAGGTGGTTTGAGTTTAATGACCGGCGGGAGGTGGAAATACAAACAGAAGGTGGTTTGAGTTTAATGACCGGCGGGAGGTGGAAATACAAACAGAAGGTGGTTTGAGTTTAATGACCGGTGGGAGGTGGAAATACAAACAGAAGGTGGTTTGAGTTCAATGACCGGTGGGAGGTGGAAATACAAACAGAAGGTGGTTTGAGTTTAATGACCGGTGGGAGGTGGAAATACAAACAGAAGGTGGTTTGAGTTTAATGACCGGCGGGAGGTGGAAATACAAACAGAAGGTGGTTTGAGTTTAATGACCGGTAGGAGGTGAAACATACAAACAGAAGGTGGTTTGAGTTTAATGACCGGTGGGAGGTGGAAGTCGCCGGCTGCAGTTGCCGAAGAGCCTGTTCCGGATCTGGGTCTCGCTCGGGCTCTCAACCACTCTTGCAGCTGCCTCGTTCTCCGATGACCCTCAGTTCTGTCGTGTCGAGATGGGAAACACAAACTGCGACCGCCTCTGGGAAGAACTTAGATAGTTTGTTTGTTAATCAGTTGAATGATTGACGTGAGAGGATATTTCGCTCCGCTAATGAACTGCTCTCTGAACTTGGACTGAGTTACCCCATAAATAAACGTGTTTGTGCAGCAACTTAATATCATCAGCCTGTATCCTATGTGTTGAAATATGTATTCCGAATCGTTGTAACTATTCTGATCCAATCCAGCAATGATATAATAAAGGAATTCGGCAACTTTTACCGACCACAGGATGATGAAGCTCCCGGAGATGGAGAGAAGTAAGATCACAGACCTCTTCCTGCTCTCCATCTCCGGGTCACTGCGGTTCTCCGCCTTGCTCTGACCCCTCAGCCCCTTCCGGTCGCGACTAGTCACTAAAATGTGTCTGACTGTCAGAGCGTTGAACAGGAGTATTAACACGAACGGGAGTAATGGCGCTAGAACGGTAGAAAGCCAGCTGTATCCCACCCACCCAGGATCCATATAGTAGCTCGATTTGCGAATGCAGCCCCAAGGTATATTGTCAATTACTTTCATTGGTCGATACATAAAGAAGTAGGGCACATTTTTAAAAAAGAAAATAACGCTGGTTGTTGTCAGAACTACAGACGCCGTTCTCCCGGTGCAATATTTTGCTTTCAACTTTTGGCAACAAATGGCGACAAACCGATCAAACGTAAAGGTGACGGTGAACCAGACAGAACAATCAGTGGCAGCCCTTAACGGGACATAGTTCACACTGCATATGGTGGTTATGTCCAGAAACGTCCCGGGCAAGTAATAATTGAAGACCCGCAGTATAGCCTGAAACACGATGGTCAGGAGATCCGCCGTTGCCATGGCCACCAGGTAGCGCGTGGTGCAGGTGCAGAGGCCGCACTTACCCCGGGACAGGATCACAATCGCCACTAAATTCACTGGAGAAACAACAAAAAAATGAGTGAATTACTTTCAATCGAAGTTTTGCAGACAACGCATTTCTGGACTTTAATAGGTGTAAAGCGGGACTCGTAGATGCCTCGTACAATTACATGCTGGGTGAATGGAAATACTACTCGGTCCTGGAAGAGGAGCAGGGTTTGGGAAACAGACATTTTCTACGAATAGGGGAACGCTCTTTGGTTTGGAGGAATCATTAAAAATCTCCAACCATTATGTTTTTGACAACTATGAAGCTTGGATACCTCGGCGATTTCTCGGCGACGATGTTTGGTGCGTTTCCGTCACTTACGTTCTGGAATCACCCCATGCAGCGAAGCCCCGCGCCCTCCGCTTCTGTCTCCTGTTCGCATGTCTTCGCCTCCTGCTCAGCTCCCTTTCGCAATCCGCGTACTGGGACCACTCTTGGTTCGACTCTTCAAAATTCTGCAACTGCGCTTGACCGTGATCGATTGCAAACAGGAAGTTCTATTTATCGATTTTAACGATTTTGCCTGCACTTTGAACGTTAGTGCTTGAACCGTTCTTATTATCAAAGGAAAGCCAAAGTATCTTTTGCAAAATATTTGCCTCTTTTAGAGGTTACTCCAAAATTACTGCAGCATTATTCTAAATGCTGCGATGCTTGTTGTTCCAGAGCGGAGCATCGCATGTACCTTACCCCGTCTGACCTTCAACATACGCTGCTGGATTGGGTCTTAATACTGTCTTCACTACACGTATCGTAGTACTCGGAAACAGACCCTGGTGCACTAAAATGCACACAGACCCTTTTTTTTGAATTTTGGAATCTCACAATGTTTCGGAGTCTACCTCACAAAGGTTGTCCACCGTTCTCCTCTGAATTTCACCGGCGATCCGCTTCCGCGATCCCGTCAAACTTGAAGCAATTGCTTAAAACACAGCGTTATACGATAAATCTGACTTTAAAGCATGTTACGCCATTGATACTGAATACATATCACCAAGTAGCCGGTAAAGGTGCCGGGCGCGCTGAATTACCGGAGTTTACTTAGACAAAGGCTTTGCATTGATACATCACAACTGTCTGGCATGAAACCGCAAAATTGATCTATCTATTCTATCTTCCGCTCTGCAGCTGTTTCAATTGCCGGCTTATTTTCAGTCGAGGCCACGGATTAAACTGCAAGGGATCTTCTGAGTGAACACAGCGCTTTGTTACAATGTCTGCACCGCACTCACTGATATACCGGCATCACAACGCTGTCGGTAACTCACCGAGTCCAAAGACCGCACACACAGAACAGCAAATGTTAGTTCGAATCAGCTCTTACCAGGAACACCAATAACGGCAATGATCAAGAAGAATATCTTTCTCACAGGGAAAAATGTTTCAAGCATGCTGTGTGATATTCAGCCTATCTTCCAGCTGACCGGGATCTCGCTGAAGAAACTCTGAGCTGATGAATCTCCACGGCCATTCATTTATACGCTCTCCAGCACACTAAATATTCAATACTACACAAAGATGACGTGTCTTCCAATAGCTGGGGTAAAAATAATCATGATGTAATTCAAGTAAAATCCCAATTGTGATGAGGTATGTATAGCTTGACACGAAATTGCAAAATCTGAAAGACGATTCTACGTCGGTGAATGTTGTTGCGAAACACGCTCAGACTCTCCTCTCGGTTTCATGATTGTTGTTGTGGATCATCTCATTCCTTGACTCCATGGACATGGACGTCATAGACCAATGCTGTATTGTCATTGGCTGATCTGTTTCACTCTGAGAATTGTTTCGGTGATAGATCTTACAATAGATTGCCGGAAGTAGTAGATCTTGAACTATTACTTTTAAAGCCATTTTACAATGAACAGGTTTGGCAAATATGTCATTAATTCAAGCAATCATATGCCTGGTCATCCGGAAATCGCTAAATTGGCGGAAGATTGCTGACGTCATACAGTTCAGGTCAGTAGCAATACAAACGCTCAATGCTGTTGGTGTGATTGTTACATTGGTTGAAGTATGTTCCAAACTATCACAGACACTCGGCTGTCACAAGGGCAGGGATGGCTTCAGGACTTTCCCTGTTTTAGATGCTTCAAAATGGACAGGGTCGGGTAACAGAGTGTAAAGGGAATGCGATAGGAAACCATCGCAACTGCAGAAAGGATGGACAACGTGGAGCGTTCGTTTGTTAGGAGACAGTTAGACGAACCCAGAAACATGAAGTCGGTTTATTTTGTAACATTTGATGGAGCACATTCACTACTGAAATTGAGGGAAGGAGTTTGTCCTGGCTGGTGAAACGGAGAACATTTATTAATTAAAAGGGAAAATTCGTTCATTCTTTTCTTTCGTTCGTTCCAGTCATTCCGGGCGGTGTGAGTGATGGAATAAACAATGACAGCTGACGTGTATTACAATAACACAGCACTTATATTCCTCCAACCAATTTAAAAGATCCACACCGATATTCCAGAGGCCTGTGATCAAAGAGGGAACGTGTCCTCGGGAAATTCGCGAGGGCTGCGGACAGTTTGAAGAACAATGTTTTCCAGCGCAGTCACGAGGCGTTTGGCAGGAACCTGACCTCTTCCAGTGAATGACTTGACTACCTTATACCCGTGACCTGCGATGCAGTCGATTTAACTTTAAAGATATTCTCAAACCAGCCATAATTCTACCAGTATTTTGCATTCCATTCTATGTTTGAGCAAAAGTAACAGGTAAAATCTGTAAACATTCCGCAGGTTTTCAGGATATTATTTGCCACGAAGTTGTCTGTTTTTCTCCAGATTTGCTTTCAGGTATATCGTCTTCCATACAAACATAGAAATATAGAAAACTTACAACACAACATAGGCCCTTCGGCCCACAAAGCTGTGCCGAACATGTCCCGACCTTGGAAATTTCTAGGATTACCCATAGCCCTCTATTTTTCTGAGCTCCATGTACCTATCCAAAAGTCTCTTAAAAGACCCTATCGTATACACCTCCACTACCGTTGCTGGCAGTCCATTCCACGCACTCATACTTCCAAGCACCTTAATCCTGTATCCTCTTGTGACAACCGTTTCCGCTCTGGGAAAAAGCCTCTGACTATCCACATGATCAATGCCTCTCATCACCCTGTACACCTCTATCAGGTCACCTCTCATCCTCCGTCGCTCCAAGGAGAACACGCAGAGTTCACTCAATCTGTTTTCTTAAACAATGGTCACTATGAGTATGTGCAGAACAGCAGATGTGTTCAAGCTCACCTGTCAATCACACTTCCTTCTGCTCCTGCAGTGCACCGCTCCGTGCCGATTGTGGTTCTCGTACTGATGAGCCGGCCTCGGCTTATTGGAGAAAGTTTCATCACTCTGTTTCTATTGTGAAACTCGTACTAATGTGCGGCCCTCGGTTGATTCAAGAAAGTATCACCTCTGCCTTCAATTTCATCCTTCCAAAGTGAATCACTCCGTAACGTTCCGGGTTGAACTCCATCTGTAACTTCTCAGCGCTGCTCTGCGTCCTGTCACTGTCCTGTGTATACCATCCATAATTCCACCAACTTCCATATCATTACAAATACAATAAACCACCCTTCCACTTCCTTATTCACATCATTTTGAAGCACAAATATCCTGGGGTCTCAGAACAGATCTCTGCAGGACGCCACAGGCACCAGCATCCAGGGAGAAAACGCTCCACCCACAACTACCCTCTGTCTTCTTGGGCGTCAGTCCTGAATCCACAAGCCAACTTTTTCAGAATACCAAGCCTTCTGACGTTCTGAAAGTTCATGATTAACCGAATGATGACCGTCACATCCTCACAGAATTGAACCAGTCTCATGAGAGATGATCTGCCCTTCACAAAGGCAGACTAATTCTCCAAAATCAGTTACTGCTTCTCGAAATTCTTGCAAATCCTGTTTCTAAGAATGTTCTCTAATAATTTTCCCGTCACTGAAGTAGGACTCACCGCTTCCCGCAGTCACCCAGGGTTTCTCCCGACCACACAAGAGGACTTATCTATCCTAAAGTGTTTTTTTTTTCAAAAGTTCCAGTACATTTTCTCTCTTAAACTCGATATGCTGTCGCATATCGGCCTGTTTAACGCTTTCCTCACAAATGTCCCTCTCACTGGTGAACACTGAACTGAAGACTTCATTCAGGACCTGCCCTTCTTCCCCCGACTTCAGGGGCTTGTTTCACCTTCTGTCCCGGACAGGTCCTACACTCTCTCTAGTCATCTTTTTCTTCACATACATTTAGAATGGCTTGGTGCTTTCCTTAAAGTTATTGCGGGCCTTCTGTATACGTCTCTAGTTATCCTAATTCCATTCTTCAGTTTGTCCCCGGCTACTTTGCAAATCTACAATCATGTCTGATCCTTGCTTTCTAATCCTGAGGTCAGCTTCCTAAAGCTTCTTTCTTCCCCTTGACCAGATGTTTCACATCTCTTGTCAACCATGGTTCCTTCACCCTACCGTCCTTCCGCTGTCTGAATGGGGCAAACCTATCCAGAACCCCGTGTAAGTGCAGCCTAAAACACACTGATATTTCCGTTATGCATTTTCCAGGACATCTCCGTTCCCGACTGATACTTTGATGTTTCAGCCTAATATCATCATAATTCCACTTACAAGGTTAATTACTTTGGGAACTGACACAGAGCTGTGGGACGGGACCTGGTAGAGTGATTAATTTGGACCCTGACACGGGTTTGTGGGCAGAGAGTGGGGCAATGGGATGGGAATGGGTAATGACACGAGGTTGCGGGGACACAGCGGGGCATTGAGATTACTTGGTGACTGACACGGGCCTGCCTGATTAGTGTATGTAAACCTTTTACGAAAGGAGGGTGCTGGACCCTTTATAATTTGCCTACCGACACAACCGATCCACAGACGGCGCAATAGCCACTGCTCTACACACCGTCCTGACACATCTGGAGAAGAAGGGTGCTTATCTAGGAATGCTGTTCCTGGACTACAGTTCAGTATCCAACACCATAATCCCCTCCAGGCTCGACAGGAAGCTCAGAGATCTCGTCCTTGACCCTGCCTCTCAGATCGCCAGCAGGTAATAAGAGTGGGCTCCCTTACCTCCACCACTCTGACTTTCAACACAGGAGCCCCTCAGGGCCATGTACTGAGTGTCCTCCTTTACTCTGTGTCCGCATAAATGTATCGCCACCCACAGCTCCAATCTGTTAATTAAATTTGCCGATGACACGACATTTATTGGCCTAATATAAAAAAAAAAACGAAGTGGCCTACAGGGAAGAAGTTATCTCTCTGACATAGTGTCGTCAAGTAAACAACCTCTCCGTCAATGTCGCATAAGCGAAGGAGATGGTTGTGGATTTCAGGAGGAATGGAGATGGGCTAACACCTATTGAGATCAATGGATCTGGGATTGAGAGGTTAACAGCTTTAATTTCCGGGCATCCACATCACCAAGGACTTCACGAGGCCTGTACAGGCCAGCTCTCAAGTGAAAAAGGCACAACAGCGCCTCTTTCACCTCAGACGTTTGAGGAAGATTGGTATGGCCCAGAAATCCTAAGAATTGAGAGCATCCTGACTGGCGGCATCACTGCCTGGTATGGGAACTGTACCTCCCTTAATCGTAGTACTCTACAGTGAGTGGTGCGGACAGCCCAGCGCACCTGTAGATGTGAACTTCCCATGGTTCAGGACATTTACAAGGACAGGTGTGTAAAAAAGGCCAGAAGGTTCATTGGGGACCCTCGTCACCCCAGCCACAATCTATTCCAGCTGCTATCATCCGGTAAGTGGTACCGCAGCATAAAACCCAGGACCAACAGCTCCGGGACAGCTTCTTCCACCAGGACATCACACTGATTAACTCACGCTGATTTGTTTGTACTCTATACTACATTGACTGTTCTATTGATTATAAATTATTATAAATTACTATGATTGAACATTTAGGTTGAGACGTGACGTGAAGATTTTTACGCCTCATGTATGTGAAGGATATAAGAAATCAAGTTAATTTTAATTCATTTCAGAGTGAAGCACGATGAAATATTAGTTTTATTATATTTTCTGAAGACTTTTTTTATTACTGCATAAATAGTTAAACTGATGTCCGGAACTACAGTAAATTAAAACCATCGAAGAGCTCCCCCTAACGGCCTAACCCAGTATTTCCGCGTTCTCATCCAACCCTTCCTTTGACCTCAGGACCATGGAATCCCCGAGCCTAGGAGCACGAACAAACCCACCAGTGCCGGGACTACGAGCTTCCACCTACTGGGTCGCCGCTCACCCATGGAGGCGTGGTAAGTCTCCAACTTTCACCCACCATTCCACAGGCGCTTCGGTCTGAAGACCCTATCGACTCGAAACGCAAGCGAGCGAGCAGCACCTCACTCTCCGGGGAGCGAAACCCAACCAGCTGCGATTGCGGCGGACTGGAAATGGGAGATTGTCCAGCCCCCTCCTACATTTAGCAGACTCTGGAGTGGTGGTGCACTGTTCTACTGTGCAGTGACACCTGCACAAATATGACCTTAATGGAACAGTCGTCAGAAGAAAACTTTTCCTGTGTTCTCACCGCAAAATACAGCGTCGGAAGTTTGCAAAGGAACATCTAAACAAGCCTGAAGCATTTGAGAAACAAGTCTTGTGGACTGATGAATTTAAAGTAGATTTTTTGGTCTGAATGAGCAAAGATATGTTTGGAGAAAAAAGGGTGCAGAATTTCATAAACACGGGGGTGGATCGATCATGCTTTAGGCTTGTGTTGCAGGCAGTGGAACGGGGAAGCATTTCACTGGTGGAGGGAAGAATGAATTTAATTAAATACCAGCAAATTCTGGAAGCCTACATCACCCCGTCTGTAACAAAACTGAAGATGGAAAGAGGATGGCTTCTACAACAGGATAATGATCCCATGCACACCTCAAAAATCAAAATGGACTACCTCAAGAGGCGCAAGCTGAAGGATTTCCCATGGACCTGACAGTCCCCCGACATAAACATCATGAACATCTGTGGCTAGACTTCAAAAGAGCAACACGGCCCAAGAATCTCACAGAACTAGAAGTCTTTTGCAAGGAAGAATGGGCGAAATTCCATCAACCAAGAATTGAAGGACTATTAGCTGTCTGCAGAAAGCGTCTACAAGCTGTGATACTTGCCAAAGGGGGTGTTACTACGTACTGACCATGCAGGGTGCCCAAACTTTTGCTTCGGGCCCTTTTTCTTTTTTTTTGTTATTTTGAAACTGTAAAAGATGAAAATAAAAGAGTAATCTTGCTTAAAATATTAAAGAATGCATCATCTTTAACTTTTGCCTTTTGGAAATCAGATCATCGTTTTACTCGCTTAGCTATTCACAGGAACGGAAATTTTGACCAGGGGTGCCCAAACTTTTGCATATCACTGTATGCAATTTTCTTGCTAAATGGTGCTTCAAAAAGTTGGACTTCCAAATAATATCACTCCACTTGTTACCACTTGCAAATTATCCAGCAACTTTTGCATCACCACAATACACACAGGTAACACCAGTTTCTGTACTGTACATAAATATTTCCCCTGAACCCTCCCTCAAGTGACGGACAGTGATGAACTCGGTGATGACAATGCCAATGAATATGAAGGGAAGGGCAGTACTCTGTCTCATTGGAGTCTGGCACATTTGTGATGTGAAAGCTACTTGTTGCCCAGTGTTTGATATCATTATGTGCCCAGAGAGAATTGGACAGAACATGTTCTCACCGGTAGAAAAGTCCGGAGCAAGCAACACACACAAAATGACGGAGGAACTCAGCAGGCCGGGCAGCACCTATAGGAAAGAGTACTAATGTACTCCGTCATTTTCCAGCAGCTGCAGGTTTTCTCTTGCTGCGGTTGGAGATAGAGCAAAGGTGATTTTCTCAACAGCTGATAGAAAGATTTTGTTCTCTTTTTTCCGAATTCCTAATCCTTGCATTCAGATAGCTGGAGTTCAGCTCTGTCTGTGAGATCTATCTGCTCCCGTTCCCTGATTAGCCGGAAGCTCCCCGGGGCCGGTGTACGGATCGTGGGGCTGAGAGAGAGGAAAAAGACCTTGCCTGTGCCGAGTTTACGGGCCACAGTTCTCACAGCAATTGTCACTCAATTAGAGCCAGAAAAGCCCTTACCTTTTCGCTCCTCCCGACATTTTGTATACTGCACGCATGCGTAGTTATCGGAGACGGCTGCAACCCTGCGCCTGCGCATTTGATCGGCGCTTCAAACGAGAGCGAAATTTTAATCGCGCGGCTTTATGGGTAATCATGGTGCCATTAACAATTTCTGCAAGCACCTGTTCCATGCCCATATCTCAGTTTTTTTTTGTGTGTGTAGAAAACTCAGCAGCTTTCTTAACGCAGAAAGCGGATCCCATAAACAAAACATTAAATATCAACAGGCATTTCGTGTATCTCATGCCAAAGTACAATCCTCTTACAAATGCAGATGTGAAACAAAAGAGATTCTGCTTTTGCTGGAAATACAAAGACGCACACACACAAAATGCTGAAGGAGCTCTGCAGTTCAGGCAGCAACTAAGCAGAGGAGTACACTGTCTAGACATGCTGAAGGGGCTCGGATTTAATGCTGCCCATTTATTCCTCTCCACATTTGCTGCCTGATCTGCTGATTACCTGCAATGTTTTGTAGAAATTAACCATTTTGTTTTTCAATTAACCAGTTTCCAAATGTTTCTCATCTTTCATTCATAGCCACATCCTGCTGGTCTGGTTCCTCTTCCTCCTCCCACTCGTAACTCGAAAGACACTGCACAGATTGATCAGGTGGTTAAGAAGGCAAATGGCGTGGTTGTCTTTATTAGTTGAAGCATTGAGTTCAAAAGTCGGGAAGTTGTGTTGCGGCTGTTACGAGCCTACGGTCGTACTGTGACTGTTTCTTTAAGAGCGCCGGCGTGAGGAGGCGGGACTATGACGTCAGTTACAGGCTGACAGCGCTGTGTGGACTGAACCATAAGAGAGAGAGAGCGATCTGCAGACAGGCAGTCGGCCAGTCTAAAGAGAGAGAGAGAGAGAGAGAGAGACTGGAAAAGCTGATCACTTCAGTTAGTCGCAGCCGAGGGTTGGAACTCTCCTCTGCCCACAAGAGTGGGTTGATCATCGGTACACGGAACCACAACGAATGTGTGTGGCTGTCACTTCGTATAATCCATAGGAGTGGATTTTGGAATATTTTGTGTTAACCCTTGCCTGGGTATGTTGTGTGATACCCTGGGAGATGGTATTCTTGTGACAGGTCACTTTTGCTGATAACTCGTATGTGGACGGATTCAACGGATAAGAACTTCGACGGCGATTATTTTGAAGTAACGGCCTTTTCTCTACGTTTCACCCTGGATCACAAATATCTCTCTCCCATCATTTATGCCGTGGATTACTGAACTTTCCTACTTTACCATCTCAAGACTCTGAGCTTTGTTCCCTCAGGCTGGATAGTCTGGGAATTATATTTACACATATATACACATAACACTGCTAACTTTTCTTTATTTCGTTAAGTTACTATATTATAAGTATATACGAATAAAGAGAGTGGTTTTAACATCAAAACCAGACTCCAGTGTGAACTCTATTGCTGCTGGTTCGTTTCTAAAACGTTTCAGTTCGTAACACAGTTTTATAAAACTAGTTAGCCCACATCTGGAGTGTTTCATACAGTTCTGGTCGCCCCCATTCTCGGAAGGATGTCGGGACTTTGGACAGGGCGCAGAAGAGGTTTACCAGGACACTGCCTGGATTAGAGGGCATGAGCTATAACGAGAGGCTGGACAAACTTGTGCTGTTTTCTCCAGAGCGGCGCAGGCTGGGGTGAGACTGGATGGACGTTTATAACATTACGAGAGGAATAGAGAGAGTGGACAGATGATATATTTTTCATGGGGGTTGAAATGTCTAATACATTTAAGGTGAGAGGAGATGTGAGCGGGAATTTTGCTTCTGTCCACGGAGTAGTGGGTAACTGGACATCTGTCTGGGGGTGAGAGACCAAAGCGGCCACGTGATACCGTTCCCTATTCACGTTTTTCCGCAGATCTGCAGCATCTGCGGGTCACTGCTCTACGTGTACGTGTAGCTTCATCATTCCCCGTTCAGCCAAGTCAGTGAGATCCGGATCTGTCACGTCCTCTCGTTGTGGGTGGACAATATGTTTTTTTCTGCAATATTTTCAGCATGTTTCATTCCACTGTTTTTATCTGCTGAAGTGCAGCCGATGTTTCTGGGTGTCTGACCCATTTATGTGAGAATTTAGCCTTTTCTATTTCTCTGAACTTCTCATAAATGTGTACAGTTCAGTTATGCTTCACTCCACTACTTCCAAAGCAACAACCCAGTCAGTCAAATAGTTCCACACAATTAAAATTGTTTATTACATCGTTATTTTTAATTTTGTACTACTTATATAATTTAACTATGTAATATTTATATTCTTATATTAAAACATAATTGTTAAAATCTATGGTTATGAATTAGGTTCTGCTGCTGCCGCAGAGACAACGAATTTCATGACATATGCCGGTGCTATTAAACCTGATTCTGATATTGATATGGGAGACCCACCACCGGTCACCTGATCCCAGTTACCGCAGATTGTAATGTGAGATTGAAGCCTTTTCTATTTACTTGCATTCCTCAGAAATGACAACAGTTCAGTTTTCTTCTGTGGTTCCAGATCAGATTCTCAGTCTGTCTAATATTTCCACACAATTAAAATGGGAAATTTGTTTATTATCATCATGTACTGAGCTACAGTGGAAATCTTGCCTGACGTACCATCCACACAGACAGATACATTACAACAGTACATTGAGCTGATATACGACAAAACAATATCTGTAACAAAGCATTATGGCTGCAGAGAAAGTGCAGTGCAGATAGACATATGGTGCAGGTTCACGTCGAGTTACATTGTGAGGCCGAGTCCATTTTATCATTCATTTGGCTGATAAACACAGACAGGAAGCCGCCCTTGAGCTTGTCATTACTAAGAACTGCAGGTCTTCTTTTTTCTCAGTTTCTCGTGGAACTAGACAGGGATGTCCATTAACCCCTTTATTATTTAATCTTGTATTGGAGCCTTCAGCTATAAAACTATGTGAAGCTAAAAGTATTCTCGGTATCTCTATGAATGGAACCATACATAAGATTTCTCTTTAAGCAGATGATCTTTTGGTTTTTCTTTCAAATCTTGAGGAATCAATTCCTAATCTTTTGGAAACACTTAAAGATTTCGGTAAATTTTCAGGATATAAACTTAACTTGAATAAAAGTGAATTGTTTCCATTAAATGTCCCCGTTAGTGTATATAATGATATTCCTTTTAGAACTGTTAATACGTTTAGATATTTAGGTATTATAATTACTAAAAAACATAAAGATCTCTATGAAGCGAATATAGTTCCTTTAATGGACTCCATGAAACAACAATTTTCTAGATGGAATCCACTTACATTTTCTTTAATAGGTCGTATTCATGCTGTGAAAATGATGATTTTACCTAGATTTTTATATATTTTCCAAAATATACCTATCTTTTTAACTAAAATTTTTTTTCGATCAAATTGACTCTCTTATTTCTTCCTTTATCTGGAACAATAAGAGTCCAAGAATTAATAAGTATCATTTACAAAAATCTAAAAAAATGGTGGACTTGCACTTTCTAATTTAAGACTGTATTATTGGGCTGCGAATATGAGACAATTATGTTTTTGGTTATATTGGCTTGATAATAACCAAAAATCATTCTGGGTTGATTTGGAATTAAAAGTTCTGAAACAATTTTATTTAACTTCAATTTTAGTAGCTCCATTACCTTTACAGCTCTCTAAAATTCCAAATTTAAATCTTTACCCGGTTATTAAACAACACCTACGGATTTGGGTTCAGTTTCGTTTTTTAAAAAAATTTAAACAATTTAAGTTGTCTAGTTTTTATATCGAAACTTTTCATTTAAACCTTCAACAACTGACCCCATTTTTTCTCCTATGGAAAAATAAAAGGATCCTTTGAAGAGTTAACTAACAAATTTTCTCTCGCTCATACACATGTTTTGCAATACGTTCAGGTGAAACATTTTTTACAACAATGTTTACCTAAGTTTCCATATTTACAAGAATCTGATTTGTTGGATACCATTTTGAAATTGAATTCCTTAGTGAAAGGTTCCATTAGCAGAATTTATAATTTATTCTTTTTACAAAAAGAGAACCTATCACTAAAGATTAAACAAGATTGGGAGAGAGAACTTAATATGACCCTTGTTAATGAAGATTAGCTTCGAGTTTTGAAAAACGTAAATTCTTCTTCTGTATGTGCCAAGCATTGTTTAATTCGATTTAAAACTGTTCACCGTTATTATTTAACAAAGGAGAGACTATCTAAAATATTTCCTACTATAGACAAATGCTGTGATAGATGTGAAACTAAAGTAGCTACTTTGTCACATATGTTCAGGTTATATTCTTCATTAAAATCGTTTTGAAAATCTTTATTTTCTACTATTTCTAAAGCTCTGAAAATTAATTTACAACCTAATAGATTGACTGTTCTATTTGGAATAGTTCTGCATCATATTCAGGGTATTTCATCTTCAGATCAACGTGTAATTGCATTTGTTACACTACTGGCAAGAAGAGTTATTTTATTAAAATGGAAAGATATTTCTTCCCCTACATTAATTGAATAGTTTTCGCAAGGAATGTTGTCTTAGTTTGGAAAAAAAAGTAGAACTTTTGATCCTCGATTCGATTTTGAGAGAAGATGGGGTTCTTTTGCCAAATATTATCATTTAATTTGAATTATGCTATATGGTTTCCTTCCGGGGGTTGATTCCTAATGGGTTTTTCCCTTTTTTTGTAGTTAGTTTTTTTTTCCGAATTAGATGGGGTTCTTTTTTTCCCCCTTCTTTTTCTATATATATATTTTTCCATTTTTATATTTATGAACATTTATTTTCAGCTTTATTAGTTGTATACATATTAATCTATTGAAGTTTTGTATCATTTTATAGCTGTAAAAGATAATGTACCAATAAAAAAGATTCTAAAAATGAAAAATGAAACTGACAAAACAAAAACAATCATAAAGCATTATGGCTGTAGAGAAAGTGCAGTACAGATAGACATATGGTGCAGGGTCACGTCGAGTTACATTGTGAGGTCGAGTCCATTTTATCATTCATTTGGCTTATAACCACAGACAGGAAGCCGTCCTTGAGCCGGGTGGTTCGCGCTTTAAGGCTTTTGTATCTCTTCCCCGATGGGGGAGCGGGTTTGCCGCAAGAATGTCCAGGTTGTGAGGATCTTTGAGTACATGGCCTGCTTTTCCGAGGCAGGGGAAGTGTAGGAAGAGTCCATGGAGGAGAGGCCTGTTTCTCTGATGTTCTCTGTAATCTTTCTTAAAGTATTAAAGAAATGTGTAATCTTTAACTTTATGCTTTTTCGAAATCACGTCATCTTTTACTCGCTTAGATATTCACAGTAAAATAAATTTTGATTAGGGGTGTCCAAACTTTTGCACTTCACTGTATATAGAAGAAAAATGAGAGTGAAGGACAGTGGGGCGAGAGGAGTAAGACAGGGGAAAGGAGTAGGTGACGATGGAGGAAAGAGGCTGACGGAGAGGGGTGTGTGCTGAACGATTAGAGAGGGGTGAGAGAATGGTGGGGTTGAGGAAGAAAGGAGGGACGAAGTAGTAGACTGCGCTGTGGAGAGGCGAGGGAGGAAGATGATCAAGGAGCTGCTCACATTCAGACACGGTGTTGGGGGAGTTCCATTCCATCTGTAGGAAAATAGGACCAGGTGAGTAACAAGAAAATATCGAAAATACACAATAAAAGACGAACAAAGTCAAGACGATGAAGACAGAATGTAAGAGAAACCAGAAATTATACAGCACATTACAGAATCCTGAAACTTTTTAACTCAAGCAGATTACTTACACAGGCACAATCAAAATCATGCTTTAAATTGCAAACTCCTGAAAGAGACGACCCATTACTCTAAATAGAGTCCTGAGGGAGTTTCAGAGTTAGAGGTGGACAATCGTATTATGACCAATCAATTCCTGGTGATGGGACAATGCATGATACATATTCAGATATAATATTACAGGATAAAACAGCAAGAACTTAATAGTCAACCAATTAGAAACACGAGAGACATCTGCAGATATGTGTGTGTCATTCCAAATACATATAATATACAGAAATCAGTTTGGGAAACACAACAGAAATATGCTGACTTGAAAAAGAAAATTGAAAGACTATGGTACAAGAACAGGGTATACCATTGCCCCATTTGTAATATCTACGGGTGGTTTCATCCTAAACTCAGTGCTCAACATAATTACACCTACACAGCAATACTTAAGTGAATCTCCGGAAAGCTACAATAATAAACATCACTAGAATAGTAGGAAAGTTCCCAGTGTTACGTACCCCGTAACTGGGTGTCTGACCAGCAAAGATAGAAGAATCCGTTGGAGTCTGGTGGTACTATTAATAAACAGTGTTTATTAGTAAAATATACAAATCAATATCAACAATGCAAATGTACAGATAATACACGTTAGCAATACTAAACCTGAAAGTGTGGGTATAATAATAATCAATAATAAACAAGCTCTATCGATGTCTAGGGGATAATGAATTGTCATATGTGACTATAAAGTTCATTTCAGTTCTTACGTGCTGAGGTAGTTGTTGGTTCTTGTGTTTTAATCGTGGGAGAGAGAGAGAGAGCGAGCGAGCGAACAGTGACAGCTACAGTCAGTCAAACCTTCCTTTACGTTCTTGATCCGTCGATGTGTTGTGGCCATTCAGGTATGGCCCCTATGTCCTTCAGCTAGACCGTTCTTCTGTTGTGGACTCGTCACTCTGACGTGAGTGTACACACACACAAGCCCCCACCGGCCCAGTTATAAACACTGTGAGTTAAACTGACCGATTCTTTGTTCGGTCTCCGGTGCCCCACACCTTCTCTTGGGTTCCAACACTCAAGCAGTGCTCACTAGTGTGTCCCTTGGTGCGTCTGAGGGGTGTCTCCCCAGACCTCACTTTTATCCCTACTCACGGGGTCTCAGGTGTCAATCAGTTTTGAATGGCTTAGCCCATCAAACCAGCCCACTCCGGCTGTCCACTGAGGAATTTTAATGAACAGAATGGTACCAAGTAAACAGCCCTCTCCGGAGCCATAAGTCTTTCAGGAGTCATAATATGGTGGAACAACAAGTCTCCTCCTCCCTGTGTTATCTCCCCCTTATCTGAAGCAGATGTTCCAGTCCCAGTATGTTTTCCCTTTGACTCCCTTTCTCTCTCAGCATGGTAACAGTAACAGTTTGTGATTCTCCCGGGGGGGGGGGGAATATGGGCAACTCTGTACCATTCTGCCCATCACAGTTGTTCATCCTTCATAACACCAGCAATTGAAAAACGAGTTTTACCAGTCTTAGCTGTGAAAAAAAAGAAAAATTATTAACAGACATGTGTTTGTACTGGAGTGAATGCAGAGGAGATTCAACATGTATTTTGCTCGGATGGAAATTTGGAAAACAGCCAAACTCGACAGTTACAATTCGGGTCTGTGTACAGATGGATGTTGTCTGCTCATCGCGTGTTGACGGATCCGATGTTGGGTGCAAACAGCTAAATCTCATTGCGGTGCTGCCCAATCACTGCGAGCTCGGACCAGTCCCGATCTGACCGTCGGGGTGCCCACTGTGAATTCCGTCCGCTCTCCTTGTGACGGCCATATTTCCAGCAGCTGCTCCGTTTCCTCACCGTCAGCGAGAAGCACCGGCTTTGTCCGTCACTTGAGCGGTGAGTATTTACACTGCAGGGCGGGATTTATTATTGAACGTGGTTCGGCGATGATGACAACGGGGTTATGGTCAAAATTAAAGATAAGATGCAGGATGAATTTAATCACTGGTCGGAGGTGAAGGTCGCAGGGTGCGGGCGCCGAGTGGTCTGTTCTCGTGTTGTGTCTCCATCGGGCTGAAAACCAGTTTTATTCTCCCCGCTGCCACGTTCTCCAATGACCGCCGGTTTTGCACTGTCGAGGTGGAAAAGCCCCCTCCCACCACTGAGAAGAACTTAGACATTTTATTTTTTAATTAGTTGAATGATTGACATGACCAGATATCTCGCTGCGCTGGCGAACTGCTCTCTGAATTTGGACTGAGTTACTCTGTAAATAAACGTGTCTGAGCAGCTACTTAACACCATCAGCATGTATCCGGAATGTTCAAACATTTTCAAACACTTGGAGGGTTCCGAGCAGAAACGGACGCGGGGGAGGCAATGACGGAAAAATGAGAGCACAGTGGACAGTAGAGTAGAGACACACGGGGAAGAGAGAGATGGGTAGAGAAACTGAGATAAAAACGAGAGAGAGAGACGAAGGATCGGCGAGGGAAAGGAACGCGAACAAACTAGAGACGTGAGGGAAAAGAAATTACACGGGAGCAGACATTTTGGTTAGAAAGACTATGGCGGAGGAAGGTTGGTTGGAGATAGACTGAGAGTGTGTGACAGAGGAATGACCGACTGGGAGAAAAGAGAGACTAGTGGAAGAGAGTCTTGCAGAGATGGGGAGAGTCACGGGGAGAGAAAGAGAGAAGATCAGGAAGAAAGAGAGAGACTGGGAGAAAGACGGGAGACAGGGAAAGGTTGAGAAGGAGCGAGTGACAAGTACGGGAGACAAGAGAATGATACGCATAGAAGGAGAGTGACGAGGAGAGAGAAACAGGGCGAGGGAGAGTTGAAGGAGATAGAACGAATGGACTGAGAGACGGGGGACAGAAACATTGGGGAGACAGGGGAGAAAGAGACCTGGGAGAGAAACTTATGGCAGAGAGATTGAGCGGGACAGTCTGGGAGAAATCCACTGGGCCAGATAGACTGGTTGAGAGAGATTGGAGGGAGAGAGAGAGAGAGAGAGAGAGAGAGAGAGAGAGAGAGAGAGAGAGAGAGAGAGAGAGAGAGAGAGAGAGAGAGAGAGAGAGAGAGAGAGAGAGAGAGAGAGAGAGAGAGAGAGAGAGAGAGAGAGAGAGAATGTGGATGAAGGAGTCGGGTGAGAGCGCATGCGAGGAGAGACACCGGAGTCAAGCAAGAGGCCGGAACGAAGAAAGAGACGGGGAGGGCGAGGTAGACGTGAGGAAGACAGGCTGTACAGAGAGAAACTGGGGGACTTGAGAGAGGATGAGTGAGAAAGAGAAAAGCAGGGAGATAATCCGGAGGTGAGATACACGGTGTGGGGGTGGGTAGGATGGGAGACTGGGTGAGAGAGTCCCGGGTTGGGGAGCGATTGCGGGATTGGAAAGCGACAGTGATGGGAGAGGCAGAGACTGTAGGAGACGAGAGTGATCATGGGGGATAGAGTGAGACTGGAGAATGTGCAGAGAGAAGGGGTCCAGTCTGGGGAGATATGGACGGGGAAGTGGGACGTAGGAGAGAAGACAGTTGAGAGGGAAACGGACCCGATGGTCCATGGGAGCAAAAAGCGGTGGGGAGGGGGGTGGAAGAAACTGGGTGAGAGCCGGAGGAGAAAGTGGAGAAATAAACAGGGAGAGAGAGCGCGGAGAGAGTGGGGAGACAGAGACGGAGAGAACTTTGAGAAGAGAAAGACTGGGTGGAGATGGACTGGAGAGAGAGAGAGTGTGTGGCGAGTGACTGAGGGAGAGAGATTAAGGGGAGAGAGAGCACCGGTAAATAGAGACTGGGGACAGAGTGACTCGATAAGGGAGAGACTGGCGAGGGTGACTGGGGGAGAAGCACTGGGGAGAAAGGGGAGGAAGAGACCAGGAATAGAGACTTATGGCATAGAGATTGAGCGGGCCCGTCTGGGAGAAATAGACTGGGCAAGATAGACTGATTGGAGGGAGATTGGAGGGAGAGCCTGGGAGATAGACTGGAAGAAGAGAGACATGGGGAGAGCCCTCCTCACTCTTCCCACCCACGTCGTTGGTCCCGACTTGAACCACGACATCTGGCAGCTCACACCCCCACCCCCCTTGAGCATATTGAGAACTCGATCGGAGATATCGCGGACCCTGGCACCAGGGATGCAACAGACCATCCGGGATTCTCGATCTCTTTCACAGAACCTCCTATCTGTCCCCCTAACTATCGAATCCACTATCATTACTGCTCTCCCCTTTTCCCTCCTTCTTTTCTGAGGTGAGGTCCAGTCTCGGTGCCAGAGACGCAACCACTGCAACTTGTCCCTGGTAGGTCATCCCTACCAGCAGTATCCAAAACGGTATACTTATTGTTGATGGGAACGGCCACAGGGGTGCTCTGCTCATTCTGTCTATTCCCCTTCCCTCTCCTGACAGTCACCCAACTACCTGTCTCCTCACCCCTAGGGGTGACTATCTCCCTGACACTCCGGTCTACTTCTGCCTCTGCCTGCTGAATGATCAGAAGTTCATCCAGCTCCAGCTCCAGTTCCCTAACTCGGTTTGTCAGGAGCTGAAGCTGGATGCACCTTTTGCAGGTGTAGTCATCAGGGACAACAGTGCTCACCCTGACTTCCCACAGACTGAAAACGGAGCACTCAACTGCCCTGACTGTTGCCCATCAGGCATATACGAGAGGATCTGCAGATGCTGCCATCCCCCTTTCTTTCTCCTTAGGCTTCCAGTCCCATGATCCTCCCCCTCCTCCATCTATGTATCCCTTTTGCCAATCAACTTTCCAGCTCTTAGCTTCATATCTCCCCCTCCTGTCCTCTCCTATCATTTCGGATCTCCCTCTCCCCCTCCCACATCAAATCTCTACTCACTCTTCTTTCAGTTAGTCCTGACGACGCGACTCGGCCCGAGACCATCGACTGTACTTCTTCATACTGATGCTGCCTGGACTGCTGCGTTCCAGCAGCATTTTGTGTGTGTTGCTTGATCAGGCATGTGATTGATTGAATTTATGACATATTGGTCAAACCTATTCATTCAAAACCGGTTTATGTGAATACTCCGCTGAATTGTCATTAGACACGGGCGTTATCTACACAGATGTCCATTTAATGTAAACACATACTTCATTCCATTCCTCAGCTCTTCTCTGAATTTCCTCTGTGTCAGTGTATAGATAGAAGTATTGGTGCACACGCTGAGAATTTGCAACATAAACCCAAATTGTTGTAGGATGTATACCGGGGAACTCAAATATCTGTTCTCGTAAAAATAGTTTTGCACTTGCCATTTCAGGGTATATGCTAAATAGGGCATCCAAAATAATATGAAATTAGCTGATATAGAAAACAGCAAAATCATCGATTTTCTGCGTTTTTCCACCTCGGCATCTTTCTGATTGTCGCTGCTGTGCCGAAGCTTTCTGCGGACTCTATTTGCCACAACGATATGTCTTACGGTTAACCCGTTAAACACCAGGATTAAGCCGATTGGTAACAATGGTGTTAAAATGCTCTGCAGTAATGTGTATCCTCTCCACTCGGGTGAAGTAATGTATTCATATGTGAGGGCGCAACGCCACGGCGTGTTGTCAATGATGACGTAAGGTTCAATGGCAAAGTAAAACGGGACAGATTTCACGCAGCTCACTATAACCACGGTGACGATAACCACCGTTGCTGTTCTCTCGGTGCAGTATCGCTCCCGCAGCGTTGGGCAGCATATTGCGATGAAGCGATCGAAGGTAAAACTGACCGTGAACCAAACAGAACAGTCCCTGGTTACAACCCGAAATACAAGTGTCAGAGCGCACACAGGAGTGATGAGCAGGGATCTGGAATAAATGTAGATATTGTTGGTCTGTTCCACTAAAGCAACAACGATAACCACCATCAGATCCGCTGTAGCCATTCCAACCAGGTAACGGGTGATGCATTTGGAGAGTCCGCATTTTCCCCGAGGAAGGATCACAATCGCCATTAAATTAACTTCAAGAAATTGAGAAAGAATAGAAATGTAATCAGAATAAATGTAGACATTGTTTATCTGTTCCACTGTTGCCATTCCAAACACGTAACTACAAGAAATTTGGAAACAAAATAGAAATATGGTCAGCTCCCTGAATGCCCCCATTCTACCGATGCTATGCAGGGTATGGTCTGTTTGGAAGTAGAAAGCGGGAATCCAGCGTGTGCGGTCTCGGTCGCTGCACTCCGGCTGGAGGACAATGACGGATGTGAGTGT
Source organism: Hemitrygon akajei (assembly GCF_048418815.1). Classification (NCBI taxonomy): domain Eukaryota; kingdom Metazoa; phylum Chordata; class Chondrichthyes; order Myliobatiformes; family Dasyatidae; genus Hemitrygon; species Hemitrygon akajei. The sequence goes on along the minus strand of NW_027332030.1, from coordinate 946,150 downwards.
CAGTGGATTGGCGACCTTCCCACAGTTTAGAGCGAGGCATCCGAGTCCCTCGACTCGCGGACCGGTGAGCAGTCGATCGCTCCTGTAAACAACACCATTTCCATTATTAGAGGTGAAATAGCTGAAAGGATTGTTTGTAGCCGTGACAATGTGGAGTCAATGAGATATAAAGCACGAGTTCTCATTTACTGACTTACAGAAGAACAGACCTACGTGTCGAAAATAGACTGGACCGTCATTTAAATAAGCTGCCACGTTGTTATAAGGTCGAAGTGTCTGCACTGACAGAGACTCGGACCTAGAAAAGCAGAGACCAGCTTCACTTCAGAAAGCCGAGCGAGGTGAAATTATGAAACAGCGACAACATCGACACCAACTTAATTGACAAAAGAAGAAAACACTGCGATCGCAATATGAAAAAATGAAAATAAAACAATCAGATGCCTGAAACACCCATTCCGGAAGCACGTTTCAGCCGACGGTAGCATCTGTGCTCAGTAACAGTGCGAATACCGCAGCAGAGTAACGACGGCACCATACATAAAGTGACCAGCTCCGGCATTTACCGGGGACACCAACCGATACAAGTGTGGGATAGAAAATGGCCGCGATGTAGTAAATCGCCGGATATCCCATATATCGTCAGAAGCAGCATTCAGTTGTACGGAACGTTTCAGCTGCTCAGATGGACTGGTGATCGGTTTAGCAGACTTTTATTGAGGAGAGAGCAATTCCACTGAGGCAATTAGCGTGGTTGCCACGTCAGGGACATTAGTGACAGCCAACTGCACAAACACTTACGTTAAACTATTTTTACTCACTCTGTCCCCGTCTTATGTGTTTGACTCCTCAAGGAATATTGCAATCTATTAAATTTAAAACAAAGTATTATGTGGATTTTGCATGTTATTTTCCATGATACGTAGCTTCAGCTATTTAAATAGGATATTTTTTTCTATATCGGTGTTACTTTTAAAGTCGGTATTCATCTTGAAATCGACTTATTTTGTCATATTTGACGGAGCACATTCGCTTCTGAAATTGAGGGAGGGAATTCGTTCTGGCGGGGGAATGGAGAACACTTCTTTATTAAAGGGGAACTTTCGTTCATTCTTTTCTTTCGTTCATTCCAGTCATTCCGGGCCGTGTGAGTGATGAAAATCACAGTGACAGCTGACTTGTGTTATAATAAAATACACTGTACATATTCCTCCATACACTGTAAAAGATCCACAGCGATATTGCAGAGACCTGCGATCAAAACGGGAACGTGTCCTCGGGAGATTAGCGAGGGCTGTGGAGAGTTTGAAGAACAATGTTTTCCAGCGCACACGTGGGCCGCTTGGCAAGAACCTGACCTCTGCCAGTGAATGACTTGACCACCCCATACCCGTGACGTGCGATGCAAACTATTGAACTTTAAAGATATTCTCAAATCTGCCACTATTCTACCAATATTTCGCCATCCATTCTCTGTTTAAACAAAAGTAACAAGTAAACTCTCTGACCAATCTGCAGGTTTCCAGGCGGTTCTGTTATTTGCCAAGAAATTGTATTTCTTTTCTCCGGATTTACTGTCAGGTATATTGCTTTTTGAGTGTCAGTATGTGCAGAACAGCGATATGTTCAAGCTCATCTTCTGACACATTTCTTCCTGCTCCTGCAGTGCACCGCTCCGTGCCTATTGTGATAATAATAGCGGTGAGCGGCCCTCGGCTTATTGGAGAACGTCACACCACTCCGTTTCCATTGTGGAACTCATACTAACGTGCGGCCCTCGGTTGACCCGAGAAATTATCACCTCTGCCTTCAAATTGATCCTTCCAAAGTGAATCACTCCGTAACGTTCCGGGTTGAACTCCATCGGTAACTTCTCAGCACTGCCCTGCGTCCTGTCACTGTCCTGTTGTAACCTGTGACTACCTTCTATACTACCCATAATTCAGCCAACTTCCACATAATTGAAAATACAATTATTTTCAATTTCCTCCATTTCCTTATTCATATCACATATAAAGAAGATAAATCCGAGGGTCTCAGAACAAATCTCGGCAGGACACCACTGGCACCAGTATCCAGGGAGAAAACGCTCCATCCACAACTATCCTCTGCCTTCTTGGGCGTCAGTCCTGAATCCACCAGCCAACTTTCCCAGGACACGAAGCCTTCTGTAATGTCTTACCATGGTTGACCGTAAGTATAACCGTCACATTATCATAAATTGAACCAGGCTCGTGAGACATGATCGGCCCCTCAAAAGGTCATACTGACTCTCCCAAGTTAGGCAATGCTTCTCCAAATTCTACTTAAATCTTGTTTCTAAGAATGATCTCCAATAATTTGCCCATCATTGAAGCAGGACTCTCCGCTTCCCGCAGTCACCCAAGGTTTCTCCCCACCACACGAGAGTACTTATCTATCCTAATCTATTTCTTTTTTTTACAAAAGTTCCAGTATATCCTGTCTTACTGTATTTTGTCGCACATCGGACCGTTTAACCCACTATCACAAATATCCCTCTGACTTGTGAATACTGAACTAAAGTCTTCATTCAGGACCTACCCTTATTCCCCCGACTTTAGAGGCTTGTTTCACTTTGTATCCCCGTTCGGTCAATGGACAATAGACAATAGGTGCAGAAGTAGACCCTTCGGCCCTTCCAGCCTGCACCGCCATTCTGAGATCATGGCTGATCATCTACTATCAATACCCGGTTCCTGCCTTGTCCCCATATCCCTTGATTTCCCTATCCATAAGATACCTATCTAGCTCCTTCTTGAATGCATCCAGAGAATTGGCCTCCACTGCCTTCTGAGGCAGTGCACTTCACACCTCCACAACTCTCTGGGGGAAGAAGTTTTTCCTTAACTCTGTCCTAAATGACCTACCCCTTATTTTCAAACCATGCCCTCTGGTACTGTACTCTCTCAGCATCTGGAACATATTTCCTGCCTCTATCTTGTCATATCCCTTAATAATCTTATATGTTTCAATCATATCCCCTCTCAATCTCCTTAATTCCAGCGTGTACAAGCCCAGTGTCTCTAACCTCTCTGCGTAAGACTGTCCGGACATCCCAGGAAATAACCTTGTGAATCTACACTGCACTTCCTCTACAGACAGGATGTCCTTCCTTAACCCTGGAGACCAAAACTGTACACAATACTCGGGGTGTGGTCTCACCAGGGCCCTGTACAAATGCAAAAGGATTTCATTGCTCTTGTACTCAATCCCCTTTATAATAAAGGCCAACATTCCATTAGCCTTCTTCACTGCCTGTTGCACTTGCTCATTCACCTTCAGTGTCTGATGAACAAGGACTCCTCGATCTGTTTGTATTACTCCCTTACCTAATTCTACACCGTTCAGATAATAATCTGCCTTCCTGTTCTTACTCCCAAAGTGGATAACCTCACACTTATTCACATTAAATGACATCTGTCAAGTATCTGCCCACTCACCCAGCCTATCCAAGTCACCCTGATTTTTCCTAACATCCTCATCACATGTCACACTGCCACCCAGCTTAGTATCATCAGCAAACATGCTGATGTTATTTTCAATGTCTTCATCTAAATCGTTGACGTAAATCATAAACAGCTGTTGTCCCAATACCGAGCCCTGTGGCACCCCACGTCACGACCCGCCATTCCGAGAAACACCCATTCACCGCTACCCTTTGCTTTCTATCTGCCAACCAGTTTTCTATCCATGTCAATATCTTCCCCCCAATGCCATGAGCTCTGATTTTACCCACCAAACTCCTATGTGGGACCTTATCAAATGTCTTCTGAAAATCGAGGTACACAACATCCACTGGATCTCCCTTTTCTGACTTCCTGGTTACATCCTCGAAAAACTCCAATAGATTAGTCAAGCATGATTTGCCCTTGGGAAATCCATGCTGGCTCGGCCCAATCCTATCACTGCTATCCAGATATGCCACTATTTCATCTTTAATAATGGACTCTAGCTTCTTCCCCACTACTGATGTTAGACTAACACGGCGATAGATCTCTGTATTTTTCCCTCCCTCCTTTCTTTAAAAAGTAGGATAACATTAGCCATTCTCCAAACCTCAGCAACTGATCCTAAGTCTAAGGAACATTGGAAAATGATTACCAATGCATCCGCAATTTCCAGAGCTACCTCTTTTATTACCCTAGGATGCAGACCATCTGGACCTGGGGATTTGTTAGCCTTCAGTCCCATCAGTCTACTCATCACCGTTTCCTTACTAATGTCAATCTGTTTCAGTTCCTCTGTTATTCTAGGTCCTTGGCCCATCCATACATCTGGGAGAATGCTTGTGTCTTTCCTAGTGAAAACAGATCTAAAGTACTTATTAAATTCTTCTGCCATTTCTCTGTTTTCCATAACAATTTCACCCAACTTATTCTTCGAGGGCCCAACATTGTTCTCAACTATCTTCTTTCTCTTCACATACCTAAAAAAGCTTTTGCTATCCTCCTTTATATTCCTGGCTAGCTTGCGTTCGTACCTCATTTTTTCTCCCCGTATTGACTTTTTAGTTAAGTTCAGCTGTTCCTTAAAAAAATCCCAATCATCTGTCCTCCTACTCACCTTAGCTCTGTCATACTTTTTTTTAATGCTATGCAATCTCTGACTTCCTTTGTCAACCACTGTGGCCCCTTTCCCACACTTGAAACCTTTCTCCTCCGAGGGATGAACTGATTTTGCACGTGCAGTTTTCCCAAGAATACCTGCCATTGCTGTTCCACTGTCTTTTCTGCTAAGATATCCGTCCTGTTAACTTTGGCCAACTCCTCCCTCATGGCTCCATAGACTCCTTTGTTCAACTGCAACACTGACACCTCCGAGCTGCCCTTATCCTTCTCAAATTGCAGATAAAAACTTATTATATTATGGTCACTACCTCCTAATGACTCATTTACTTCAAGATCGCTTATCAAATCCTGTTCATTCCATAACACTAAATCCAGAATCGCCTTGTCCCTGGTCGGCTCTCGTACAAGCTGTTCCAAGATTGCATCCCGTAGGTACTCGACAAACTCCCTATCCTGGGGTCGAGCACCTACCTAATTCTCCCAGTTCACCTGCATGTTGAAATCCCCCATAACTACTGCAACATTACCCTTGCCACATGCCAATGTTAACTCCCTATTCAACTTGAACCCAATATCCATGCTACTGTTTGGTGGCCTGTAGACAACACCTATTAACGGCTTTTTGCCCTTACTGTTCCACAGTTCTATCCACACAGACTCTACTTCTCCTGATTCTATGCCCCCCCCCCTTGCAAAGGACTGAATCTCAGTCATCACCAACAGGGCCAACCCACCCCCTCTGCCGAAATTTCCGCCCCTACAATAGCACGTATACCTTTGTACATTCATTTTCCAGGTCTGATCTCCCTGTAGCCATGTCTCCGTTATCCCAACAACATCATAGTTACCCATTCGCACCTGAGCTTCAAGCTCATCCGCCTTATTTCTGACACTTCGTGCATTCAGATATAGAATTTTTAGCCCATTTCTCCTCTCTCTGTTTGAATCGCTGCCTATTGTGCTTAACCCAGCTCCCCGAACTCCCATCGGGCTGTACGCCCCTTGAATTTTGTTGTCCTTCCTAAATTTACTTATTCTTTCTGAACATTTAACTCCATGTTCCGTCGGACCATCCCTCTGTACATGTGTCCTCCTTATCACTTGTTCTGCCTCACCTTTCTCTACTACCCACTTAATATTCCGGAACCGTGTAGTCCCTACCTGTCTATTCTTCATCTCGCTGTCCTCTCTCACATCCTGGATCCCCGCCTCCTCCAAATTTAGTTTAAACCGCCCCAAGAAGCGCTAGCAAACTTCCCTACAAGAATGTTAGTACCGATCCAGTTAAGGTGTAAACCGTCCCTTCGGAACAGATCCCACCTTCCCTGGAACAAAGCCCAATTATCTAAAAATCTGAAGCCCTCCCTCCTGCACCATCCTCTCAGCCACGTATTAATCTGTATAATCTTTCTGTTCCTTGCCTCACTCGCACGTGGCACAGGTTGCAATCCTGAGATTGTTACCCTGGAGGTCCTGCTCTTCAGCTTCGCACTTAACTCCCTGAACTCCCTACGCAGGACCCCTTCACTCATCCTACCCAAGTCATTGGTCCCTACATGGACCACAACATCTGGATTCTTGCCCTCCCTCTCGAGAATAACCTGCACCCGATCTGAGATGTCTCGGACCCCGGCACCAGGGAAGCAACATACCATCCGAGACTCCCGATCGTCCCCATAAAATCTCCTATCCGCCCCCCTGACTATAGAATCCCCTATCAATACCGCCCTCTTCTCTTCCCACCTCCCCTTCCTAGTCGAGGGTCCAACCTCAGTGCCAGAGACAGGACCACTGCAGCTTGTTCCTGGCAGGTCATCCCCACCAACAGTATCCAAAACGGTATACTTATTGTTGATGGGAACGGCTACAGAGGTGCTCTGCTCTCTCTGTCTGCTCCCCCTGCCTCTCTTGACTGTCACCCATTTGCCTACTTCCTGACTTTTCGGTGTGACTACCTCCCGATAACTCTTATCTATCTCTGCCTCTGCCTCCCGAATGATCCGTAGTTCATCCAGCTCCTGCTCCAATTCCCTAACTCGGTCTGATAGGAGCTGCAGCTGGATGCACCTTTTGCAGGTCTGGTCATCAGGGACAACTGTGTTGACCCTGACCTCCCACATACTGCATACGGAGCACACCACTGCTCCAACTGTCTCCCCCATTACCTGATCCCAGATTAGACAGAATAAATGAATAAAGAATCTACTGACCTTACCTTTTTACCTGAGTGAGTGTCTGACGCTACTGTACCAGAATGTGTCACGGGATGATGTGGAGGGAGTTTCAGTCTGTTTCTGACCTCTGTTGTGTTTAATGGGAGTGTGAAATCGGATGTTGCAGAAGGAGATTCAGTGGCAGATTCTCTCAATGTCTGATCGTTGGAGTGTGTGATGGGATGATGTGGAGGGAGCTTCACTCTGTGTCTCATCTGGGGAGTGTTTGATGGGAAGGCAATTTAAAGGGAGCTTCACTCTGTGCCTGAATTGAGGAGTGTGTGATATGAGGGCGCAGAGAGACCTTCATTATTTGATCCGCAGTGTGTGTGCGTTAGGGCGGTGTGTAGCGAGATTCACTCTGTGTCTGATCCCGGGAGTTTGCGATGGGATGATGCGGAGAGAGCGTCACTCTGTGTCTCACCCAGGGAGTGTGGGATTTGACGGTGTGGAGGAAGCTGTACACTGTGTCTTACCCCGGGAGAGTGTGACGGGACGGAGCAGAGGGAACTTCACTAAGGGTTGGAGTCCCGGAATGTGTGTTGGGATGTGCTACAGGGAGCTTCTCCCTGCATTTGTACCAAGGATTGTATGATTGAACCCTGTAGAATGACCTTCAGTCTGTGTCTGACGCTATCTGTATACGAACTTCCAATCTCTTTAGTCGTTTTTGTCTGCGGGAGCAACGAGAGTGCGCGGGAAGGAGGGGGTCAGAACATTGCGCATATCTGGGGTGCGAGGGGGCGATGGTCAGCCTGGATGGGGATGGGGTGTGCGCAGGTCCTGGGGACCAGACACCATCAGAATGACCTCCCTCAGCCTGGAGCTGAGACGCTGCTGTGTCAGTGTGAGGATCTCAGACCCATTATTGCATATCACCGGGTGCAGGGTGGGGGGGGGGGGCAGCAGTAACCCCAGGCCACTGTTTCTCCTCTAATGAGACTCAAGTCCGACACCCAGACAGGAAGTTACAGCAGTTTATTAATTTCATCATGACAAATGTAAATTAAACACTGTGTGAGCTGCTGACGTGTGGGAATAAATAAGCTGCTTCCAACCCACTCACGGTTACACAAAATTAAATGACCGGCGACAACGAGTGACAGTTTGAATAATCAGACCCGTTTCTCACCGTCACTCTGCATCGGAGAACCGATGATTATAAAATCACACTTCAGGGTCGTGTCCGCGATCGCTGCAGATCCAGGGCCACTGCCGAGAATTTTTCAATTTAACATCATTATATCAGCTGGACTCTCGAAAGTCTGTCCAAAGTGAGCAAAAGGATTCTCTCCCCAGATAATCCCACCCTGGGGCACTGGTGTCTCAGACTGCGACCCGCCCCCGGACTCTTCCTGTCTGTAATTCCACAAGCTCTCACTTCGGGGAGCTCAGAATCCGGTCACCCGGCGGAAGAACCGCCACTGGGCAGGAGGCCAATCTGCATCACTGCGGGACTGCGTCTGACGTAACAGAATGCTCGGCTGGCGCCAAGGAATCCGTTAGAACCGTCGGGAAGTCAACCTGGAGAGCAGCATTAAAGGGGAGGGCGGGGAATCAGCCAGAATGTCTCCATCTCACGGGCTGGTATGTTCACACATTCAGATGTCCACAGATCCACTTTCATTCAGAATCACAGTCAGTCGGGGTCTTTGTTGCTGCAAAGATCTCAGTTCCTTCATCCCGGTCCGACTGAACTGATTGTCCCACAGGCTGAAACAGATGGGAAAATAAGGATGAAATAAACAGATTACAAAACAGTGTCAGTAACAGGGGACCGGGGCTAATGTTTCAACAACACTCACAGACAAATATCACCAGAAAACCCGCGGATCCGCTGATATTTTATCACATTGAACATTAACACAAACACTCACCCGATGCGCTCCAGACTCGGGAGGGTCAGTATGAGGTGGCGGAAACCGGGGACAGATCGGTCCGTGAGCGAGTTTGATACCAGGTCTAGCAATGTCAGTGATCTGCATGTAGTGAGAGTGGAGACGAGATCCTCGGCACCAGAATCGGTGAGATCAACATTGTTCAGCCTGGAGATGAGAGAGAGTGTGAGGGTGAAGGACACAGAGAGACAGGAGACGGTGCAAATCCCCAGTGTTTATCAGTAACACAATTACTGATCGCATTAATGTTCAGAATAAGACACACAGCGACTGAAAACACAGTCTCCCACAGTCTGGTTCTTACCCCAGTTTCTGTATTTTACACTCCGGGTTCCTCAGAGCAGCAGACAACAGTTTCACTCCTGAATCTTCTAGTACATTCCAGTCAAGTCTAAACACAAACAGACAAATTGATGAACAAAGTGATTCAAACCGTGGGTCTGAGGGAATTTCTCTCACTCAGATATTTCAGGAAACATTAAACCCTTCAGTAAATCACTGATCGGAGTTCCCATCACTGTCAATGTCCCTCACTGCCCAGCTCCAGTGTATTCACCGAATGTCAGTAATTTAGTCTGTCGGTGAGACCCTGTAAACTCCAGATATTCTGTCTCATTCACGAATGGTTAGAAAAGTACTGATTTGAGAATATCGGAAGGGCATGGTCAAATGCTGGGAGATAGTGGAATAGACCCCACCTGAGGAAAGGGGATAGGAAAATAAAACTTGCAGGAAGAAGGGGATTGGGGAAAAGCAGACCCATCAGGAGGAAGGATTATGAGGATAAGAGGTCCCACAGGAGGATACCGATGAGTAAAGATATCCCACAAGATGAGATGATACAGAGATTGTTTGTACGGGAGGAGTGGGTCTGAACTGAGGAGATTCGCCCATGGGGTCTGGTTATCTGGTAGTGAACACAGTCACACAGGTGGATTGATGGTGATAGTCACACATGGGGAAGGGCAGTGGAGGACAATCTCACAATGGTATTTCTTTCCTTCTCACTGGGACAGTCTGCTGACGGTCTCTTGTCCCTCACCGGGAAGGGGGTGTGAATCTCTGACCAGCCTGCTGCAGTCAGTGTCGGTCTGGGTGTCAGTAACAGTGAGAAGGAACATTGTCAATGTACGTGTCACAGGCGGTGAGAAACACGGCCATTCCTGTGATTTACTACCATTAAACCAATGGCCGTTGTTCACTGATCTGATGAAGTCTCCAACATCCCTTCACAAGGAGCCACAGAACCGTCCCGTCCTCGGAGAATTACTGACTGACCCCCTGGTCATTTGTCACAATTCTTTACAATCTGATTTACTACAGTTTTACCCAAATCCATTTACATTGAAACAACACAATGGAACAGTTTCACAGTTCAGAGTGAGAGATAAATCAAGTTACCTCAACTCCTGGCACTTGTGCAGCCCGGGTCCCAGCCGCTGGATTCCTTCACACTGAATGTGGCAGTTCTGCAGGTCGAGGTGCTTTATTGTATCACAGAGTCCGATGACATGAGACAGGACCGCGCAGTCAGTCGGGGTCAGTTTCATTCCACGGAATGAAAGTTTATCCACAGATCCCAGTGCGTCCTGAGCCAGTTCACGATTCTGAGACTCAAACAGGTAGTGCAATGTGTTCAGGAGGCTCCTTTTACCAGCTTCACTCCTCGTGTTTCCACTCTGACGTCTAACCTCCTCCTTCACCCAGTCAATCACCCGACAGGTTGTTTCATGAGGAAATGGGCCCAGAAACTCCTCCAGGCCCCGAGCTGTCATTGGGGAGGAGAGACCAGCAACAAAACGGAGAAATACCTCAAATCGCCCATCTGTCGTGCTGTGGGCTTCTGTGAGGAATATCCGGATATCCCCGGGATGTGGATTCAGGAATTGTGCGATTGCAGCTACAAACTCTTGGATGGTGAGGTGTGGGAATGTGTACACCACACACCGGGAAGAATTCTCTCTTTCCAAAAGCTCCATCAGGAACCCGGACAGGAACTGGGAAGGCTGCAGATTGTAGTTGATCAAATCTCCATCTGTAAACACAATTTTCCTCTCGGACACTCCTCTGAAGGCCATCTGACCAACCCTGAGTAACACATCACGGGGGCTCTCAATCTCACTGTTGTTGGTTTTCAGGATGTTGTAAATATAGTAGGAGTACAGTTGTGTGATGGTCTTGGGAACACGCTGTGACTCCTGGACTCGTTGTGTGAAAAAGGAGCCCAGTGTCAGAGCGAGGATCCAGCAGTAGGAGGGGTTGTAGCTCATGGTGTTCAGGACCTCGTTCTCCTTCACGTGTATGAAAACAGCTTCCGCCACCGTCTGATCTTCAAAATGCCTGAATAAATATTCCTTCCGTTCCTCACCAACAAATCCCAGGATTTCAACCCGGGCACCGATCTTCGCCTTTTTCAATAAATGTAAGGCAGAGGGGCGGGTGGTCACCAGCACTGAACACCCTGGGAGCAGCTTGCCCTGGATTAAACTGTACACAATGTCAGACACCTTGCACTGGAATTTAGGGTCTGTGGATATGCATCGAGGTTCTGTGCATCTCCGACTGTCAATAAAATTAATTCTGTCCTTGAATTCATCCAAACCATCAAATATAAACAACAACCCCTCTGGGTTCTTCCACAGCGATTCCAGAATATCCCTCAGGTAAGGATAATAAAACAGCACCAGGTTCGAGAGGGTTATTATACAATTGATCGTGTTTAACTCTCGGAATTTGAAACTGAAGATAAACTGGAACTGTTGGTATATTTTCCCCGTGGCCCAGTCATAAACAATCTTCTGTACCATTGTTGTTTTCCCGATTCCCGTGACTCCGGCCACTGCTGCCGAACATGCAGGCTTGGTATTACTCCGGGAAAAGCTGCTCTGGAACAACTGTTCAGGTGTGATTTTTTCCAGCTCTCCGCGGAGATGTTTTTCTCTCCACTCCTCGTGGTCTCTGCCTCTTGCCAGCAGCTCATGTTCCACCAGTGTCCGATCTTGAACAGTAGAAATGACCGTGAGCTCAGCGTATCGATCAACCAGCTGGAAAACCTTCACCTTCTCCCTCATCAGGATCGTGTTCACTCTCAGTGTTTCAGTTTGTGCCCGCAGAGTTTCCTTGTGTTTCTGTTGAACATCTGCCACGGGAACAAATCGTGGTCAATCTGTTAGATGCCGCAATTTAGCACTGAACATTTAAGTACACAAGAGTTAGCACAAAGCTATTACATTAAATGAATTCATCTATGGATGTTCGTACCGTAAAGTAAATTTGGTTAACAGTGCCCTGACTGGACAGTGAATCATGGCCTACATGATTTGGATTTGGAGCTTCTTTCCGAGGAACGTGCTAAGACGGTAGTGTGATATTAATACGCAGCAGCCTCTCCGGACTCTAGATTGGGGATTGCCAAACGTTATTTGGATTTTCTGGTGTAGTCTGTTTTGTCATATGCTTTTGTGATATCATTCTGGAGGAACGTTGTCTCATTTTTTAACTGCATTGCATTTGTGGTTTCTAAATGACAATAAACTGAATCTGAATCTGAATCTGAACATAAAGAGCAGACCCTCACATTCCACATTAACTGTTCTGTGAAAGTGAGTATATCCCTGTTAGTTTGGTGACCGACTGTCCCGTACTGGACACCCTCCCATTACAGCAAAGGCTATCGTTGTTCTTGTGGAAGAATCTTCTAATCCCCCAACAACTTGTTCCCTCCCCCAACAACTCTCGCAATACCCCTCACCACGTTGATTAATATAAAATACCTCGCTTGCCGATTAGCTCATATACACGAAGGGGAGTCGTTGTCAGCATCTTAGAGAGAGTCAGTGTTTCTACATCACACTAAATCCAGGGTACATCAAACATTGATAATCTCTTTCCCTTACAACAGCACAGATGCTGCACAACTCATTAAGTTGCTAAAACAGATTGTTTGACGCTGCAGAACTTCATCTCGTGTCTCCTAAAGGGTATGTGTGGAAATACTCAATAGGTCAGGCAGCATCTACGGAGAAAGAGACATAGTGGATGCTATCGATCTATGTTGCAAATGGAACAAAAATTTTGAAAAGCAGGATAATTTCTAATCCTGACAGCCCTCCAGTAAACTCCCCTGTACTCTGTCCAAGGCCTCCTCATCCTTCCCGTAATGTGGGACAGAATTGCCTCCATAATCCAGGTGCAACCAAGCCAAAGTTTTACACAGTTGCAACGCAGTGAAGGGCAATGTCTTCACTGACGTGTTGTCACATTCAGAGAACTATGGTGATTGACACCAACATCCCTCTGTGCATCTATAATGTTATTTGTCCTGACATTTACTCCATACTTCCCCAATGCATTTCACCTGCTGAAGAGCAACATCTGACACTGTTCTACACTGAACTCCATTTTCCAGTGCATATCTGCAACTGACCAACATTTCGCTAGATTCCTTGACCAACCAACTCAAGCTCCACAGCTCAGTCTCACTTTAGCTTCATAGACCCTTTCTTTCTTCTTCTGAGTACATTAACAACATCTCTCGCAAATCACAGAATGTTTTCATCTTGTCATTAATCCCCGTTGGTATACGCAGGTCCCAAATTCTGATGAACTGATATTTAGTCGATGCCCACATGCAGGGGGAAATTTGCTCAATAACAGCTGCTCCCAATCTAAACCCTATCATTTAATCTGCCTTCCCCCAATTTAACTTCCCCACAGCCCCATACTGCAGACTTATTATTTTTCATATCCATCTTAGAACTGGAGTTGTGCTTACTGCTCCCAAAAACCCTTCCAGTGAAACCCGAGCACATTGTAGGTTCATGTCCCAATACCTGCTTCAGTATGGCTTCTCCGCTCATTGTCCAACAGCCATTAAATTACAAAAATATTCTTGCAGTAAGGAACAGTGGGACATGATATTTTAGGTCCTCGGTCACACATGGAAAGTTAAAGTTACCCACTACAACAAAAATGCCACGTTTGCATCTTTCCAGACATCGCCTACATATCAGTTCCTCTGTCCCCTGATGAGTACTTGGAAATGTTTAGCAAAAACCCACCAGTAATTGCATCTGTCTTATTTTCGTCCTCTTCCCATATTGTATAAGTACTTGAACTCCCCAGCACGTCCTCTCTGAGTGCAGCTTTGAAATTCCTGAGATCAGTTATTAAACCTTTCCAACAACTTTGCCTCACCATCAAATGAAAAACATCAGAACTCTGGAATATCATGCTGCCAATTCTGTCTTTCTCAACCAGGTCTTCATAACAGCACATTTGACTGTGTATCGCCACCCACAGCTCCAATCTGCGAAGTAATTTTACTGGTGACAGTACAGTGGTTGGTCAAATCTCAAATAATAATGAAGCAGCCTACAGAGAAGAAGTCATCACCCTGACACAGTGATGTCAAGAAAACAAACTCTCCCTCAACATCGCAAAAACAACGGAGCTGATTGTGGACGACAGGAGGAATGGATACAGGCTAACCCCTATTGTCATCAATGGATTAGGGGTTGAGAGGATGAACAGCTTTAAGTTCCTCAACATAAACATCACTGAGGATCTCACACGGTCTGCACATACCGGCTGTGTGGTGAAAACGGTATAACAGCGCCTCTTCCAACTCAGACGGTTGAAGAAATTTCGCATGCCCTCCCTCCAAAATCCTAATAACTTTATATACGGGCACAACTGAGAGCATCCTGACTGGCTGCCTCACTGCCTGGCACGGGAACTGAACTTCCCACAGTCGCAGGACCCTGCAGAGAGTGGTGCGGACAACCCAGCGAATCTGTAGATGTGAACTTCCCACTATTCAGGACATTTACAGAGATAGGGATTTAAAAGTCCTGAAGAATCAATGGGGATCCGATCCATCCAGGAAAAAGTACCACAGCATCAAAATCAGGACCAACAGCTCTGGGACAGCTTCTTCCACTAGACCATCAGACTGATTAATTTATGCTAACGCAACTGTAATTCTACGTTATATTTGCTGTCCTGATGTACATACTCTTTATTATAAATTGTTACAAATTGCACGTTGTACATTTAGATGGAGATGTATTGTAAAGATTTCTACTCCTCATGCAGATGAAGGCCATAAGTAATAATCAATTCAATTCAATTCCATGTGCTGATCCACTCTCAAGTTTCAGCTCAAGGTTCTCTCCACTGAAACAATCACAGAAAGAACCAGAAATCCCATCGTATTCATTTACCCTGCTCTGTTTATTAGCAGAACCTGTACCTTCCTTCGACCCTACTTCACAGGAGATCATACAGCTGGACCAGTATTTGAAGGGTCAGTGGAGAACATTCTGGACATAGAAATCATGGGCCTCGGTTATGGAAAAGCATGGAAATGCCCTGAATATTGAGGTCCTGAATTAGCGGAAGGCAGATTTCAATATAAGACGGGGTCTGGATGAAGTGTCATAGCAGTTACTTGCAGCTACATTACAGCTGAAGACAGACTTTTAAAAGGTTAAACTTCAGAATTTCTGCAGATGCTGGAAATCCAAAGAAACACACACAAAAAGAGCTGGAGCAGCTCAGCAGGTCATGCACGATCAACGGAAATGGATAAACTTTTTGACAATCCAATATGTCAGGATCCTACCAGGAGTATGTGGCATCTAACAGTGTCTGAGGAACCTGTCCGGGTGGTGGTCTCACAGTGTGTCAGACCCCGCCAGGGGCGTACGGGGTCTCACAGTGTGTCAGGAACCCGTCAGGTATGTGTGGTGGTCTCACAGTGTGTCAGGACTCTGCCAGGTTTGTGTGGGCTCTTACAATCTGGAGGACCCTGTCAAGGGTGTGTGGGCTCTCTATTTAATGTATTTGGATGAGATTGGGAGAGTAGGAAAACTATGATTGTTGAAATAGTTACTTTAGAGAATGTGAGTCATAGTAATGATGTTCTTCAACAGTCAGGGAGCGAATCTGTTTCGTATTGAGAAATAGGTGTTGGTGTTTCACTGCCGTGTCGCATCCCTTGGCAAACAACATGAAGAACAGTGAAGAACAAGTCTGCAGGCAAATTGTACAGAATTACCAAATCCATGGTGCAGGGATACTGGGAGGTGGGTGGGTTATTGTCTGGATCAGCATTTACAGAGGTGACAGAGACATGAACAGTTTGTAAACTTCATGATTCATCTATCTCCGGTTCCATATGTAAATTAACATCTTTGGAAGTTGTTCTTGGAAATGAGTGGGGCTGAACCAGAGTTCTAGCCAAGGTTTCTTATCTATCTGTTCAAGAGCTTCAAATAATCAGATAAAACATGGGCTACTATATTAATAACTTTTGCAATAACTGTCTTGCTTTCGCTTTTTCCTCTGTTAATTGTGCAGCTGAGTGATCCTACTCAGTCCGCTATTATGAAACCTTACAATCTCTGAGCCCATGGACTGCGCTGGGCTCCATTTTCACCGACACAAAGTGCTTACGGATGTAGTGAGTTTCTTATCCAGTCGACCACAATTTAATTAATAGCAATATTATTTATAGATATTTTCAGTCCTTTCCACCTTCCTTGCCGCAATTCCACAACACTCGGTTTCTCTGTCCTAATTCCCATATATTACCCTTCCACAGTGTCCATCATACAAACTGACAGACATGAATTTCAGATACTCTGGACTGAGCTGAGGATTTTGTCCCCCATCTCACCCTCACTAATACCGTTTCCTGATGGAATTCCCAGGATTATTGAGTGGGATATTGAACTGGATAACTGTAGCAGAGTTTGCAGTAAGGGAGTGCAGATGTGAACAGAGTGGGGTTCATATGCTGCTCCGCGTTGAACAGACTAGTGTAGTGTTACCTGATTTTCAAATTAAATTGTTGCTGTCATTGTTATTCTGTGAAGAAGACTTCAATGGACTCTCAGTTCTAAAAATGATTACCTGTAGGTTCTGAGGGATTTTAGAAAAGTGATTTAGGATAATGGCTGTGCCGGGGGCTGGGTGGTTGTAGTAAAAGTGATTTCACCTTTCGGAGGAATAAATTTCCCATTGTTTCGCTCCTCAGATCGTCCTCTTCTCCATTCTGACCCCTGTGGAAGGATCTGTAGTTGCTGGACTTAGAGAGGAGTGATCCCTTTCAGCAAACTCCCCCAAATCTCTGCATTGTTCCGCATAATGTCCTTTGAAAACTCTCACTCCAGAAAACATTTTCCATGTCACGCGGCCAAAATTTGGCACAACAACGATATGACCCTGCATAGGATCAGCCATTGATGGAAACAGCGGTTTCTTCACTTACCTTTCAGCTTACTGGGAATCTCTGATACGGGTAGATGGACTGGAACACAACCTGTTCGGATTTAAACAATTTGAGGAATTGAAATGTATAAAATCATAAAGTGTGTAATGTTTGAATCCAAAATTGAATTAATCTCTTATATTATCTCACCATGTTCCTGTATTTCTTTCAGCATTTTGTCAAACTTTGGGACACTAATCCGCATTTCTACAAAGGTTTCCCACATCACCCTCTGGGCGCAGGAGCCTTTCTCCATCACCAGGCTCAGGAGGAGTTTAGAACTGTCCGCCCGTTCTCCCTTATCAGCGAGATCAGAGATTTTCTGTGAAGAGTAACAGTGAACATATTGGGGACTAACAGATTCACACAGAGAATGAGAAGTAAATGATGTGCTCTGTAACGGGATCACACTGAGCAGTCACCCGGACGGGTGCTGATCCTGTCTGGACATGGACTGTACATTCTGAGTGCAGAGCACACGGAGGAACATTCACCGTGAACCTGGTCCACCAGTCAATGAGATCCTGGCTGGTCTGTGACCGCTTCATTGACGTGGCTCCAAATCCATAAATAATTCCTCACCGGATTTGACGGTGTAAAACAGAAATCAGAAAATATTGATCACAGATGAAGAAAGAAGTCAGGAGGGTTTTTATAACAGAGTGAACAGTCTCGGAGAAGTTGCAGAAAAGATGATGTGATTCATCTCCTCAGTCCGCCGGTGTCCAACATGACAGCGGACTACCGGCTGACACCAGATGTCTTTCTTTTGCCTTTCCTAGTGGAGGTTTATTCAGTGATTACACATTACAACATGGCGGTATTCCCCGATCCACACTGTTTGTAGTTACAGATTGTAACACAATCATCTCCACCCAGAACAGAACACACTCGAGCTCCTGTGGCACCCACAACTGATGCCCCGGTTCTCACTGACATCCTGCCGTCACGCTGCACGATCTTCCCAAACCGAAACTTCCTGTCATATTTCCATTTAATACTGTAAGCCCACACAACTGTTACCTGCTCAACTCACTCTGAACATTGAGCAGCCATCCACCAGTCCGCGGGGTCTTTTCACCCCATTCTATCACTGGTTCAGATTCTAGTTTTTACGGTATTTATTTCCCAGATGTTCAATTATCTATTCTAATATCCAATGAGTCAGAATTCCTACACCCAGTGTCATGTGATGTTGAAAAACTCAAACACTTTCTCCCTCCCACTCACCCGATGTTCCTTTCCACTGAACTGATTCTTGGCCGTTAACGCGAGGCTCACTCCGTGCACCCCTCCTTCCATCGCCTGCTCCAGCCTGTCCCGGTAGAAGTCCGTCAACTGCAGCAGATGGAAATCACTCCAGCTTGCCAGGAGTTCAGTG
The DNA here is from genome assembly GCF_048418815.1 of Hemitrygon akajei. Lineage (NCBI taxonomy): Eukaryota > Metazoa > Chordata > Chondrichthyes > Myliobatiformes > Dasyatidae > Hemitrygon > Hemitrygon akajei. The sequence continues at coordinate 927,794 of NW_027332030.1, read as the reverse complement.
ATCATCGAGCCCGGACCTGTGAAGGCAAATGAGGGAGGTGTGGGGGGGGGGGGGGGGGGGTTGGGGAATTACCAACGTTCAATTAGACAGCAACTTTCTCTCAGGAAACTAAAGATGGTGCATGATCCGAGATGTATCTGGCGAGGGTGGGGGGAGGGGGGACGAGACGGGGGAAGAAACAGGCGCGGGACTCAAGATGGTAGAGCATGGATGCGGCCTGGAGAGATGGGGCGCCGATCGGGGAGGTTAGGGCAGGGTGTATAGTTCCATCTGTTGAGGGCTGTTCTTTCGTGTCCCTGGGAGTATACCTCTCTGTTTGGAAAGGACTCTGCTTATTCCTGAGGACGTAGTAACCCATCACCATCGCTCTCCTGGTACTGCCCATCACCACCGCTTTGCTCTGGGTTACTGCCTGCCTGCCTGGTCAACCCCTTCCTCAGCAAATCTCTGGGATTTCTCACAAAATGCTGGAGCTACTCAGCAGGACAGGCAGCATCCATGAAGGAGAATAAACAATCAATGTTTCGAGCCAAGGCCCTTCATCGGACTGGTAATGACGGGACAGAAATTCTAGATATTGTCACATTACTTTCTATTCCTTGTGGTCCCGATCCGAAACGCTAACTGTTTATTCCTCTCCATGGATGCTGCCTGACCTGCTGAGTACTGACAACCTGTTGTGTGTCTTTGTGTTGCCGAAAACTTTCAGCATCTGCACAATGTCTTGTCTTCTGGAGTAACTCGCTATTTTAATGTGCATCACAATCTGTTAGAGGAGCAGGAGCAGACGGTAACTGTACTCCTTCCACTTGTGACTGTGTTTCCCCAGAGATGTTAACTCTCTCTCTAATCACTCTGTTCAATTTTCACAAATATTTTGTGAATTGCCATTATTGAATTAAACCCAGACGGAGAATCAGCAGAGTAATTATAAATTAAAATAAGTCGCCAACAGACCCGTGTCCTTTCCCGATCCTGACGCCACTGGAACTCCTCCACTGCCCGAACCTTGATCCATTTTGTGGACAGGAGTTTTCATTTTTTGCTGCTCTGTAACAAATAAAAATAACAGGAGGGTCAAACATTAATTGGGGTTTAAAGCAGAACACTGTTTTGTTTTTAAACTGAGGTGAACACTTCCAAACATCTGGGGCCGATCCACTGAACACGTGACATGGCCGGATCCACCTGCACCCTTTCACCCACAGTCACACAATGTCCATTTCCGCTCTCCATGCATTGTACATTGGACCAGGATTCTCCAGGGTATCTACTCGCTGTATTACAGGCAATTCCCTTTTAGGTAGCAATCTTGTGTCCTGGACGAGGAGTGATGCGTCTACGGAATGGCAAGGCAGATTGAGCAGACAGCGCCCACTGCTTTGGTCCTCCTACCACTGATGGCGCTTTGGACAACTGCTACACCAGTGTGGGCTGAAACATTTCTGCTGACGATGAGACTTCTATTCCTCTCTTCACTGTGTTATGCGGATTTCCCAGTCACAACAGATTCTCATCATCTTCTTTCAGGTGAATATCGCCTGGCACTGACACCTATGGAAATATATGATTTGTATCGAGAGAGAAACACTCTGGCAACCTGAACAACGCAATGTCACCCATGGCATCGTGACATCTGGTCCTGAATCACTATAGTTTTTTTCCGGCAGGACTTCAGGAGCATTATTAACACCAAAACTCAGTTAAGATTTCTTTGAGCATATCACCTGGCTATTATCAGATAGTTAGTTATATGACACCATGTCAAACACAATGTCGACATGCCATACATCCAAAACCACAAGTTGGGAAAAGTCATTAACATAAATAAAATAAGATGCTGGAGTTATTCAACAAGACAGAGAGTATGTTAATATTTCAGGTGGAAGACCCTGTATCAGAGCTGAGCCTGTGTGTAGGAGCCATGTATCAGCATTGTATTCTGCGTTATGTATTGATGATACTTTTTATGTTAACGAGTCGCATCAGTGGGGGTGTGCTAAACACAAAGGGAATCGGTTACATATTTCTGCTTTGTTAGGTGCAGTACACAGCTGGGGACTGATGAATGTGATATATGTTTATTATCCACTCAAATACGAAAAACTTAAACTTGGGTACATTTTAGTTTCATCGCCTCACGATTGTATGTTTGCTGGTTGCTAATAAAGGATCGAATGCATATCACCGACTTTTGTAACGATCAGCATTGGAACTGAGGGCATGTCATGCAAGTATAACAAATCCGTGGGGGGTCGCCAGCAATGGCAAATTGCTTGGTTAAATTTCACCGCTACATTCTCAGCAGATGTTTCTCAACCTGCCGATCATTTAAATATTCTGAGATACTGAGTATTTTTATTGAGCATTCACCAGTGAACAGGACCTTGGCAATTGTGGGGATGGCTTACAGCAAACTGAAACGCATGACTGTATGGACTTTAAGAAAGAGCATGTGCTGAATCTTTTGAAAGGTATTAAGTTAGATAAGTCGCCGGGATTGTACGAGATATACCCCATTCTACTGTAGAAATCGAGGGAGGAGATTGCTAAGCTTCTGACGATGATGTTTGCATCATACACTAGGTGGGGAGAAGCACCAGAGGATTGGAAGGTTGCGAATGTTACTCTGTTGTTTAAGAAAGAGAATAGAGATAACTCAGGAAATTATGGACCAGTGAGTCTCATTTCAGTGGTGGGCAAGTTTTGAAGAAGATCCTGTGAGGCAGGATGTATGAACATTTGGAGAAACATAATCTGATTAGGGATAGTCAGCATGGCTTTGCCGAGGGCAGGTCATGCCTTGTGAACCTGATTGAATTCTTTGAGGATGTAACAAAACACATTGATGAAGGTAGAGCAATGGAAGTACTGTATATGAATTTCAGTAAGACATTAGCTAAGGTTTCCCGTGGAAGGGTCATTCAGAAAATAATAAGGTATGGGATCCAAGGAGACCTTGCTTTGTGAATCCAGAATTGGCATGCCAATAGACGGCATAGGTCGGTTGTAGATGGTTCATATTCAGCATGGATGATGCTGACTAATAGTGTTCCATTGGGATCTGTTCTAAGACATTGATTAGACTCCATTTGGGAGCCCTGTGTTCAGTGCTGGTCACCTCACTACAGTAAACAATATGGCTGATATAGAGAGGGTGCGGAGGAGATTTATAAGAATGTTGTCTGGATTGGGGAGCATGCCTGATGAGAATAGTTTGAGTGACCTTGGCATTTTCTTCTTGAAGCGATGGAGGATGAGAGATGACCTGACAGAGGTGTACAAGATGAGAGGCATTGGTTGTGTTGATAGCCAGAGGCTTTTCCCATTGTTGAAGTGCCTAACAAGAGCGAACGTAGTATTAAGGTGCTTGGAATTAGTTACAAGGGGGATGTCAGGGGTACGTTTTTCACACAGATAGGGGTAGGTGCGTGGAATGCACTGGCAGCGACGGTGGCAGAGGCAGATACAATAGGGGCTTCCAAGAGACTCTTAGATAGGTTCATGAAGCTTATAAAAATAAAGGGCTATGCTGCAAGGAAATTCTGGTCAATCACTAGAGTAGGTCACATGATCAGCACAACATTGTGGGCTGAAGGGCCTGTAATGTGCTTTAGATTTCTAGGTTATCTGTTCTTTACATTTTATCTACCGAGCTGCCAAGATGATCATCACTAATCAAATCTCACTGAGATTTCTCAGGTCCTGTTGAATTTCTCCACGTGACCAAGTACGGGAAAGTACAGGTACAGAGAAACACTGAAGTGTAGCAACATCACAGGCAAGTACATTCAGATAACTCACAGAACAGTAATGATAAAATTCTGTGTCACGAATAATATGAGACTACAGTCTCCCACAGTTAGCCCACCGAAGTGGTGAATATCTCTTCTCGCCACCTTCCTGGACTCTCACGTTTCCATGGACGAGCCCCTCATGTCTCTTCTCCGCTGTCAATGGGCTCCTTCCCCCATCATGCTCCCTAATCCACGACCCGGATAAACAATCTCTCAGACCCTATCCTATCGATCCCCTCACACCATATTTATCCTCTCAGTTAATTCCCTCTCACTCCTCCTTCTGCTGGGTTCCCTAACTCCCCAGGGAGCCGGTGTCAAGTCACTGGGCCGAGCAGTCCCCTCCTACCGTTCAGCGATACAGCAGACTCCGACCGCAGGAGACGCTTCATAAGCACCCCCAACTTCCTTCGGAAGGAAAGGGAAATAATTCAAAAAGTGGGCCAATTACTTTGGGATTTGTTCCGCTTCGACGGAGCATTCGCAGCAGGAGTATGAGATGTACTCAGCGGCCCTCTCAATGGCCCACTCAGCTGGCCAATCGCTATTAGGTGTAACCAGTAACTGACAATGCTCCGCACCAATGGGAAGAGCATAAGAGTGTAACTCCTCTGCTGACTGTGGAGTTGGTGAGTGCTTCAGCTAATTGTTCCCTTTGCCGGTAAAGCTCAACCGTCTCAGCGCCAGAGTGGCATAAATAAGTGCACATGTGACATCATATCCAGGTCATGTGTGGGGAACGCACACGTGACCGCAGGCAGGAGGGGGCGCAGAGTGGTGTCAGATCCCGGTCTGGAACGGGCTCGGGCTGGGGCGTTACATTTGTTGAAGGCTGCTCTTTCTCGTCCCCGGGAATACACCTCTCTGTTTGCAAAAGTCTCTGCTTATTCCTCGGAATATAGTAACCCTTCATCATGACTGTCTTGTTACTGCCCATCACCACCACTTTGCTCTGGGTTACTGCCCCTTCCTCAACCCCTTCCTCAGCAAATCTCTGGGATTTCTCACAAAATGCTGGAGCTACTCAGCAGGACAGGCAGCATCCATGAAGGAGAATAAACAATCAATGTTTCGAGCCAAGGCCCTTCATCGGACTGGTAATGACGGGACAGAAATTCTAGATATTGTCACATTACTTTCTATTCCTTGTGGTCCCGATCCGAAACGCTAACTGTTTATTCCTCTCCATGGATGCTGCCTGACCTGCTGAGTACTGACAACCTGTTGTGTGTCTTTGTGTTGCCGAAAACTTTCAGCATCTGCACAATGTCTTGTCTTCTGGAGTAACTCGCTATTTTAATGTGCATCACAATCTGTTAGAGGAGCAGGAGCAGACGGTAACTGTACTCCTTCCACTTGTGACTGTGTTTCCCCAGAGATGTTAACTCTCTCTCTAATCACTCTGTTCAATTTTCACAAATATTTTGTGAATTGCCATTATTGAATTAAACCCAGACGGAGAATCAGCAGAGTATTTATAAATTAAAATAAGTCGCCAACAGACCCGTGTCCTTTCCCGATCCTGACGCCACTGGAACTCCTCCACTGCCCGAACCTTGATCCATTTTGTGGACAGGAGTTTTCATTTTTTGCTGCTCTGTAACAAATAAAAATAACAGGAGGGTCAAACATTAATTGGGGTTTAAAGCAGAACACTGTTTTGTTTTTAAACTGAGGTGAACACTTCCAAACATCTGGGGCCGATCCACTGAACACGTGACATGGCCGGATCCACCTGCACCCTTTCACCCACAGTCACACAATGTCCATTTCCGCTCTCCATGCATTGTACATTGGACCAGGATTCTCCAGGGTATCTACTCGCTGTATTACAGGCAATTCCCTTTTAGGTAGCAATCTTGTGTCCTGGACGAGGAGTGATGCGTCTACGGAATGGCAAGGCAGATTGAGCAGACAGCGCCCACTGCTTTGGTCCTCCTACCACTGATGGCGCTTTGGACAACTGCTACACCAGTGTGGGCTGAAACATTTCTGCTGACGATGAGACTTCTATTCCTCTCTTCACTGTGTTATGCGGATTTCCCAGTCACAACAGATTCTCATCATCTTCTTTCAGGTGAATATCGCCTGGCACTGACACCTATGGAAATATATGATTTGTATCGAGAGAGAAACACTCTGGCAACCTGAACAACGCAATGTCACCCATGGCATCGTGACATCTGGTCCTGAATCACTATAGTTTTTTTCCGGCAGGACTTCAGGAGCATTATTAACACCAAAACTCAGTTAAGATTTCTTTGAGCATATCACCTGGCTATTATCAGATAGTTAGTTATATGACACCATGTCAAACACAATGTCGACATGCCATACATCCAAAACCACAAGTTGGGAAAAGTCATTAACATAAATAAAATAAGATGCTGGAGTTATTCAACAAGACAGAGAGTATGTTAATATTTCAGGTGGAAGACCCTGTATCAGAGCTGAGCCTGTGTGTAGGAGCCATGTATCAGCATTGTATTCTGCGTTATGTATTGATGATACTTTTTATGTTAACGAGTCGCATCAGTGGGGGTGTGCTAAACACAAAGGGAATCGGTTACATATTTCTGCTTTGTTAGGTGCAGTACACAGCTGGGGACTGATGAATGTGATATATGTTTATTATCCACTCAAATACGAAAAACTTAAACTTGGGTACATTTTAGTTTCATCGCCTCACGATTGTATGTTTGCTGGTTGCTAATAAAGGATCGAATGCATATCACCGACTTTTGTAACGATCAGCATTGGAACTGAGGGCATGTCATGCAAGTATAACAAATCCGTGGGGGGTCGCCAGCATTGGCAAATTGCTTGGTTAAATTTCACCGCTACATTCTCAGCAGATGTTTCTCAACCTGCCGATCATTTAAATATTCTGAGATACTGAGTATTTTTATTGAGCATTCACCAGTGAACAGGACCTTGGCAATTGTGGGGATGGCTTACAGCAAACTGAAACGCATGACTGTATGGACTTTAAGAAAGAGCATGTGCTGAATCTTTTGAAAGGTATTAAGTTAGATAAGTCGCCGGGATTGTACGAGATATACCCCATTCTACTGTAGAAATCGAGGGAGGAGATTGCTAAGCTTCTGACGATGATGTTTGCATCATACACTAGGTGGGGAGAAGCACCAGAGGATTGGAAGGTTGCGAATGTTACTCTGTTGTTTAAGAAAGAGAATAGAGATAACTCAGGAAATTATGGACCAGTGAGTCTCATTTCAGTGGTGGGCAAGTTTTGAAGAAGATCCTGTGAGGCAGGATGTATGAACATTTGGAGAAACATAATCTGATTAGGGATAGTCAGCATGGCTTTGCCGAGGGCAGGTCATGCCTTGTGAACCTGATTGAATTCTTTGAGGATGTAACAAAACACATTGATGAAGGTAGAGCAATGGAAGTACTGTATATGAATTTCAGTAAGACATTAGCTAAGGTTTCCCGTGGAAGGGTCATTCAGAAAATAATAAGGTATGGGATCCAAGGAGACCTTGCTTTGTGAATCCAGAATTGGCATGCCAATAGACGGCATAGGTCGGTTGTAGATGGTTCATATTCAGCATGGATGATGCTGACTAATAGTGTTCCATTGGGATCTGTTCTAAGACATTGATTAGACTCCATTTGGGAGCCCTGTGTTCAGTGCTGGTCACCTCACTACAGGAAACAATATGGCTGATATAGAGAGGGTGCGGAGGAGATTTATAAGAATGTTGTCTGGATTGGGGAGCATGCCTGATGAGAATAGTTTGAGTGACCTTGGCATTTTCTTCTTGAAGTGATGGAGGATGAGAGATGACCTGACAGAGGTGTACAAGATGAGAGGCATTGGTTGTGTTGATAGCCAGAGGCTTTTCCCATTGTTGAAGTGCCTAACAAGAGCGAACGTAGTATTAAGGTGCTTGGAATTAGTTACAAGGGGGATGTCAGGGGTACGTTTTTCACACAGATAGGGGTAGGTGCGTGGAATGCACTGGCAGCGACGGTGGCAGAGGCAGATACAATAGGGGCTTCCAAGAGACTCTTAGATAGGTTCATGAAGCTTATAAAAATAAAGGGCTATGCTGCAAGGAAATTCTGGTCAATCACTAGAGTAGGTCACATGATCAGCACAACATTGTGGGCTGAAGGGCCTGTAATGTGCTTTAGATTTCTAGGTTATCTGTTCTTTACATTTTATCTACCGAGCTGCCAAGATGATCATCACTAATCAAATCTCACTGAGATTTCTCAGGTCCTGTTGAATTTCTCCACGTGACCAAGTACGGGAAAGTACAGGTACAGAGAAACACTGAAGTGTAGCAACATCACAGGCAAGTACATTCAGATAACTCACAGAACAGTAATGATAAAATTCTGTGTCACGAATAATATGAGACTACAGTCTCCCACAGTTAGCCCACCGAAGTGGTGAATATCTCTTCTCGCCACCTTCCTGGACTCTCACGTTTCCATGGACGAGCCCCTCATGTCTCTTCTCCGCTGTCAATGGGCTCCTTCCCCCATCATGCTCCCTAATCCACGACCCGGATAAACAATCTCTCAGACCCTATCCTATCGATCCCCTCACACCATATTTATCCTCTCAGTTAATTCCCTCTCACTCCTCCTTCTGCTGGGTTCCCTAACTCCCCAGGGAGCCGGTGTCAAGTCACTGGGCCGAGCAGTCCCCTCCTACCGTTCAGCGATACAGCAGACTCCGACCGCAGGAGACGCTTCATAAGCACCCCCAACTTCCTTCGGAAGGAAAGGGAAATAATTCAAAAAGTGGGCCAATTACTTTGGGATTTGTTCCGCTTCGACGGAGCATTCGCAGCAGGAGTATGAGATGTACTCAGCGGCCCTCTCAATGGCCCACTCAGCTGGCCAATCTCTATTAGGTGTAACCAGTAACTGACAATGCTCCGCACCAATGGGAAGAGCATAAGAGTGTAACTCCTCTGCTGACTGTGGAGTTGGTGAGTGCTTCAGCTAATTGTTCCCTTTGCCGGTAAAGCTCAACCGTCTCAGCGCCAGAGTGGCATAAATAAGTGCACATGTGACATCATATCCAGGTCATGTGTGGGGAACGCACACGTGACCGCAGGCAGGAGGGGGCGCAGAGTGGTGTCAGATCCCGGTCTGGAACGGGCTCGGGCTGGGGCGTTACATTTGTTGAAGGCTGCTCTTTCTCGTCCCCGGGAATACACCTCTCTGTTTGCAAAAGTCTCTGCTTATTCCTCGGAATATAGTAACCCTTCATCATGACTGTCTTGTTACTGCCCATCACCACCACTTTGCTCTGGGTTACTGTCAGCCTGCCTTGTCAACCCCTTCCTCAACAAATCTCTGAAATATCTCACAAAATTCCACAATACGCAGCATGTCAGGCAGCATCTATTGAGGAGAAGAAGCAATCAACGTTCCGGGCCTATGCCCTTCATTGGACTGGAAATGAGGGCACAAAATTTTCAGGTAGTGTCACATTACTTTCTATTCCTGGTGGTCCTGATCCAAAACGTGAAATGATTATTCCAAGCCATGGATTTTGCCTGACCTGCTGAGTTCTGCAAATCGTTTGTGTGTCTTTGTGTAGCTCAAAACGATCAGCATCTGCAGAATGCCTTGTCTACTGGAGTAACTCGCTATTTTAATGTGCATCACAATCTGCTAGAGGAGCAGGAACAGATGGTAACTGTACTCCTTCCACGAGTGACTGTGTATCCCCCAGAGATGTTAACTCTCTCTCTCATCTCTCTGCTCAGATTTCACAAATATTTTGTGATTTGCCGATGTTGAGTTAAACCGAGACGCAGAAACAGTAGAGTATTTATAAATTAAAATAGTTTGCCAACTACCCGTGATTTGTCCCGATGTTGACGTCACTGGAACTCATCCACTCCCCTTTTGCCGCTATGTTAAAAAAAAATAACAGGACTGTCAAACATTAATTGAGGATTAAGGGAAAACACCGTTTTGTTTTTAAACTGAGGCTAACACTTCCAAATGTCTTGGACCTATCCATTAAAGACCACACGGCCGGATCCACATGCGCCCTTCCACCCACACTCACACAATGTCCATTTTCGAGCTCAGTTTCATCGCTTCACGGTTGTATTTTTGCTGATTGGTAATAAAGGACCCAATACATATCACCGAGTTTTATAACAATCAGCATTGGAGTTGAAGGCGCGTCATGCAAGTATAACAAATCTGTGGGGAGGTCGCTAGCATTGGCAAATTAGCTTTTTTTAAATTTCACCGCTACATTCTCAACAGATCATCATTTAAATATGTTGAGATACTGAGAATTTTGCTTCAGTATTCAGCAATGAATAGGAGCTTGGCAATAATGAGGATGACTTACCGCGGACTGAATCGCATGAGCGTATAAGAAAGAGCATGTGCTGAAGCTTTTGAGAGGTATTCAGTTAGATAATTCGCCAGGACTGAACGAAATATGCCCCATGCTACTGTAGAAATCGAGGGAGGAGATTGCTAAGCCTCTGACGATAATCTTTGCATCATCAATTATGAGGGGAGAAGTACCAGAGGATTGGAAGGTTGCAAATGTTGCTCTCTTGTTCAAGAAAGAGAGTACAGATAACTCAGGAAATTATAGGCCTGTGAGTCTTACTTCAGTGGTGGGAGTTTTGGAGAAGATTCTGAGAGGCTGGGTTTACGAGCATTTGGAGACACATAATCTGATTAGGGATAGTAGTCATGGCTTTGCCGAGGGCAGGTCATGTCTTATGAACCTGATGGGATTCTGTGAGCATGTTACAAAAGACATTGATGAAGGTAGAGCAATGGAAGTACTGTATATGGGTTTCAGTAAGACATTAGCTAAGGTTCCGCATGGAAGGCTCATTCGGAAAATAATGAGGTATTGGATCCAAGGAGATATGGTTTGTTAATCCAAAATTGGCATGCCCACAGAAGACAAAGGTCGGTTGTAGATTATTCGTATTCTGCATGGATGATGGTGACTGATAGTGTCCCGTTGGGATCTGTTCTGGGACCCCTTCTCTTTGTGATTTTTACAAATGACCTGGATGAGGAAGTTGAAGGATGGGTTAGTAAGTTTGCTGATGACACGAAAGTTTGGATTGTTGTGGAGCATCTGCATGATTGTCAGCTGGTACAGTGCAACATTGATAGGATGCAGAACTGGGCAGAGAAGTGGCAGATGGAGTTCAATACTGAGAAGCGTGAAATGGTTCATTTCGGTAGGTCAAATTTGAAAACAGAATGTAATATTAATGGGGAGACTCTCGGCAATGTGGAGGATCAGTGAGATCTTGGGGTTAGTGTCGATAGAACACTCAAAGCTGCTGCACACGTTGACAGTGTTGATAAGAAAGCATATGGTGCGTTGGCATTGATCAGCCATGGGATTGAGTTCAAGAACGTGAGGTAATGTTACTGCTCTTTAAGGCCTTGATCAGACTCCACTTGAGAGTACAGTGTTCAGTTCTGGTCACCTCTCTACTGGAAACGATATGGATGCAAAGGAAATAGTGCAAAGGAAATTTACAAGGATGTTGTCTGGATTAGGGAGCATGCTTGATGAGAATAGGTTGAGGAAATTGGTCTTTTCTCCTTGAAGCTAAGGAGGACGAGTAGTGACCTGACAGAGGTGTATAGGATGAGAGTATTTGATTGTTTCGATAGACAGAAGCTTTTCTCCCCACAAGGTTGAAATGGCTATCATGAGGGAGCATTATATTAAGGTGCTAAGATGGAGGTACAAGGAGCATGTCAGGGGTAGGTGAGTGCGACGGTGACAGAGGCGGATACAATAGGGTATTTTAAGAGACTCTTGGATGGATACATGCAGCTTATAAAAATAAAGGGCTATGATGCAAGGAAATTCTAGTCATTTGTTAGAGTAGGTTACATGGTCGTCACAACATTGTGGGCTGAAGGGCCTGTAACGTGCTATAGATTTCTATGTTCTATGTTCTTTATATTTGACCTACCAAGGTGCCAAGATGATCGTCACTAATCAAATCTCACTGAGTTTTCTCAGGTCCTGTTGAATTTATTGCCAAGTGAGGAAGTACGGGAAGGTACAGGTACAGAGAAACACTGACGTGTAGCAGCATCACAGGCAAGTACATTCAGATAACACACGGAACAGTAACTATACAATCTGTGTCACGAACAATATGAGACTACAGTCTACCACCGTTTGCCCACCAAAGTGGTGAATATCTCTTCTCGCCACCTTCTTGGGCTCTCACGTTTCCACAGACGAGCCCCTCATGTCTCTTCACCGCTGTAAATGGGCTCCTTCCCCCATCATGCTCCCTAATCCACGACTGGGACAAACAACCTCTCAGACCCTATCCTATCCAAACCCTCACGCCACATTTATCCTCTCAGTTAATTCCCTCTCCCTCCTCCTTCTGCTGGGATCCCTACCTCCTCAGGGAGCCGGCATCAAGACAATAGGCCGAGCGGTCTCCTCCTACCGCTCTGCGATACATCAGATTCCGGCCGCCCGAGGCGCTTCATAAACACCCCCAACTTCTCTCGGAGGGAAATGGAAATGTTTCAAAATGCGGGACAATTTCTTTGAGGTTTATTCCGCTTTGACGGGGATTCAGGTGCGAGCGTGAAATGTGCTCAGCGGGGGTAATGCCATCTCGGCTGGCCCATCTCCGCTATTGGGTGTAACCAGTGACTGACATTGCTTCGCACCAATGGGAAGAGTGTAACTCCTCTACTGACAGTGGGTGGTGTGGGTGTTTCGGGTAATTCTTCCCTTAGCCGGTAAAGCTCAACCGTCACAGCGCCAGTGTGACGTACTGAAGTGCACACGTGACGTCATATACCGGTGTGAGGACGCATAGGTGACACCAGGCAGGGGTGGGAGCGCAGAGTGGTGTCAGATCCCGGTGTGGAACGGGTTCGGGCAGCAGTGTTTTGTCTGTTGAAGGCTGCTCTTCCTTGTCCCCGGGAATATAGCTCTCTGTCTGCAAAATATTGCTTATTCCTGGGAATATAGTAACCCATCACCATGACTGTCCTGGTACTGCCCATCACCATCGCTCTGCTCTGGGTTACTGTCTGCCTGCCTTGTGAACCCCTTCCTCAGCAAACCTCTGGAACATCTCATTAAATGCTGGGAGAACTCAGCAGGTCAGGCAGCATCTATGAAGGGGAATAAACAATCTACGTTTCAGGCGGGGCCCTTCATCGGACTGGAAATGAGGGAACAGAAGTTCTAGATATTGTCACATTACTTTCTCTTCCTTGTTGTCCTGTTCCAAAACGTCAACTGTTTATCCCTCTCCATGGATGCTGCCTGACCTGCTAAGTTCTGCCTATATTTTGTGTGTCTTTTTGTTGCCCAAAACTTTCAGCATCTGCAGAATATCTTGTCTTCTGGAGGAACTCGCTATTTTAATGTGCATCACAATCTGCTGGAGGAGCAGGATCAGATGGTAACTGTACTCCTTCCACGAGTGACTGTGTTTCCCCCAGAGATGTTAACTCTCTCTCTCATCTCCCTGCTCAGTTTTCACAAATATTTTGTGAATTGCTGATATTGAATTAAACCCAGATGCAGAATCAGCAGAGTGTTTATAAATTAAAATAATTCGCCAACATACCCGTGTCCTTTCCCGATGTTGATGTCACTGGAACTCTCCTACTGCTCGCACCTTGACCCATTTTGAAGACAGGTGTGATCAGCTTTGCTGCTCTGTAGCAAAAAAACAATAATAACATGATGGTCAAACATTAATTGGGGTTCAAAGGAGAACACTGTTTTGTTTTTAAAGTGAAGCAAACATTTCCAAATATCTTGGACCACCTGCGCCCATCCACCCGTAGTCACAGGATGTCCATTTCTGCGCTCTCCGTGGATTGTACACTGGGCCAGGATTCTCCAGGATTTCTAGTCGCTATATTGCAGGCAATTCCCTTTTAGGAACCAATCTTGTGTCTCGGACCGGGAGTGATGTGTCAACGGAATGACAATGCAGGTTGAGCAGACAGCGCCCACTGCTTTGCTCCTCCTACCACTGGTGCCGCTTTGGTGAGTAATGGACAACTGTTACAGCAGTGTTTGGTGAAACACTTCTGCTGACCAATGGCACATTTATTCCTCTCGTCACTGAATAAAACAGACTTCTCTATCACCCCTGACTTTCACAGTCTCCTTTCCGTTTAACATCGCGTGGTATTGACACCTATGGCAATAAATGGTTTGAGTCTATGTAGAATCACTATGACAGCTCGACCAATGCAATGTCACACATCTTGTCCTGAACCACGACATTTTCTACCGCAGGACTTTAAGACCATTATTATCACCTAAACCCGGTCAAGATTTCTTTGAACTTATCACCTGGCTATTATCAGATGGTTACATGGCACCATGTTAAGCACAGTGCAGACCAATACATCCAAAACAGTAAGTTGGGAAAAGAAGCTTTGACATAAATAAAACAGAATTCTGGAATTATTCAACAAGACAGACAGTATGTGAATATTTCAGGTGGAAGACACTGTATCAGTGCTGAGCCTATCTGTAGGAGCCATGAATCTGTTCGCTATCTGCATTGCATTCCTCGTTGTGTATTGATGATGCTTTTTTATGGTAATAAGTCGCATCATTGGGTGTGTGGTAAACACGATGGGAATCAGTTACATATCTGTGCGTTGTTCCGTGCGGTACACAGCTGGGAACTGACGGTGCCTCTTTCACCTCAGACAGTTGAGGACATTCTGGGTCGACTCCCAAATCCTAAGGACTTTCTACAGGGGCAAAATTGAGAGCATCCTGACTGGTTGCATCATTGCCTGGTATGGCAACTGCACTTCCCTCAATCACAGGACTCTGCAGAGAGTGGTGCAAACAGCCCAGCGCATCTGTAGATGTAAACCTCCCATGATTCATATCATTTACAATGACAGGTGTGAAAAAACGAGCCTGAAGGAACATTGGGGACCAGAGTCACCCTAACCACATTCTATTCCAGCTGCTACCATCCGGGAAAGGGTACTGAAGCATAAAAGCCAGGACCGACAGGCTCCGGGACAGCTTCTTCCAACAGGCCATCAGACTGATTAACTAACGCTGATTTGAGTGTACTCTATATTATATGAACTGTTCAATATATTATAAATTACTACGATTGCACATTCCACATTTAGACCGAAACGTAACGTATAGATTTTTACTCCTCATGCATGTGAAGGATGAAATAAATTAATTCAATTTAATTCAACTCAATTCAAACTTGCTAATCGTGCCTTGTACATTTATATACAAATCAATGGCATGAATAATGAATTACAAAGTTCTCGACACTGACACACACATCCCACTCGTCACAGGCCTCATTTCGCTAAAACCATCTTCCATCATTTCCCTGTTTCTTGTTCTCGAGCCCGGTGTGAATCCACCTCTCCAGCTCCCCGTGAATTCCACGTGACCGAACCTTCCCGATCAGCTGCCATGCGGGATCTTGTTACAGACTTTAACAAAGTTCAGATGAGCAACGTCACTGTCCAACTTCACCCAACTCCCTAGTTAACTCTGAAATAATCTCCAAAATACTTGAATGATATGATGTCCTTTTGGGCAGTTTAGATGGTGATTTCCCGGAAACCAATGCCCAACAGCCCGAGACTTCAGCTTCACTGCAGACTGAAAAAATTCCGATCCCAGCTGCAGAATTACCAACCTGGACTGAAGCCCGTAAACTGGTAGTTCCATATCTTCAGAATCACCAGCCCAATATTATCACCCATACAAAGACGCTTTGGTGTCGGCGATTTGCCGTGGTGTTCCTGCCGTTTGTGATTCACAAACTGAGGTGGAATGGGAAACTAATGACCCTCTGCCGAGGCCGCTGCTCAGGCTGGTTCCCCGGTCTGTATAGAGGATGCGGATACACTTCAGCCGGAACCCAGCAGCTAAACCGAACACATTTGATTACAATTTTCCTGCTCTGTGGGATCTTGCCCAGCACAGCTGCCAGCCATTTTTACTGCAGTGTAGCAGGAACAAAATGTAAAATTATAAAGTAGAAATGCTGGAAACTCAGTACATCAGACTACATCTCTGAAAGGACAAATGGTGGAAGACCCAGTTCCAGAACGGAGACTGTCCGAGGTGCTGCCGATCTGCTGAGCATTTGCCAGTATTTTCTCCTCCTTACAAATTTCCTGCCACTGTAGTATGTTCTCCTTCATTTTAATGCACACAGCGTAACTGATTGCCACTCTAGACTGTAAATTCCACGCCACCCTAACCAATTTGTAAGTTCTGAGTTCATTGCGACCCTGGTGTAATACAACCCATACAATCAGTGTTCACAGCATCCTTTCCTCCCACTATCACTCTGTTACATATGCTCCCGAGGCCACTGTCTCTACCCTGAGAAGCGGTGACCACAAGCGATAAAAAATTGTAACACTTGCTGCAGCTCTGACGGGCCGTTACCCTGGAAACAGGGGAAGTGGCTCACCGAAAAGAACCGAAAAAGGAAATAACAAACTCAACATAAGATGGTATGAGCTCCATTATGACAAAGGTTAACACTGCAGCCAATTTGTAACGGTGAAGCTAAAATTGAAATTGCTGCTTTTACCCTGCCACGTGCTGTGTTCAATTAAACCTCTGACAGTCCGAACTATCAAAAACAAAAACAATCCTGGAAAATATGCAAAGCAAAACTTCTCAATGAAGACAAAGTTTGAAAGAGAGATTGCTGAAATATATCATTGCAGCAATGGGATACAGTCTGAAAAGGGATTGAAGAGGAAGGTATATGTATAGCATTGAGGTAGTGGGCTACAGACTGGACAGAGGTTGAACAAGATGTTTGATATATATCATTGAGGCGGTGAGATACAGGCTGGAGAAAGGTTGAACAAAATGGTTGATATATATCATTGAGGTGGTGGGATACGGACTGGACAGACGCTGAACAAGATGGTTGATATATATCATTGAGGCGGTGGGATACAGACTGGACAGAGATTGAACAAAATGGTTGATATATATCAGTGAGGCGGTGGGATATAGGTTGGACAGAGATTGAACAAAATGGGTGATATATATCATTGAGGTGGTGGGATACAGACTGGACAGACGCTGAACAAGATGGTTGATATATATCATTGAGGTGGTGGGATACAGACTGGACGGAGGTTGAACAAGATGGTTGATATATATCACTGAGGTGGTGGGATACAGACTGGACAGAGGTTGAACAAGATGGTTGATATATATCATTGATATGGTGGGATACAGACTGGACAGAGGTTGAACAAGATGGTTGATATATATCATTGAGGTGATGGGATACAGACTGGACAGAGGTTGAACAAGATGGTTGATATATATCATTGAGGTGGTGGGACACAGGCTGGACAGAGGTTGAACAAGATGGTTGATATATATCACTGAGGTGGTGGGATACAGACTGGACAGAGGTTGAACAAGATGGTTGATATATATCATTGAGGCGGTGGGATACAGACTGGACAGAGGTTGAACAAAATGGTTGATATATATCATTGAGGTGGTGGGACACAGGCTGGACAGAGGTTGAACAAGATGGTTGATATATATCATTGAGATGATGGGATACAGGCTGGACAGAGGTTGAACAAGATGGTTGATATATATCATTGAGGCGGTGGGATACAGGCTGGACAGAGGTTGAACAAGATGGTTGATATATATCATTGAGGCGGTGGGATACAGACTGGACAGAGGTTGAACAAGATGGTTGATATATATCATTGAGGTGGTGGGACACAGGCTGGACAGAGGTTGAACAAGATGGTTAATATATATCATTGAGATGATGGGATACAGGCTGGACAGAGGTTGAACAAGATGGTTGATATATATCATTGAGGCGGTGGGATACAGGCTGGACAGAGGTTGAACAAGATGGTTGATATATATCTTTGAGATGATGGGATACAGGCTGGACAGAGATTGAACAAGATGGTTGATATATATCATTGAGGCGGTGGGATACAGCCTGGACAGAGGTTGAACAAGATGGTTGATATATATCTTTGAGATGATGGGATACAGGCTGGACAGAGATTGAACAAGATGGTTGATATATATCATTGAGGCGGTGGGATACAGGCTGGACAGAGGTTGAACAAGATGGTTGATATATATCATTGAGGCGATGGGATACAGACTGGACAGAGGTTGAACAAGATGGTTGATATATATCATTGAGGCGGTGGGATACAGGCTGGACAGAGGTTGAACAAGATGGTTGATATATATCATTGAGGCGGTGGGATACAGGCTGGACAGAGGTTGAACCAGATGTGCAGAGGATGGGCAGATGGAGGTAGATGGCAGAAGGGGATGAAGTGCGATCTTTGTTCGTCCTCCCGCAAAACACAAATCCTGAAATAATAGTACGCACTAGTAGATAACAGATTCCGATATAACAAAGCCAGAACAAACGATAAGAATTTTGAACTTAGAGTACTTTGAGGTAAAACAAATCATTCTGGTTACAGAGAAAGTGCAGTGCAGGTAGATATGTGGTGCAAGGTCACATCGATTTCGACTGTGAGGTCAGGAGTCCACTCATCACGCTGTTCGCTTCTAACAGCAGAATGGACACCGTCCTTGAGCCCGGTGGAGTGTTTCTGTTTTATTTTATCTTCGCCCCGATGGGAGGGTGAGAAGTGAGAATGTTCAGGGTTGTGGGGATCTTTCATTATGTTGGCTGTTTTACTGATGCAGTGGGAAATGTAGACAGAGTCCATGGAGGGGAGGTTGGTTTCTATGATGTCCTCAGCTGTGTCCACAGTTCTCCGCTATTTCATTCAGATAAAGGAAGAGCAGTATCCGTATGAAGATGTGAAGTATCGGGATGCGATACATTCTGCGGTGAATTGATATAGTTTGTAGAGTAGAAAATGACATATACCAAAATTCTTATCGTTTGTTCTGGCTTTGTTATATCGGAATCTGTTATCTACTAGTGCGTACTATTATTTCAGGATTTGTGTTTTGCGGGAGGACCAACAAAGATCGCACTTCATCCACTTCTGCCATCTACCTCTATCTGCCCATCCTCTGCACATCTGGTTCAACCTCTGTCCAGTCTGTTTACCTCCACCTCAATGATATATATCAGCCATCTTGTTCAATCTCTGTTCAGCCTGTATTCCACCACCTCAATGATATATATCAACCATTTTGTTCAATCTCTGTCCAACCTGTATCCCACCGCCTCAATGATATATATCAACCATTTTGTTCAATCTCTGTCCAGTCTGTATCCCACCGCCTCAATGATATATATCAGCCATCTTGTTCAGCGTCTGTCCAGTCCGTATCCCACCACCTCAATGATATATATCAACCATTTTGTTCAACCTTTCTCCAGCCTGTATCTCACCGCCTCAATGATATATATCAAACATCTTGTTCAACCTCTGTCCAGTCTGTATCCCACTACCTCAATGCTATACATATACCATCCTCTTCAATCCCTTTTCAGACTGTATCCCATTGCTGCAATGATATATTTCAGCAATCTCTCTTTCAAACTTTGTCTTCATTGAGAAGTTTTGCTTTGCATCTTTTCCAGGATTGTTTTTGTTTTTGATAGTTCGGACTGTCAGAGGTTTAATTGAACACAGCACGTGGCAGGGTAAAAGCAGCAATTTCAATTTTAGCTTCACCGTTACAAATTGGCTGCAGTGTTAACCTTTGTCATAATGGAGCTCATACCATCTTATGTTGAGTTTGTTATTTCCTTTTTCGTTTCTTTTCGGTGAGCCACTTCCTCTGTTTCCAGGGTAACGGCCCGTCAGAGCTGCAGCAAGTGTTACAATTTTTTATCGCTTGTGGTCACCGCTTCTCAGGGTAGAGACAGTGGCCTCGGGAGCATATGTAATAGAGTGATTGTGGGAGGAAAGGATGCTGTGAACACTGATTGTATGGGACGTATTACACCAGGGTCGCAATGAACTCAGAACTTACAAATTGGTTAGGGTGGCGTGGCATTTACAGTCTAGAGTGGCAATCAGTTACGCTGTGTGCATTAAAATGAAGAAGAACATACTACAGTTGCAGGAAATTTGTAAGGAGGAGAAAATACTTCCAAATGCTCAGCAGATCGGCAGCACCTCGGACAGTCTCCGTTCTGGAACTGGGTCTTCCACCATTTGTCCTTGCAGAGATGTAGTCTGATGTACTGAGTTCCCAGCATTTCTACTTTATAATTTTACATTTTGTTCCTGCTACACTGCAGGAAACATGGCAGCCAGCTGTGCTGGGCAAAATCCCATACAGCAGGAAAATTGTAATCAAATGTGTTCGGTTTATCTGCTGTGTTCCGGCTGAAGTGTATCGCATCCTCTATACAGACCGGGGAACCAGCCTGAGCAGCGGCCTCGGCAGAGGGACATTAGTTTCCCATTCCACCTCAGTTTGTGAATCACAAACGGCAGGAACACCACGGCAAATCGCCGACACCAAAGCGTCTTTGTATGGGTGAGAATACTGGGCCGGTGACTCTGAGGATATGGAACTGGCAGTTTACGGGCTTCAGTCCAGGTTGGTAATTCTGCAGCTGGGATCGGAATTTTCTCAGTCTGAGCTGAAGCTGCTGTGAGCTGAAGTCTCGGGCGGTTCGGCATTGGTTATGCGGAAATCACCGTCTACACTGTCCAATAGGACATCATATCTGTCAAGTATTTTGGAGATTATTTAAGAGTTAACTAGGGATTTGGGTTGTTGTTGGTTTGCAGTGATGTTGTTCATTTGAACTTTGGTAAAGTCTGTAACAAGATCCCGCATAGCAGCTGATCGGGAAGGTTCGGTCACGTGGGATTCACTTTGAGGTAAAACCAAATCATTTTGTAGAGTAGAAAATATGTCATTTTCTACTCTACAAGCTGTATCAATTCACCGCAGAAAGTATCCCATCCCGATACTTCACATCTTCATACGGCTACTGCTCTTCCTTTAACTGAATGAAATACCGGAGAACTGTGGACACAGCTGACGACATCATAGAAACCAACCTCCCCTCCATGGACTCTCTACACTTCCCACTGCCTCAGTAAAACAGCCAACATAATGAAAGATTCCCACAACCCTGAACATTCTCACTTCTCACCCGCCCATCGGGGCGAAGATAAAATAAAACAGAAACATGCCACCGGGCTCAAGGACGGTGTCCATTCTGCTGTTAGAAGCGAACAGCGTGATGAGTGGACTCCTGACCTCACAGTCTAAATCGATGTGACCTTGCACCACATATCTACCGCAGTGCACTTTCTCTGTTACCAGAATGATTTGTTTTACCTCAAAGTACTGCTGCAATGTATTGATCTGTGTGGAGAATACCGGAGACACGATTTTCACTCAACCTCTGTACATGGAAAACAAAATAAAGATTCCCCGTTCCAATCGTGTGGAAATATTAGACAGCCTGGTTTGCTCCTTTGGAAATTCCGGAGGGAGTGTACACATTTCCGGGAAACCCAGATAAATGAACAAGACTTAATTCTCGCATTAATGGGGCCAGATATCGGGAAACACTGTCAGCATTTCGGCAAGTCGTAGCAATGGAAAGAAGATGGAAATAAACTTCCCAGTCCCCCGAGAGGACGTGAGAGATCTGGATCTCACTGTCCTGTCTGAACGGGGAAAGATTAAACTACTCACACACATGGAGCAGTGTCCCGAGGGTGCGATTATTCTGTTTAACCCTCTGACTGCAAGAACACAACAGGCCGAACGGCCGCTTCCAGTGTGCTGGAAATATGTAAAACAATTATCGACCCCAGGCATCAATCCAGGTGAAGTTTGGATCCGATACCGGGCCGGGTGATGGAGGTAAAGTTCCCCAGGTACATCTTAATGGATGGGTTCAATCTCGGCATCACCACCTCATCCCGCTCCTGGGACCAGAACACCAGGGGCTGAGCGGCGGCTCATCTCAGGCGGTTCGGTGTGGTCCCGTACTCCGGAACCGACCATGACAGGTTGTATCCAGGAAGCGGGACAAGGCCCCCAGTTCGGGGAAGTTAACGGGACTGTCTGCCCGACATCCGGTTCCCCTCCCCCGGGATCGGCTTCAGTACTCACCGATGGGATATTGTCGGTTGCGTTCAACCCTAGTGACCGGCCTCAATACTCACCGAGGAGAACTTCATCAATTTGTCCCACAGACAGCGATCGGTCCTCCTGCTCCCTGTCGACGATCTGCTTCAACAGAGAACGGAAAGAAAACCCCCGCCCATCCGGAGTCTGTGAGAGCGGGGGCGGGGCCTTGGAAGCGTAAACAGCGGATGCTGCACATCTACGTTTGAAATGGGAGCGAGAAACGTGACGGGTGGAGGGTCTTCCACCAGACCTGGTGACTCTGCTCCTCGCCCCTCACACACTGCCCGACCTACCTGCCGCATTTTACACGTTATTTCATATTTACACCAGATACATTTCTTATTTTGCCCTCGGTACCTTTGGCGTACCCAGCGCTCCACCTCTCGGATCTCGGAGTTACGGGTTCGATTCCCATCCCGATCCGATACACAAGTCAGACCAGAAAAGGTTTCATTCAAATCACTTCTATGTTTATAAATAATAATATTATTCACATTCCTCCAGCCTCACTGGACAGGATCACTGAAACATCAAGTGAGAAACAGCAGGAGGAGGCCATTCAGCCCCTCTAACTATCAACAAGATGGCGGCTGTTCTTCCATCTCAGCCACATGTTTCTGCCCGATCCTCATTTCCTCGATCCCTTCGGTCTCCACACATCTGCCGCCCTCTGTTTTATGTGAAAACGATCACTGATCTTCATCGTCCTCCAGGAATCAGTCTGGTGAATCTCTAAACCATGTACTCCATAACCTTTTTTTTAATACTCCATGGAATTAAATTCCATTTCTGCAGCTCCGTGTTGCCCCAACCACTCACCTCCCACCCTCTGTCACTATTTTCACGTTCCCAACTCCCCCTCACCTGGATCCACCTCTCACTCCCCAGCTCTTGACCCATCCCCACCCCTCACCTCTTTTCTCTGACTATTTCCCATCCACTCTCTGTCCAGAGGGAGGGTCTCGGCCCGAAATGTTGACGGTCCATTTCGCTCCACAGATGCTGCCCGACCCACTGAGTTCCTCCGGCCGTTTGTTCTTTGGTCTGTATAACCCGTGTTAGTACGGGGTGCGGGATTTTACACCATATTCCAGGTACAATCTCAACAAAGACCAAATAATTGTTACGGTAATTATCATACTTAAACAGTAGAAAGCTTGCAAAGGCTGGAAGTCCAAAGCAACACACAGAGAATGCTGGAGAAACTCAGCACAACAGGCAGTATCTATGGAGAAGAGTAAATAGTCCACATTTTGGACCACGAGCCTTTTTCATTACTGAGGGATGGGGGGTGGAGAAGTGATCTGAATATAAAGGTCGGGGAAGGGAAAATGGCGAACTGGAAGCTGATAGGTGATAGGTGAAGTCAAGTCATGAGCGGGTCAAGGGCAGGAGATGAAAGAATTGGAGCATTGTCAATAGGACAAAGGGAAAGAGGAGACCCGGGGGGAAGTAATAGACTGGTGAGCAGAAATGAAAGTTCAGAGTGGGGAATAGAGAGGTGGGTGGGGGGATTTGTTTAGTGGAAGGAGAATTCAATATCCATTCAATCAAGTTGGAGGGTACCCGGATGGAATATAAGGTGTTGCTCCTCCACCCTCTGGGTGGTCACATCTTGGCACACGAGGAGGCCATTGATCGAGACGTCGGAATGGGAATCAGAATTGAAATGTTTGGCCACTGCGAAGATCCCCCTTGTGGCAGATGATAAGGAGATGCTCAACATAACGGTCTCCCAATTGATGGCGGGTCTCACCAATGTAAAGGAGGCCGCATCGGGAGCACCGGACACAATAGATGACCTCAGTAGATTCGCAGTGAAGTGTTGCCTCACCTGGAAGGACTGTTTTGTGTCTGAATGGAGGTGAGGGAGGGGGTGTACGGGTAGGTGTAGCACTTAGGCCGTATGCAGGGATAAGTATCTGGAGGAAAATTAGTGAGGAGGGATGAATGAACAAGGGGATTGTGGAGGGAGTGAACCCTGTTGACCCCTGTTTGTGACATCCTAAACAGATTTGCATAAATGCAATCCCTACATTCATTAGTTATCTCTCTATTGCAACATAAACATCATATATTCCATACAGTGAATGCTCATAGTATCCGGGTCTCCACACCGGCTCCTGAGGCCACTGAGGGGCGGTGACCAGAGACCGATAAATATGTTCAACACTCTGGAGCTCTGCTGGGCTGTTACCCAGGTAATGGAGGAAGTGGCTTAGCAGAACTAACTGAAAATAGGAAATAAGGAACAACCTCACATACTTTGAGTTTCATTGTGACAAAGATGAATGCTGAACTCTCAGCCATTTTGTAATTGGGAAACTAAAATTCTAATGGCTGTTTTAACCCTGTCTCGAGGTGCCTCCATTAAATCTGTTAGTAGTTTAATCTCTACAGAACTTACAGCAGTGCCGAAGCTGTTACAAACTCAAAACACATTGTTGGATGCGAAATGTCTGTTCCAAATGTGAAATATAGGATATTTACAAAGGGCCTCACACAATGCATTGTGGTGATATCCATTAAGGGTCCTTATTTATTCAATTAAGTAGTTAAAATGCCATTATATTCTTGTGCCTGCAATTAACCTATAACTACGATCAACACTAGGCATTCATACAGGTGATATTCAGATCCTGTTACTGGACAGAAGTATGGAAGATAATGTCCCTATATACAACTGAATACATTGAGAGTGTGACCTCAGATCCTAGACTCCTCTCCTGTTTAAAACATCTTGTCCTATCACTCTATCCAGCACTCAGGATTTCATTGACATTTCTGTTCCCAGAGTCACCACCCCTCCATTGAGAACAGGCCCAGAGACACAAAATGCCCGTCATACATAAAACTTTTCATTCCATAATCACCCTTGTGAAATTTGTAAACAACAACTGTAATGAGCACATTTCCACGAATTGGTGCAGGATAATTTATTGAGAGAAACTGTGCTTTCCTTACTGCCCTGTTAACGGTCACAAGATATCTCCCGATGTTCAGTGTGCCAATCTGTGCATGGAGCCGAAAGAGATGGGAGAGATTTTCAACAAATTCTGTGTGCCTGTGTTTCCTTGGGAGACAGGAAGAGACAGTGGAAATGACAAAAGCCGGCCAGATCATGGATTGTGTACGGATTACACAACAGGTGCTTGCTGTCTTGAGGTAAATTAGGATGGATAAATCCCCATGAATAGGGTAGAGGCTGCAGGAGCCCTGCCGGACACGGATGTTGCTGGTGTTTAAGGAGTAGAGTTACAGGGGTCGGTTGAACAGGTTAGAAATTGATTCCCTGAAACACAGGAGAATGAGGGGAGGTACTAGCAGGGGTTCCCAAATTTTTTGTTTGTCATGGATCCCTACCATTAACTGGAGGGTTTGTGGGCCCCAGGTTGGGAACCCCGGCTAGAGGTAAAGACAACTATGATAGTAGAAATAGGGTGAATGCAGGTAGGGTTATGCCCCTCATGTTCAGTGTGGTCATGGGTTTGGGGCAAAAAGTGAAATATTAAACTGGAATCGGAGTAGGAACAATCTCACTCAGAGGGTGACATGAATGCGGATGCAGGTTTCAAATGCAAATAGGAGAAGTTTGTATGGGTGCATGGATGAGGGAGGTGTTCAGGGATATGGTCTGGGTGCATGTGGATGGGATCAGGCAGAGGAAGGCACAGTCTAGATGGGCCGAAAGCCCTGTTTCGGTGCTGTGAGATGGCGAATTTAAATTGAATGTCCTACACAAGTTTTATACCAGGAGACTAAATCATTCAAACTTAATGTTCGAGAATCCTGCAAGCCCAAGGAACACTCTACAGATAAAGAATATCAGTGGAGAGGAACAAAGTTAATGCTCCAACCCCCTATGTCGGAATGGTTTCAAACATTTTCTGATTTGATTTCAAATCAAATCAACTTGAATGTTTCTTTAATTTCCAGCTGCTCACAGACAGACGACAGTGAGTGGGGATTTCCAAACACGGAGAAAATACTGAACCCAGGGTAGATAACCAAGAATGCAAACACTGAACAGTTCGTTCCAGACACTCACTCGTTCTGTGTCTTGAGATTACCCTTGAGGTCCCTCTGGTCTCTCCGCTCCATTGTATCTGTGCCGTTTGGGTTTGGACTCCCCAACCCCGAGAAACAATCCTTGATATATATTGACCGGACATCAAAGGCAATACAGACTACGTTAGAAAAAAAAGCTTTGACTGTACCACTGATACCACCTCCCCGGCCCCCCGTGCTTCGAGGCACCCACCACAAACCAGCCACGAAAGCTACCCACTCCTACGTTTGAATAGATTGCAATAGGTACACTTAATATCAAAGAAGTGTATAAAATATACATCTTGAAATTATCTTTCTTCGCAAACATCCATGAAAACAGAGGAGTGCCCTGAAGAATGAATGACAGTTAAATGTTAGAACCCCAAATCCCACCCCCCAAGCTCCCCCTCCTATGCATAAGCAGCAGCAAAGCAACAACCACTTCCCCCCCGAGCAAAAAAACGCATCGGCAACCCCCATCGAACAATCAAGCGCGCAGCAAAGCATCAATAAAGACACAGACTTGCAGAACCCCAAAGACTACTCGTTCACCTGATAATTCGAAATACCACAGTGTGTGTGTGTCTCTCTCTCACCCTCGCTCTCACACTCTCTTCTCCTCTCTTCCCCTCTCTCCGCCTCTCTCTCTTTCTCTCTCTCCCTCTCTCTCTCTCTCGCACCCTGTCTCTCTCCCTCTCTGTCTCATTCTGACACTCTCTCTCTCTCTCTCCCTCCCTCTCTCGCTCTCCCTTCCCCTCTCTCCCTGCCCCTCTCTTTCTCCCCCTCTCTCTCCCACCTCTCCCCCTCCAAATAAGGGAAAAAGGTGTCATAATTTCACAGGTGAGCAGCCACTCTCTGTAACAACAATGAAAGGACTCTGCCGAGATCCAACCCCTGTGAGGCTGCCAGGGCAGAAACATCCCAGGCCGAGTGTTCCGGCAGTGTGGGCACCAGCTCACTGACGACTTCACGGCCATTGTCAACACTTCACTAATGCAGGCTTCACATCGGCCAGCATCGTCCCTGCACCAAAGAACTATATACCTTCAGAATGAAACGACTACCGTCTGGTGGAACTGCCGCCAATCATCACAAAGAGCGTGAAACGGCCGGTAATGACACAAATCAATAACTCCAATCCTGCCGCACTGGTTACTCACCAATATTCTTACTGACAGAACCGCTCTGTAACAAATTCCAACTCTACCATCTAAATACTGCCCTGTGCAACTGGGTGTTGGACTACTGAACCATCCGGCTTCAGAAAGTCAGGATGTAGAACTGCTCCTCACTCCCAATCATCCTCAACACAGGCGGTGAGCTGAGCCCATTGCTGTACACTCTGTTCACACATGTCCGCACGGCCAAACACCCGGGGAATCACCTTGTCAAGATCGCCAACGACACGACAGTGTGGGGTCCATCATATATTAATGAGATGACGTAGAGAGAGAAGGGCTCAAGGCCGGGTACACCCCAACCCACAAACTCACCCCACCACACCCTCATTACCCCGAGTTTAACATTTCCTGGCACTCACCATATGTACAGATACTCCTGTGCCGAACGTCACTTTATGGACATACTACCAATGTTTTAAGCTATGACATGTTTTTATATAATTCTGATATTTATCTCTGCGATTTTTGTTCCTGCATGAGATCCACAGCAACAATGATTTATGTTCCCCTTTACAACAGTTCACTGGATTGACATTAAACAATCCTGTGTATTGAACCCTGGGGAGAATACCACGACCACCCACATTATCTGTACACCCTCCTGATTTTATAAACTCCGATAATGTTACCCCCATTCTCCTGTGGAATAAAGATCCAGCTCAGCCAACCATTCCCTATAACTCGGCCCTCTAATCCAGGCAGCATCTCAAACAAACTCTTCTGCGCCCTGATAATGGCATTCCTACGATAGTATGAAAAGAAAAGACGTATTTAATTTTCGGTGTAGTCTTACCAACATTTTATATAACTACAATACAATGTCCACAATCGAGAACTCAATGCCTAACTGATGAAGGCCAGCATGTTTAAATCCTTCTTTTCCACCCTCGATACTTGCCCGTCCACTTGCAGTGAACTGTACACCTGTACTCCCAGATCGCACTGTTCCACAGCACTCCATGACCTCCCATTCACTATACCAGTCCCATCCTGGTTTGACTGCCAAAAATCACCATCTCTCACTTGTCCAAGTTGAAACCATTTGCCATTTCTCAGCCCATCTCTATAACTGATCCAAGAGCCCCTTGAAATTATTTGTAACCTGTTGCAATATGAAAAACAAGCTTGCTAACGGTGCCAGGTATTCATGTCAAATCAATGGCATGAATAATGAATTACAGAGGCCCCAATACTGACACACACATCCCACTCGTCACAGGCATCCATTCACTAAATCCAATTTCAGTCACCACCCTCTGCTTCCTGTCATTGAACCGGGTGCGAATCCACCTCGCAAGCTCCCCGTGAATCTCACGTGACCGAACCGTCCAGATGAGCTGCCACGCAGGATCTTGTTAGAGGCTTCACCAAAGTCCGCTTAGACAAAATCTCTGCCCTACGTCATCTATCTCCATCGTTACCTTTTCGGACATCTCCAGAATATTTGTGAGGTATGATGTCCCAAAATATCTGAGAGGTATGATGTCCCAAAATATTTGAGAGGTATAATGTCCCACTGGGAATTGCGGTCGGTGATTCCCCCATAACCAGTGTCTAACCACCCGAGACCTCAGCTTCACTGCAGATTGAGGAAATTCCAACCCGAGCTGTAGAATTACCAGCCTGGATCGAAGTCCATATACTGTGAGTTGCATGTTCTTAGAGACTCCATCCTTACATTATAACACAGTCACAGATGCTTTGTTGCTGGCCATTTGACGTTGTGTTCCTGCCATTTTCGGTTCACAAACTAAGGTCAGAGGGGACCCTCAGGATCTTCTGCCTACGTTTTTGTTCAGGCTGGTTTACCAGGCTGTAGATTGTGAGAGGATACGGATACACTTCAGCTTGTCTCCAGCAGCTAAACTATCTTTGATCACTGTCTTCTTGCACTGTGGGATCTTGCCCAGCACAGTTGGCTGCGATGTTTCCCTCAGGGTAGCAGAAACACAATGTAAAATTATAAAACAGAAAATGCTGGGAACTCAGTACATCAGGGTACATCCGTGAAGGAGAAATTGTGGAAGACCCAGTTTCAGAACTGGGACTGCCCGAGATGCTGCCGATCTGCTGAATGTTTGCAGCATTCAACCATTTTACTTTAAATCTCCTGCAACAGCAGTTTCTCTTATTTTTAATGCAAAGATATTAACTGATTGTAAGGTTGCGGATGTTGTTCCTTTATTCAATAAAGGCAGTAGAGATCGCCCAGGAAATTATACACCAACGAGCCTTGCTTCAGAGTTTGGTAAATTGATCGGGAAGATCCTGAGAGGCAGGATTTATGGACATTTGGAGTGGCATAATATGATAAGGAATAGTCCGCATGGGTTAGTCAAAGGCAGGTCGTGCCTTACGAGCCTGATTGAATTTTTTGAGGATGTGACTAAACACATTGATGAAGGAAGAGTAGCAGATGTAATGTATATGCATTTCAGCAAGGCATTTGATAAGGTACACCATGCAAGGCTTATTAATAAAGTAAGGAGGCACGAGGTCCGAGGGGTCATTGCTTTCTGGATCCAGAACTGGCTTGCCAATAGAAGGCAAAGTGTTGTTGTAGACGGGTCATATTCTGCATGGAGGTCGGTGACCAGTGCTTTGCCTCAAGGATCTGTTCTGGCACCATTTCTCTTCGTAATGTTTATAGATGACCTGGATGACGAAGTGAAGGGATGGGTTAGTAAATTTGATGATGACACAAAGGTCGGGGGTGTTGTGGATAGTGTGGAGGGCTGTCCATGGTTACAGCGGGACATTGATAGGATTCAAAACTGGGCTGAGAAGTGGCAGACGGAGGTCAACCCAGCTAAGTGTGAAGTGGTTCATTTGGTAGATCAAATATGACGGCAGAATATAGAATTAATTGCGACTCATGGCAGTGTGGAGGATCAGAGGGATCTTGGGATCCGAGTCCATAGGACACTCAAAACTGCTGCGCAGGTTGACTCTGTGGTTCAGAAGGCATGTGGTGTGTTGAACTTCATCAATCGTGGGATTGAGTTCAAGACCCAAGAGGTAATGTTACAGCTATACAGCATCCAGGTCAGACCCCACTTGGAGTACTTTGCTGAGTTCTGGTCACCTCACTACAGAAAGGATGTGGAAAACATAGAAAGGGTGCAAAAGAGATTTACAAGGATTTTTCTGGATTGGGAGCAACCCTTATGGGAATAGGTTGTGTGAACTTGTTCTTTTCTTCTTGAAATGGAGGATGAGAGGTGACCTGATAGAGGTGTATTAGATGATGAGAGGCATTGATCCTGTGGATTGTCAGAGGCTTTTTCCCAGGGCACAGTTTTAAAATGCTTGTAAGTAGGTACAGAGGCGATGTCAGGGCTAAGTTTCTTTTACGCAGACAGTGGTGAGTGCGAGGAATGGGCTGCCGGCGGCGGTGGTGGAGGCGGATACAGTACGGTCTTTTAAGAGACTTTTGGATAGGTATGTGAAGCTTAGAAGTATAGAGGGCTGGTAACCCTAGGAAATCTCTAAAGTATGTTCATGTTTGGGACAGCACTGTTGGCCGAAGGGTCTGTGCATTGTGCTGTAGGTTCTCTATGTTTCTATGCTTCTGTGTTCTCAGTTCATTCCATAAGGCCAATGCTCACAGCATCCTTTCCTCACACTATCATGCTGCTGTATTTACTCCCGAGGCCACTCTCCCTACCCTGAGAGGCAGTGAACACAGAGCGATAAAAAATGTGCAACTCTTCTTGCAGCTCTAGTGGGCTGTTACCCTGGAAACAGAGGAAGTGGCTCACCAAAAATAACCGAAAAGGGAAATAACAAACGCAACATCGTATGCTGAGAGTTTAATTATGATAAAGTTTAACACTGCAGCCATTTTGTAATGAAAAATCTAAAATTGTGAAGTCTGCTTTTGACGTGCAACTTTCAATTAATCGTCTAGTAGCTCTGGCTAACAAAAATGATCAATACTTAGCGATCAATAATATATTAACCACTGCCGTGAATACACCCAGTGACAGCCTCAATCACCATCTGTTGCAACAAACTCCACAAATCGACAAATAAAGGGGAACATAAATCATTGTTGCTGAGGATCACATGCAGGAACAAAAATCGCAGAGATAAGTATGAGGATTATATAAAAACATGTCATAGCTTAAAACATTGGTAGTATGTCCATAAAGTGACGTTAGGCACAGGAGTATCTGTACATATGGTGAGTGCCAGGAAATGTTAAACTCGGGGTAATGAGGGTGTGGTGGGGTGAGTTTGTGGGTTGGGGTGTACCCGGCCTTGAGCCCTTCTCTCTCTATGTCATCTCATTAATATGTGATGGACCCCACAACTGTCGTGTCTTTGGCGATCTTGACAATGTGATTCCCCGGGTGTTTGGCCGTGCGGTCATGTGTGAACAGAGTGTACAGCAATGGGCTCAGCACACCGCCTGTGTTGAGGATGATTGGGAGTGAGGAGCGGTTGTACATCCTGACTTTCTGAAGCCGGTTGTTTCAGTAGTCCAACACCCATTTGAACAGGGCTGTATTCACATGGTACTGCAAATCTGTAATTTTATTGATGCATTGCTGCACGCCAAAGTGTTCGGTGGGGGTTCCAGATGTTTTTTGTTTGGTGGGGGGGGGGGGGTTGTTGCTTTGGTTATTCGGAGACACAAGAATTTAATGGAATGTTTAACCATTTAATTGAACAAAGAAGGACACTTAACGATAATCACCACAATGTATTGTGTGATGTCCTTTGTAAATATCCTATAGTTGACATTTGAAACAGACAGGCCGCATCCAACAATGTGTTTTGATTTTGGAACAGCTTCTGCACTGCTGGAAGTTCTGTCGAGATGAAACTACCAACAGATTTACTGGAGGCATCTCATGACAGGGTTAAAACAGCCATTAGAATTTCAGCTCCACATTACAAAATGGGCTGAGAGCTCAGTATTCATCTTTGTCACAATGAAACTCAACGTATGTGAGGTTGTTCCTTATTTCCTATTTTCAGTTAGTTCTGCTCAGCCACTTCCTCCATCACCAGGGTAACAGCCCAGCAGAGCTGCAGAGTGTTGAACATTTTTATCGCTCTCTGGTCACTGCCCCTCAGTGGCCTCAGGAACCGGTGTGGATGGGAGGGTGCCTTGAGCATCCACTGTATGGAATATATGATATTTAAGTTGCAATAAAAAGATAACTAATGATTGTAGGGAATGCATTTATGCAAATCTGTTTAGGACGTCACAAACAGGGTTCACTCCCTCCACAATCCCCTTGTTCATACATCCCTCCTCACTAATCTTCCTCCAGATACTTATCCCTGCATACGGCCTAAGTGCTACACCTACCCGTACACCCCCTCCCTCACCTCCATTCAGACACAAAACAGTCCTTCCAGGTGAGGCAACACTTCACCTGGGAATCGGCTGGGGTCATCTATTGTGTCCGGTGCTCCCGATGCGGCCTCCTTCACACTGGTGAGACCCGCAATAAACTGGGAGGTCGTTTTGTCGAGCATCTCTGTATCATCTGCCACAAGGGAGACTTTGCAGTGGCCAAACATGTTAATTCTGATTCCCATTCCGACGCTTGAGCTATGGCCTCCACTTGTGCCAAGATGAGACCGGCTTCAGGGTGGAGGAACAACACTTTATATTCAATCTGGGTACCCTCCAACCTGATTGTATGAATATTGACTTCTCCTTCCAGTAAACAAATTCCGACCCCCACCCATTTCTCTAATCCCCACTCTGAACTTCCATTTCTGCTGACCGGCCTATTACTTCCCCCGGGTCCCCTCCTTCCCTTTCTCCTATTGACAACTCTCGGATTCTTTATTCTCCAGCCCTTAACCTGCCCATCACTTGATTTCACCAATCACCTTCCACCTCCCCTCTTTCTCCATCCCGAACTTGTTATTCAGATCACTTCCCTTCTTCCTCAGAAATGAAAAAGGTTGGTTGTCCAAAATGTCGACAGTTTACTCTTTTCCATACACACTGCCTGTTGTGCTGAGATCCTCCAGCATTTTGTGTGTGTTGCTTTGGATTCAACGTTCATGCCAAGGGGCTGGAGACTACCCAGTCGGTATATGAGGTGTTGCTCCTCCAGCCTGAGTTTGGCCTCATCATGGCGGTAGAAGAGGCCATGTATGGACATGTCCGAATGGGAATGTGAAGCAGAGTTGAAGTGAGTGGGATCCGGGAGATCCTGTCTCGAAGAAGCGGTCCCCCAATCGACGTCGGGTCTCGCCGATGTGGAGGAGCCGCACCGGGAGCACCGGGTGCAATAGATGACCCTAACAGACTCACCGGTGAATTGTTGCCTCAACTGGAAGGACTGTTTGGGGCCCTGAATGGTGGTAAGAGAGGAGGTGTAGGGACAGTTGTAGCACTTACGCTTGCAAGGATATGTACCAGGTGGGAGATCTGTGGGGAGGGACGTGGGGACCAGGTAGTTGCGGAGGGAACGACCCCTGCGAAAAGCAGAGAGGGGAAGAGAGGGAAAGATGTGCTTAGTTGTGGGGTCCTGTTGAAAGTGGTGGAAGTTGCGGAGTATAATATACTGGATCCGGAGGTTGGTGGGGTGGTATGTCAGGACAAGGGGAACTCGGTCCTTGTTGTGGTGAAGGGAGGATGGGGTGAGGGCCGAAGTGCGGGAAATGGAGGAGGTGCGGGTGAGGGCATCATTGATGTCAGCAGAAGAGAAACCACGATTCTTAAATAAAGAGGAAATTAGAGATGTCCTGGAACGGAAAGCCTCATCCTGGGAGCAGATGCAGCGGAGACCGAGGAACTGGGAATAGGGAATAACATTTTTGCATGTGGCTCCATCCCAGTTTCACTCTGCATCCTCCCCTAGCTGCCTATCACCTCTCTCATCATTCTGCCTTCTTCTACTACACATAGTGCTTTACCTTCTTTACCTTTCCTGCCTATCACCTCTCTGCTTCCCCATCCCCACCCCTTGATATTTCCCTTTACTACTTTTTCACCTGGCACCTACCAGCCATCTCCTTCCCACCCTACCCCCACCTTCTTTATAGGGCCCCTGCCCCCTCCCTCTCAGTCCTGCCGAAGGGTCTCGGCCCGAAACGTTGACTGCTCGTTTCCACGGCTGCTGCCCGACCTGCTGAGTTCCTTCAGCGTGTTGTGCGTGTTTCTTTGACCCCGGCACCTGCAGAGTATTTGGTGTAAAATCCCGTTCCCCATACTAACACGGATTATATAGACCAAAGAACAAACTGCCGGAGGAACTCAGTGGGTCGGACAGCATCTGTGGAGGGAAATGGACCGTCAACATGTCGGGCCGAGACCCTCTCTCTGGACTCAGAGTGGACGGGAAATAGTCAGAAAAAAGAGGTGAGGGCTGTGGACGGGGCAAGAGCTGGGCAGTGAGAGGTGGATCCAGGTGAGGGGGAGGTGGGAAGATGGAAATTGTGACAGAGGTCAGCAGATGCGTGAAGACCGAACGGGATCGAGGATTGGATAGAAATACGTGGCTGGGATGGGAGAGTAGCCGCCATCTTGCTGACGGTGTTGGTGCTGCTGTTTCTCACTTGGTGTTTCAGTGTTCCTGTCCAGTGAGGCTCCGGAGGAATGTGAGTAGAAATTAGTGTTTATGAATATAGAAGCGACTTCAATGAAACCTGCACAAATCGGCAGGGAATTGTGGAACGGACAGGGATATGAATCGAACTCGTAACTCTGAGAACCGGGAGTTGGAGAGATGGGGACGGGAAGATACAGCAGGAAAAATAAAAAATGTAGCTGGTGTAAAATGTGGCGGATGGGTCGGGCAGCGTGTGAGGGGCGAGGAGCAGAGTCACCGGTTCAGACGGGAGACCCTCAACCCGTCACGTGACCCAGGTTCTGGCTCCCATTTCAAACGCAGATCTGCAGTATCTCAGGTTTTTGCTTCCGAGGCCCCGCCCCCGCTCTCGCAGTCTCCGGATGGGCGGGGTTTTCGTTCTGTTCTCTGTTGAAGCGGATCGTCTGCTGGGAGCGGGTGGACCGATTTGTATCCGGGACAAATTGATCAAGTTCTCATCGGTCAGTATTGAGGCCGGTCACTGGGGTTGAAAGCGACCGACAATTTCCCATCGGTGAGTACTGAAGCCAATCCCGGGGGAGGGAAACCTGATGTTGGGAAGAGAGTCCCGTCAACTTCCTCGAACTGGCGGCCTCGTCCCGCTTCCTGGACACAACCTGTCGTGCTCGGTCCGGGTTATGGGACCTTCACACCGAACCGCCTGAGATGTGCCGCCGCTCAGCCCCTGGTGTTCTGTTACGAGGAGCGGGATGAGGTGGTGATGCGAAGACTGAACCCATCCATTAAGATGTACCCGGTGAACTTTACCTTCATCACCCTGCCCGGTATCGGATCCAAACTTCACCTGGATCGACGCCTGGGGTCGATAATTGGTTTACATATTTCCAGCTCGCGAGGAAGCGGCCGTTCGGTCTGTTGTGTTCTTGCAGACTCGATGGTTAAAAAGAGTAATCGCACCCTCGGGACACTGCTCCACGTGTATGAGAAGTTCATCTTTCCCCCATTCAGACAGGACAGTGAGATCCAGATCTCTCACGTCCTCTCGGGGGGCTGGGAAGTTTACATCCATCTTCTTTCCATGACTACGACTTGCCGAAATGCTGACAGTGTTTCCCGATATCTGGCCCTATTAATGCGAGAATTAAGTATTGTTTTCATTTGTCTGAGTTTCTCTGAATTGTGCACACTCCCTCCGGAATTTCCAAAGAAGCAACCCAGGCTGTCTAATATTTTCACACGTTTGAAATGGGGAATCATTATTTTGTACAGAGGTTGAGTGAAAATCGTGTCTCCGGTATTCGCCACACAAATCAATACATTGCAGCAGTACATTGAATAAAACAAATCATTCTGGTTACAGAGAAAGTGCAGTGCAGGTAGATATGTGGTGCAAGGTCACATCGATTTAGACTGTGAGGTCAGGAGTCCACTCATCACGCTGTTCGCTTCTAACAGCAGAATGGACACCGCCCTTGAGCCCGGTGGCATGTTTCTGTTTTATTTTATCTTCGCCCCGTTGGGGCATTAGAAATGAGAATGTTCAGGTCTGTGAGGATCTTTCATTATGTTGTTTGCTTTACTGTGGTAGTGGGAAGTGTAGACAGACTCCATGGAGGGGAGGTTGGTTTCTATGATGTGCTCAGCTGTGTCCACAGTTCTCCGCTATTTCATTCAGTTAAAGTAAGAGCAGTAGACATACGAATATGTGAAGAATAGGGATGGGATACTTTCTGCGGTGCATTGATAAAGTGTGTAGAGTAGAAAAGGACATATAACAAAGTTCTTGTTGTTTGTTCTGGCTTTGTTATATTGGAATCTGTTATCTACTCGTGCGTACTATTATTTCAGGGTCTGTGTATTGCGGGAGGAACATCAGAGATCGCCCTTGATCCCATTCTCCCATCTGGGTCCATTTGCTCATCCCCTGCCCATCTTGTTCAACCTCTGTCCGGCCTGTATGCCACCACCTCAATGATATATATCAACCATCTTGTTCAACCTCGGTCCGGCCTGTATCCCACCACCTCAATGATATATATCAACCATCCTGTTCAACCTCTGTCCAGTCTGTATTTCAGCAATGATTATTCATCAACAATCTTTCTCCTGCCGTTGTCTTCATTGTGATGTATTTTGCCTTACTGAGTTATTTCTGAATTCGTTTTTTCTTTTGTTACCAGAAAATACCAGAGAATTTGTTGAATGCAGCACAAGGAAGTGTAAAGGCAGCCATTACAATCTTAGCTTAAACGTTACAAAATTGAAAAGGAGGAAATATGGTGTTGAAATAAATATCAGCCATGGCTGAGTGGCGGAGCAGACTCGATGGACCGAATTTCCTAATTCTGTTCCTCTGTCTTGTCTTTCCATGACTGGACGATGACTCTTTCCATATCAGGTTTTATTACGTGTGACGGACAATTACAGATTTGTTCACTGAGGGATGTCCCTGTGGGTGTTGTCGGGACCAGTGCTTGGAGCCCAGTTGTCCCCAAAGTGAGTCAACTATTTGACCGAGGAACCAAATTCAACATTTCCATGAGCGAACACGAGGTAATCTGCAGATGTTGGAAATTCAAACGATACACACAAAATGCTGGTAGAACACAACAGGCCAGGCAACATCTATAAGGAGAAGCACTGTCGACGATTCGGGCCTAGACCCTTCTTCAGGACTAATTGAAAGGAGAGGTACTAAGATATTTGAAAGTAGTTGGGGTGGGGGGGGGAGAATGCGAAATGATAGAAGGCCGGAGGGGATGGGATGAAGCCAAGAGCTGGAAAGGTGATTGGCGAAAGTGATACAGAGCTGGAGAAGGGAAAGGATCATGGGACGAGAGGGCTCAGGAGAAAGAAAGGGGGAGGGGGAGCACCAGAAGGAGATGGGGAACAGACAGGGTGATGGGCAGAGAGAGAAAAAATGAACAAACAACTAAGTATGTCAGTGATGTGGTAAGAAGGGGAGGAGGGGCATTAACAGAAGTTAGAGAAATCAATGTTCATGCCATCAGGTTGGAGGCTACCCAGCCGGTATATAAGGTGTTGTTCCTCCAACCTGAGTGTGGATTCATCTTTACAGTAGAGGAGGCCATGGACAGACATATCAGAATGGGAATGGGGCATGGAATTAAAATGTGTGGCCATTGGGAGGAGCCGGGGTCGGGATCACTCTCTGCGGGCCGAAGGTATCACTTTCCCATCGGTGAGTATTGAGACCGATCCCGAGCGGGGAGATCCGATGTTAGTCGTGAGCCCCGAACTGAGGGCCAATTAATCATTTAGTACCCAGTTATATGTCCTCGTCAAAATTGTGTCTACTTCACTTAATCTGCATTGAATGATCCAAACCAGGAGCCCAGGCCGTCTATTTCCGAAGAATTGAAATGGTACTCCCGCCAACAGGTCACGTGAGGCTGTGTGCCGCAGATCTGCCCCGTCCTCCGCTTTGTGACGCAGGATCACGTGGTGTTGAAAGTTTCCGGATGGGTGGTGATGCTTTCTCCGTGTTGTGTTCGGGAAATCTGATGCTGGCCCCCGAATGCCGTTAACTTCCCCCAACTCACCTCGCTTCCTGAGGCTCCTCGCATTTGTCCTTGAGCTTTATGGCTGTTGTGTCTTCTCCCAGATTGGGGTGGGTGAGAAAGGTGAACGTCCCAGTTTGTGGGCATCTTTGATTTAAATGCCTGCTTTACCGAGGGACTGGGAAGTCTAGGGGGCAGAATGGTTTCTCTGATGTGCTGATCTGTATCAAATAGTCTCTGCAGTTCCTCACAGTCACGGGCAGAGGAGTTACCATGCAAAGTCGTGAAGTATCTGGATGGGGAATTTTCTATGGTGTGTTGATATGGTGAGCGTCAAAGTATATCTGGCAAAGTTCTTATTGTTTGCTCTAACTTTGTCATTTTAGAATCTTTTATGCAGTAGTATATAGTATTAATTCAGTATCTGTGTATTGCTGGAGGACCATCAGTGATTGTCCTTGATTCCTTCACCCACCTGATTCCATCTGCTCATCCCTGCCCATCTTGTTCAACCTCTGTTCAGTCTCCTAACCTACACCCCGCTCGCTTCAGTGATATACATCAACTATCTGGGTCAACTTCTGTCCAACCTGTATCCCACACCTCAATGTAATACATCTGCAATCTTTCCTCCAACCGTTGTCTTCATTTTGAAGTGTTCCTTTGCACCTTTGGCCTCAGTGAATCATTTCCAGAGTCGGTTATTGTTAGCTGGAATGCCGGTGGGTCATCAGGTACCAGTCCTGTTGTGCATTGGACTGGAGGTGCTGGTATTTGAACTGTGACTGACTGACACACTGCGGCATTTTACTGGCAGCAAAGAGTACTGGGAGAGTTGATGCTTGGGCTATAATCCTGTGATCGGTATTCCAGGCATATGGAACTGTGGATGATTTAGCTTTGACATTGGATTGTGCTTCTACAGATGGAGCTGGATAGTCGTCCTTCTGCAATAAAGCAGAAATTTCGAGCAGCTGGACATTGGTTGTGGGGAAATCCGGGATTGTCCGATGGGGGGGGGGGGGACTCTCAGGGTTGTTAAATGACAGGTTCAGCTGTTTGACCCTGTGAGGTTGGGAACTGGATATCACAGTTTTTGATCCAGGTAAAAAGGACCCGGGGATCGAGCTGCTTGGGTTTATGAGGTGTTGAGAGAATATTCTTGGTCTGGAATCAGATTTTTTTTCTGGAGCTCCTTTGGAAGCAAAGATTGCTGCCGAGGAGAAGATGGGTTACCAGTCCATCCTCACAGGGAGAGGCTATGAGTGAATGTGCTGATCCGTGTTTGCAACAGTAGAAATAGACTCGTGAGTTTTGGTGTTAAAACTGTGTTTGGAAATTACCCCCCCCCCCCCTTCACTGTCATCTGCCTGTCACTCGGTGGAAATCAGGCAGAATTTCACGTTGCTGGAGATCTGAACTAAAAACTGTAAACGTTTGAAGTCATTCTGATGAAACGTTATTAACCTGAATTGTAAAGTTTGTTCCTCTTGCCCCAGTTGTTCCTTACCTGCTGAGAGTTTCTGGTAATACCAGCTTCTTTTTATTACATTCACCCTTGACTGGTTTACATTTTCCGAAATGGACCTGATTTAACCTGGAAATGGAAATGACTCGTTCTGTGATAGGAGAACAGTAAAGAAAGCACAACTTTTCCCTGTCAATTATCCTGGTACCAGTTTGTCTGTTATTCCAGGAAATGTGTTCAGTGCAGTTATTGCAAAGAAGATTTACAAGAATAATCTCAGGGATGATCAGCTTTATGTATGATGAGCATTTGATGGTTCTGGACCTGTGCTCAATGGAGTTCAGAGGGACGGTGGGGGTGGTGGGGGGGATGTATGGTTAAGTAAACCTACCGAATACTGAAAAGCCTGGATACAGTGGACATGGAGGGGATGTTTCCATTAGACGGAGTGTCTGTAATCTTAC
Source organism: Hemitrygon akajei (assembly GCF_048418815.1). Classification (NCBI taxonomy): domain Eukaryota; kingdom Metazoa; phylum Chordata; class Chondrichthyes; order Myliobatiformes; family Dasyatidae; genus Hemitrygon; species Hemitrygon akajei. The sequence continues at coordinate 887,660 of NW_027332030.1, read as the reverse complement.
AGCACTATCTCAGAATAAAAATGCTTCCCTTTAAAACTGAGATAAGAAAAAGAATGTCCAAAAGATGTCTGATCTGTAGAATGTGTTGCCGCAGAGGTAGGTTGAGGCTGCCATTGAGTGTATTTATAACATAGATTAATATATTCATGATTGCTAAGTCAGTTCAGGGTGCAGAAGGAAGGCAGGAATATGGTGTTAAAATAAATTCAGCCATGTTTCAGTGGAGGGGCAGACCAGATGGATCGAATCAAATAATTCTGTTCCTGTGTCTTATGTCTTAACATGACTGAATGATGGCTCCTTCTTATCCCGTATTGTTTTGTGATGTGTGAGGGACAATAAAAGATTGTTCACTGAGATCATTATATCTGCCTTAAAAGTTTAAATATCAGCCAGTTTTCTTCTTAGTAACATTTAGTAGAAATGCTTGGTTCTCCTTTTTATTGCTAATGTACTTCATTATCTTTCATGTTAAAGTCAGACCTGAGGTGAGTGGTTTATTGGAAGAAAAACCCTAACTGGAAGCAAAACACAGATGAAGATGCGGGAACAGCAACAAGTGAACCAGCCCGAGGATTAAGAGCATCAACTGGAGAGGACTCATCTGAATCGGAGATTCCAGGATTCAGTCGGGAGAAAGTTTGGTGAGTCTCATTTACTCAAACACATCAGACATTTCATACCTGTACAAAGGAAAGTAGGAAATAGTTGGAGTGAGACTGAATGTGCCCAGAAGTAACAGTTATGACTCTGTCAGACCCAGTTCCAATCACTCCAGGTCTGGTAATATGCTCCAAGCAGCACAGCCGTTTAAAACCAGTCTCTCTCACTCACAGTGTTTACTCAGTTCAAGATCTTGCATCTCCTGAAGTAGCTTTTGGTCAATTCTGAGTGGGGAGAGGGAAAGAGAGGGGAGTGTTTATACTGACTGTCTTTTAAAAAGAGTAATTGTTTGAACTTGCTGCAAACACTTTACCCATACCCTGTACTTTCTCAGCTAAGTTATTGACATAGATGACGAGTAGCAATGGGCATTACCCCGGGAAATGTCACTAAGCTCAGGACTCGAGCTCAAGAAACAGCCTCTCACCCTCTGCTTCCATCTGTTTGCAGACCCTGGGGCTCTGTAACAAACTCAATATTAACAGGAAGATTAGTCAGTGATTAAGGTGATGAGAGAATTGTGGCCTCCTGAAAGGACACGCGAGCTGAGCTGTCTGATTCATTGATCAGATCCACCCTCGCTGACAACGTAATTTACCCCTTGCCCATCCACCCAGGTCATGTTACTTCCGATCACCCACAGTACCCCAACCACCCTCCATCCCACCAGTGGCCCCACACCCTTCTGACCATTCACCCCACACCGACACATAGACAGTCCCCCTTCACCCACATCAACCCTCCCAGTTTGGGGAACCAGAGCAAACTGATCCCGCAATCCTGACAGTGCAAAACTAAATCCAGGGATGCAAGACTGGAGAGCCCGGAGCCTCCAGCTGTCCGGCTCGGTCCCGGCCCTTTCCCACTGCCACCGGCCATCTATTTACACAAACCAGAGATCAGCCCCTTCCTCACATCGTCTGAACAGGAAACACCCCGGCATTAGCTGCGGTTGATATCGTGCTGCGATTTGCAGTAGGTCCCCTCATACGGTCAAACTCCCCGCTGTTGGAAATGGAGACCTGAACCGTACGCAGTCAGACTCCCCGCTGTCGGAAATGGAGACCCGAACCGTACAACGTCAAACTCCCCGCTGTCGGAAATGGAGACCCGAATCGTACACGGTCAAACTCCCCGCTGTCGGAAATGGTGGCCGGAACCGTACGCAGTCAGACTCCCCGCTGTCGGAAATGGAGACCGGAACCATACGCAGTCAGACTCCCCGCTCTCGGAAATGGAGACCCGAACCATACACGGTCAAACGCCCCGCTGTCAGAAATGGAGACCCGAACAGTACGTGGTCAAGCTCCCCGCTGTCCGAAATGGAGACCCGAACAGTACGTGGTCAAACTCCCCGCTGTCCGAAATGGAGACCTGAACCGTACGTGGTCAAACTCCCTGCTGTCGTAAATGGAGACCCGAACCGTACGCGGTTAAACTCCCCGCTGTCCGAAATGGAAATCCGAACCGTACGCGGTAAAACTCCCCGCTGTCCAAATGGAAACCCGAACCGTACGCCGTCAAACTCCCCTCTGTCGGAAATGGAGACCGGAACCGTACGCGGTCAAACTCCCTGCTGTCGGAAATGGAGACCGGAACCGTACGCGGTGAAACTCCCCGCTGTCGGAAATGGAGACCCGAACAGTACGTGGTCAGACATCCCACTGTCAGCAATGGAGACCGGAACCGTATGTGGTCAGACTCGCCACTGTCAGAAATGGAGACCCGAACCGTACGCAGTAAAACTCCCCGCTGTCCAAATGGAAACCCGAACCGTACGCCGTCAAACTCCCCTCTGTCGGAAATGGAGACCGGAACCGTACGCGGTCAAACTCCCTGCTGTCGGAAATGGAGACCGGAACCGTACGCGGTGAAACTCCCCGCTGTCGGAAATGGAGACCCGAACAGTACGTGGTCAGACATCCCACTGTCAGCAATGGAGACCGGAACCGTATGTGGTCAGACTCGCCACTGTCCGAAATGGAAATCCGAACCGTACGCGGTAAAACTCCCCGCTGTCCAAATGGAAACCCGAACCGTACGCCGTCAAACTCCCCTCTGTCGGAAATGGAGACCGGAACCGTACGCGGTCAAACTCCCTGCTGTCGGAAATGGAGACCGGAACCGTACGCGGTGAAACTCCCCGCTGTCGGAAATGGAGACCCGAACAGTACGTGGTCAGACATCCCACTGTCAGCAATGGAGACCGGAACCGTATGTGGTCAGACTCGCCACTGTCAGAAATGGAGACCCGAACCGTACGCAGTAAAACTCACCACTGTCAGAAATGGAGACCCGAACCGTACGCGGTCAAACTCCCCGCTGTCCAAAAATGGAGACCCGAACCGTACGTGGTCAAACTCCCCGCTGTCCGAAATGGAGACCTGAACCGTACGTGGTCAAACTCCCTGCTGTCGGAATTGAGACCGGAACCATACGTGGTCAAACTCCTCACTGTCAGAAATGGAAACCCGAACCGTACGTGGTCAAACTCCCCGCTGTCCGAAATGGAGACCTGAACCGTTTGTGGTCAGACTCCCCGCTGTCGGAAATGGAGACCCGAACTGTACACGGTCAAACTCCCCGCTGTCCGAAATGGGGACCGGAACCGTACGTGGTCAGACTCCCCGCTGTCCGAAATGGAGACCCGAACCGTACGTGGTCAAACTCCCCGCGGTCCGAAATGGAGACCGGAACCATACGTGGTCAAACACCCTGCTGTCAGAAATGGAGACCTGAACCGTACGTGGTCAAACTCCCCACTGTCGGAAAAGGAGACCCGAACTGTACACATTAAAACTCCCTGCTGTCGGAAATGGAGATCGAACCGTACGTGGTCAAACTCCCCGCTGTCCGAAATGTAGACCTGAACCGTACATGGTCAAACTCCCTGCTGTCGTAAATGGAGACACGAACCGTACGCGGTCAAACTCCCCGCTGTCCGAAATGTAGACCTGAACCGTACATGGTCAAACTCCCTGCTGTCGTAAATGGAGACACGAACCGTACGCGGTCAAACTCTCCGCTGTCCAAAATGGAGACCGGAACTATACGCGGTTAAACTCCCCGCTGTCCGAAATGGAAATCCGAACCGTACACGGTAAAACTCCCCGCTGTCCAAATGGAAACCCGAACCGTACGTGGTCAAACTCCCCGCTGTCTGAAATGGAGACCTGAACCGTACTTGGTCAGATTCCCCGCCGTCGGAAATGGAGACCGGAATCGTACGTGGTCAGAATCCCCGCTGTCGGAAATGGAGACCCGAACCATACCGCGGTAAAACTCCCTGATGTCCGAAATGTGGACTGGAACCGTATGTGGGCAAACACCCCGCTGTCCGAAATGGAGACCCGAACCGTACGTGGTCAGACTCCCCGCTGTCCGAAATGGAGACCCGAACCGAACACGGTCAAACTCCCGGCTTGGAAATGTAATCGCCTGGTGGATTTGTTTGGTGACTTGCGAACATACGTGATTAACGACCCTGCAACTAGGGACTGAATAAATATTTAGTCTAACAATTCTAATCAGACACACCATCTACTCGCCTTTCTCTCTCACCCCAAGCTATTTACCACATCTCCCTCACCACTCCCTCCTCCCAGTCCCTCTTCATCATCCAGCCCTTACTTCTTTCTCCCTCTTGCCCTCACCGTCTCGCCTCTCCCTCATCCCTTCATCATCGCCCCTCACAATAATCCTTGGTTCTTCGCCTTTCTCCCTGTCACCCTTCTCTACCCCTCTGTTACACCCCTATTTGACCAGTCTCCCACTCTCTATCACCCTTTCCTCGCTATCTAGTCTCACCACTGTCTCTAGTCCTCTATTAACAAATTGTACTCCTCTCTCGTCTCTCTTCATTTCTTCACTCTCTCATGCCTCTTTTAATTTCTCTCACACTCTCTCCCCTCTATCCATCTTTTTCTCTTACTCTTCCATTCTCTCTCCCATCCCACAATCCCTGTCCCTACCCCATCACCTGTCATCCCTATCCCAATCTCAGTCACCCTGTCTTCCCCTCTCCATCTCCTCCTCTCTCATGTACCCTCTCACCTCACTCAAACTCGTCTCTCTCACTCACTCATCTCTGCCTCTTTGTAACCTTCTCCATTTCTAACCCTCTCCCTCGCTATCTCTCTCCCAATGTCCCACACTCTCCCCCTCACTCTCCCAAGCAATCTCCCTGCTGACACCCGTATCCCACACTGTCTTACCCTCTCTCTCACCCTCTAAATGAACCGCTCATCCTGCGTTCCCCCTCCCTCCCTCTCTCCCTCTCTCTCCCTCCCTATCGTCACACCCTGCGCTCTCCACCTCATCCCATACTGTACATACATCAACAATACTGAAATGCCAAGTGCCGTTTGTAACTGGGATATTTCTGGGTTTCAGATCCTCATTAATGGTCTTCTTTATATGAGCATCAGCAGGATCCTGGGGTCCGAGTCCATAAGGCACTCAGAAAAGTTACGCAGGTTGACTCTGTAGTTAAGAAGACATACAACGCATTAGCTTTCATCAGTCATGGGATTCAGTTTAAGAGCCGAGAGGCAATGTTGCAGCTATGTAGGACCCTGGTCAGACCCCACTTGGAGTACTGTTTTCAATTCTGGTCGCCTCACTACAAGAAGGATGTGGAAACCATAGAAATGGTGCAGAGGAGATTTACAAGGATGTTGCCTGGATTGGAGAGCAGGCCTTATGAGAATAGGTTAAGTTTTCTCCTTGGAGCGACCGAGGAGGAGAGGTGACCTGATAGAGGGATACAAGATAATGAGAGGCATTGATCGTGTGGATAGTTAGAGGCTTTTTCGCAGGGCTGAAATGGCTAGCACGAGAGGGAATAGTTTTAGGGAGCTTGTAAGTGGGTACAGAGGAGATGTCGGGGTAGTTTTTTTTACGCAAATGGTGTGCGTGGAATGGGCTGTCGATGGCGCTGATGGAGGTGGAAACGATAGGGTCTTTTTAATATACTCCTGGATGGCTAGATCCGTAGAACCAAAGAACACTACAACACAGAAACAGGCCTTTTGGCCTTTCTTGGCTGTGCCGGATCATTTTTCTGCCTAGTCCCACTGACCTGCAACTGGACCTTATCCCTCCATACCCCTCACATCCATATACCTGTCCCAAGTTTTTCTTAAATGTTAAAAGTGAACCTGCATTCACCACTTCATCTGGCAGCTCATTCCACACTCCCAGCAGTCTCTGTGTGAAGAAGCACCACCCCTCCCGCCATGTTCCCTTTAAACTTCTCTGTTTTTTTTTTCACCCGTAGCCTCAGTGGAAAAAGCCTGCTAGCATTCACTCTATCTATACCCACCATAATTTTATACTACTCTATCAAATCACCCCTCATTCTCCTACGCTCCAGGGAGACTATCGATGCAATGCTCCTCAGACAGGATGAAGAGGTCAATACTCCCCAATGCCATTAGGCTTTACAATTCAACCGCCAGGACTTAAGAACTTTTTAAAAGCTATTATTAATGCTTTTTGAGATAGTGATTTAGATGCATATCATATTTTTTACTGAGTTAAGTATTGTATGTAATTAGTTTTGCTACAACAAGTGTATGGGACATTGGAAAAAAAAAGTTGAATTTCCCCATGGGGATGAATAAAGTATCTATCTATCTATCTATCTATCTATCTATCTATCTATCTATCTATCTATCTATCTATCTATCTATCTATCTATCTATCTATCTATCTATCTATCTATCTATCTATCTATCTATCTATCTAAAGTCCTAACCTATTCAACCTTTCTCTGTAACTCAGTTTCTCAAGTCCCGGCAACATCCATGTAAAAGTTCTCTGCACTCTTTCAACCTTATCACTATCCTTCCTGTAATTAGGTGACCAAACCTGCACACAATACTCCAAATTCGGTCTCACCAATGTAATATACAACCTCACCATTACATTCCAACTCTTATACTCAATACTTTGATTCATAACGGCCAATGTACCAGAAGCTCTCTTTACAACCCTATCTACTTGTGACGCAACTTTTAGGGAATTATGAATCTATACTTCCAGATCCCTCTTGTTCTACTGCACTCCTCAGTGTCCTACCATTTACCTTGTATGTTCTACCTTGGTTTGACCTTCCAAAGTGCAATACCTCACACTTGTCCGCATTAAACTCCATCTGCCATTTTTGCAGCCCATTCCTGAAACCCTCTGCAATCTTTGAAAACCTTCCTCACTGTCAACTACACCTCCAATCTTTGTATCATCAGCAAATTTACGGATCCAATTTGCCACATTATCATCCAGATCATTGATATGGATGGAAAAGAACAATGGACCCAGCATTGATCCCTGTGGCACACCACTAGTCACAGGCCTCAATTCAGCGTATCAATCCTCCACTACCACTCTCTGGCTTCTTCCATTGCGCCAATGTCTAATCCGATATACTATCTCTCCATGTATACCTAGCAAATGAATCTTCCTAACTAACCTCCCATGTGGGACCTTGTCAACAGCCTTACTGAAGTCCATGTATACAACATCCCCTGCCTTCCCTTCATCCACTTTCCTGGTAACTCCCTCAAAAAACGCTAATAGATTGGTTAAACATGACCTATCATGCACAAAGCCATGCTGACTTTTCCTAATAAGTCCCTGTCTATCCAAATACTTGTAGACCCTATCTCTTAGTACTCCTTCCAATAATGTACCTACTACTGATGTCAAACATACCGGCCTATAATTTCCCGGCTTAATTTTTGACCCACTTTTAAACAATGGAACTACAAGAGCACCTCCAGCACCTGACCCGTGGATATCGACATTGTAAATATTTCTGCCAGGGCCCCTACAAATTCAACACCAGTCTCCTTCAAAGTCCGAGTGAATACCCTGTCAGGTCCAGGGGATTTATCTACTCTGATTTACCTCAAGAAAGCAAGCACCTCCTCCACTTCAATCTGTATGTTCCATGAGCTCCCGACTTGTTTGCCTTGTTTCCATAGACTCCATTCCAGTTTCCTTAATAAATACAGATGCAAAAAAAAAACATTTAGTATCTCTCCCATTCCTTTTGGTTCCGTACATAGCCGACGACTCTGATCTTCAGGAGACCAATTTTATCCCTTATTATCCCTTTGCTCTTAACATACCTGTAGAAGCTCTTAGGATTATCCTTCACCCTGACTGCCAAAGCAACCTCATGTCTTCTTTTAACCCTCCTGATTTCTTTCTTAAGTATTTTCTTACTCTTTTTATACTCCTCAAGCATCTTATTTCCTCCCTGTTGCATGTACATGTTATACATATATCTCTTCTCCTTTATCAGAGTTCCAATATCCCTCGAGAACCAAGGTTCCTTATAGTTGTTCGTTTTGCCTTTAACCCTAACAGGAACAAAAAAAAATCTGCACTCTCAAAATTTCTCCTTTGAAGGCCTCCCACTTACCAATCAAATCCGTGCCAGAGAATAACTTGTTCCAATCTACGCGTTTTAGATCCTTTCTCATTTCTTCAAATTTGGCTTTTTCCAGTTTATAACTTCATCCCGAGGACCAGATCAATCTTTACCCATGATCAAGTTGAAACCAATGACGTTATGAACAATGGAAAAAAAGTGTTCCCCTACACACACTTCCGTCACTTGCCCTAACTCATTACCTAATAGGAGATCTAATATTACATCCTCCGTAGTTGGTATATCAATATATTGATTTAGAAAACTTTGCTGAACACATTTCACAAACTCTAACCCATCTAGACCTTTAACAGCATGGGAGTCCCAATCAATGTGTGGGACTCTCTACTTCTTATTTGTTCTCTTGCATTTCTTATGCTCCATAAGAAACTGCCTGCCTAACCCTGTTATGCAAATCTATTCATTTTGTGCTTCGCCAGGGTCTCAGTATCTCTTGAAATCCAAGTTTCCCTACAGTTTCTATATTTACCTTTTATTCTGACAAGCACATACCCGCTTTGGACTTTCAAGATTTTAATTTGAAGGTCTCCCATTTACCAAGCACACCTTTGTCATAAAGCAGCCTGTCCCAGTCCACAGTTGCCAGATCCTTGTGTCATTATTCTAGGTGTTGATCCATGCCCTGAACACATCCGCCTTTCCTACGCTGCACCTTGTATTGTAATATTCAGGGTTCAGCATATTCACTGCACCATGCTCAACGTTTTCATTCCTGACTTTGTCTGAGGACTGAACAACAACTGTCTCCACAACCTCTCCACTCTCTGTTCTGTTATTCAGACTCCCATTCCCCCAGCAATTTAGTTTACCCCCACTTACCCCACCTCCCAGCATACAGCTCTATCACCCCTTTGGCTTTCCTCTCCCAGATCAATAAAAAGGACGTTCAGACCATGTACAGGCAGATAGGAATAAATGGGGCACTTATGAACTACATGGAATTCAAGTGAACACTTATGAAAGAAATAAAAGAAGGCATGAGGTTGTCCCAGCAGACAAGGTGAAGGAGAATCCTTAGGGATTTTGCAGATATGTTAAGAGCAAAAAGATTGCAAGGGAAGAATTATTCCTCTGAAAAATCAGAATGGTAATCCATATGAGGAGATAAAATAGATGTGGGAGAGATTTTCCGCATCTGTATTGACACAGGAGATGGACAAAGAGACTGTAGAAGTGAGGCAAAGCTGCATGAACTTCATGGACCCTGTACAGATTACAGAGGTGGAGGCGTTTGCTGTCTTAAGGCAAATTAGTGTGGATCAATCCCCAGGGCCTGACAGGGTGTTCCCTGTGACCCTGCGGAAGACAAGCGCAGAAATTGTGGCGGCCCAAGCACAGATATTTAAATCATCCTTAGTGACAGGTGAGGTACTGGAGGATTGGAGGACAGCCGATGTTGTTCTGCTGTTCAAGAAAGACTCTAAAAGTAATCTATGAAATTGTACATTGGTGAGCTTGACATCAGTAGTGGGAAAGTTATAGGAAAGTATATGCAGGAACCGGGTAAAAGTTTTTGGATAGATGTGGACTGATTAAAGATAGACAGCCTGGGTTTGTGCATGGTAGGTCATGTCTAACCAATCTTATAGAGTCTCTCGAGGAAGTTATCAGGAAAGTAGATGAAGGCAAGGCAGTAGATGTTGTCTACATGGACGTTAGCAAGGCACTTGACAAAGTCTCATATAGGAGGTTGGTCAAGAAGGTTCAGTTACTCAGCATTCAAGATGAGATAGTAAATTGGATGAGACACTGGCTTTGGGAGAAGCCAGAGTGTGGTAGCAGATGGTTGCCTTTCTGACCAGAGGCCAGGGACTAGTGGTGAGCCATAGGGATCAGTGCTGAATCTGATGTTGCTTGTCATCTATATCAAGAATCTTGATAATGGTGTGTTTGACTGGATCAGCAGATTTGTAGATGACACCAAGATTGGTGGTGTAGTGGACAGTGAGGAAGACTATCATGGCTTGCAGTGCGAACTGGACCAGCTGGGAAAATGGTCTGAGAAATGGAAAATGGAATTTAATGCAGACCAGTGTGAGTTGTTGCACTTTGGTATGACCTACCAAGGGAGCTCTCTCACAGTGACTTGTCAGGCACGGAAGAGTTTTGTAGAAGAAGGAGACCTGGGAATACAAGATCTTAATTCACTGAAACTGGTATCATAGTTAGATAGTAATGGAAAAAAATTCAGCCCATTGGCCTTCATGAACCAAAGTACTGAAAACAATAAATGGATGTTATGTTGACTTGTAGAAGACATTGGTGAGGCCTAATTTGGAGTACTGTGTGCTGTTTTGTTCACGTACCTACATTAAAGATGTAAAAGAGTTTGAAAGAGTTCAGAGAAAATTCACAAGGATGTTGCCAGGTCTAGAAGACTTGGGTTATTAGGAAAGATTGAACAGGTCAGGACTTTATTCCTTGGAATGTAGAAGAATTGAGAGTTGTACCAAAATTATGAGGGTTATACATGGGGTAAATGGAAGATTTTTCATTTTTCAAAAATAGCTTTTCCCACTGAGATTGGGTGGAACGAGAACCAGAGGCCATGGATTAAGGGTGAAAGGTGAAACATTAAGGTGAACATGAGGGGATACTTCTTCAAACAGACGATCATCCAGGTGTGCAATGAGCAGACAACCTAACTGGTGCATGCGTGCACAATTTCAACATATAAGAGGACCGTATAGGTACCTGGATGGTAGGGGTATGGGAGTAGACATCTTAAATAGATCAACACTAACTAGATGGAACAAAGGGCCTGTTTTTGTGTTGTACCTTTCTATGACTCTGTGACAAGAACATGAAATAATACTATTATTCATTTAATTCATTTTATCAGCTGTGCAGACCAACCATTCATCCGGGCAGGAAATCTTCAGATGGCTTTAAAACTGTTGGAACTTTAAATTGACAGCAGGTAAAAGAAAATCCCAGCTGCATGTCAAAAAAGTCTAATTACGGGAAAGTGTTTCAGTTACTGTGGCGCCAGGAACCCATGCAGCTCAGTGGGAAATGGGGATAATACCAATTGAGAGAGTCAGACTTAGCCACGTCATGAATTGGAGATGGCAGAAATGCCCCATTCTTATAGAGACAGGAAGGACATCAGACAGTCTGATGGTCATTCCAGATACCAGCACTGTGCCCAGTCAGGAGATGATTTCTCTGTCCAACTTGGGCTGATCCTCACTGTAACAGTGTGATGTCAGATCACACCTTGGCAACTAAAGTGATCTCATTTGAAATGTTGTTCTACACCCATTGATGGATTTTGTAAATCTTTTTACAGGTTAAAAACGAGAAGAATTTGTCTCCAGGAATCTCAAACACGGCACGCCAATTTTGCTGTCTCTATCTAGATATTTATAAAGTGGTGTCGACCGTCCTTCCTGCTCAGACTGTGGGGAGGGATTCAGTCGGTCATCTGACCAACTGGCACGCCCGTCATTTTCCACAGGAGAAAGACCGTTCACCTGCTCACTCAGTGGGAATGGATTCACTCGGTCACCTCAATTGAAGCTACATCAGCAAATTCACACTGGGCAAGGACATTCACCTGCTCTGTGTGTGAGAGGGGATTCAGTGGGTCATCCCACCTGTGGACACACCAGTCAGTTTCCATTGGGCAGAGGCTGGTCATCTGCTGAATTTTTGGGGAAGGATTTACTCGGTCATCTCACCTAATGGCTCTCCAGCGAGTTCACTCTGGAGAGCAGCCGTTCACCTGCTCGGTCTGTGGGAAGGTATTCACTAAATCAACTCCCCTACTGAGACATCAGTCAACTGACGCTGGCGAGCGGCCATTCACCTGCTTAGACTGTGGGAAGGGATTGACTTTGTCATCACACCTACTGACACACCAGTCAGTTCACACTGGGGAGAAGCCGTTCATCTGCTCAGTCTGTGGGAAGGAATTCACTCAGTCATCCAAACTAGAGAGTCATCAGCGAGTTCACACTGGGGAGAAGCCGTTCACCTGCTCGGATTGTGGGAAGAGATTCACTCAGTCATCCACCCTAGTGAGTCATCAGCGAGTTCACACTGGGGAGAAGCCATTCATCTGCTCAGTCTGTGGGAAGGGATTCACTCAGTCATCCAAACTAGTGAGTCATCAGCGAGTTCACACTGGGGAGAAGCCGTTCACCTGCTCGGATTGTGGGAATAGATTCACTCATTCATCCACCCTAGTGAGTCATCAGCGAGTTCACACTGGGGAGAAGCCATTCACCTGCTCGGCTTGTGGGAAAGGATTCACTCAGTCATCCAACCTACAGCGTCATCAGCGAGTTCACACTGGTGCAAGGCCGTTCATCTGCTCAGACTGTGGGAAGAGATTCACTCTTTCATACAAACTGCAGAGACATCAGCGAGTTCACACTGGGGAAAAGCCGTTCACCTGTTCAGACTGTGGGAAGAGATTCACTCAGTCATCCAACCTACAGCGTCATCACCGAGTTCACACTAGGGAGAAGCCGTTCACCTGCTCAGAATGTGGGAAGGGATTCACACAACCATCCCACCTACTGAGTCATCAGCGAGTTCACACTGGGGAGAAGCCGTTCACCTGCTCAGAATGTGGGAAGGGATTCACTCACTCATCCCATCTACAGAGACACCAGCGAGTTCACACTGGGGAGAAGCCGTTCACCTGCTCCATCTGTGGGAAGGGATTCAATCGGTCATCCACCCTAAAGATTCATCAGCGAGTTCACACTGGAGAGAGGCCGTTCACCTGCTCAGAATGTGGGAAGAGATTCACTCTGTCATGCAACCTACAGACACACCAACGAGTTCACACTGGCGAGAAGCCGCTCACCTGCTCCGTCTGTGGGAAGAGATTCACTAAGTCATCCCAACTACAGAGACATCAGCGAGTTCACACTGGTGAGAAGCCGTTCACCTGCTCAGAATGTGGGAAGAGATTCACTGAGTCATCCCACCTACAGCGTCATCAGCGAGTTCACACTGGCGAGAAGCCGTTCACCTGCTCAGTCTGTCGGAAGAGATTCACTGAGTCATCCCGCCTAAAGAGTCATCAGCGAGTTCACACTGGGGAGAAGCCGTTCACCTGCTCAGTCTGTGGGAAGAGATTCACTCAGTCATCCCGCCTACAGAGTCATCAGCGAGTTCACACTGGGAAGAAGCCATTCACCTGCTCAGAATGTGGGAAGGGATTCATTCAGTCATCCCACCTGCAGAGACATCAGCGAGTTCACACCGGGGAGAGGCCATTCACTTGCTCGGACTGTGGGAAGGGATTCACTCAGTCATCCACCCTACAGAGACATCAGCGAGTTCACACTGGGTTGAGGCCATTCACCTGCTCAGAATGTGGGAAGAGTTTCAGTGAGTCATCGCACCTACAGAGTCATCAGCGAGTTCACACTGGGGAGAAGCCGTTCACCTGCTCAGAATGTGGGAAGAGATTCACTCAGACATCCCACCTACAGAGACATCAACGAGTTCACACTGGGGAGAGGCCATTCACCTGCTCAGTCTGTGGGAAGGGATTCATTCAGTCATCCAGCCTTCAGAGTCATCAGCGAGTTCACACTGGGGAGAGGCCGTTCAGCTGCTAAGAATATGGGAACGGATTCATTCAGTCATCCCAACTACTGGCACATCAGTCTGTTCACAATGGGGAGTAGTCGTTGTTAAGTATCCCTAGGTTTCGTTTGCGGTGGACTGTTATTTTGTGAGAGAGAGAGAGAGAGAGAGAGAGAGAGAGAGAGAGAGAGAGAGAGAGAGAGAGAGAGAGAGAGAGAGAGAGAGAGAGAGAGAGAGAGAGAGAGAGAGAGAGAGAGAGAGAGAGAGAGAGAGATATTAAGTAGGCGAATCAGTCTGACTCGCAGCTTGTTTAAGTCACTCGCAGTTTGTTTAGTTTTAACCGAGGACACAGACTCTCAGAGTCAGACAGAAACGAAGGAGGAGAAATGGAACAGCTGAAACAAAGGAACTAGTCGCCAAGGGTCACTATTTGTGACTTTCCTAGCCCACAAGGGTGGGTTAATTATCAATTCATCATAAAGTACATCGAATGTATGGTGGTCACCTCGTTTGATCCATAGGCGTGGATCTGATTTGGGGTATACTGTGAAGACCACTGATGTGTTAACCCTTGCCTGGGTGTGGTGTGGTAATTCACTTGAAGACAATACCTCTTGTAACAAGTCACTTTCGGTGATAATGTTTATGTGGATTTGGAACGACGGATAAAATCTACAGCGACTGTTCTCTCGTTTTACCACCGTGGAACCTGTGGAATTCGGCATAATTGCCTTCTCTCGACATTTAGCCTGGATTACAAACATCTCTCTCATCACCTATTCCGTGAATGAACTGACCTTTCATACTTTACCATCTGAAGACTCCCAGCCTCGATTCCCCTAATCTCAATAGTTTGGGAGTTACATTTACACACATATATACACATTACTCTGTTAACTTTTGTTTATCTTGCTCAGGTTTCTATATAATAAGTAGATACTAATAAAGAGAGTGGTTTTTACATAAAAACCAGACTCCAGTGTGAACTCTATTTCTGCTGGTTTGTTTCTAAAGCGTTATGGTTCGTAATAAAATTGGGGCCTGCATCCGAAATATGAACACATTTGGGGCGTATTGATTGATTTATTATCAATTCCATTGGGGAAATCCCATTTGATTTATTTGTGTGTGGAAAATCAGCAGCGGATGCTGATAGGATTGTGGAAACGCCAACCTTTGAGGTACTAGAGGACGCCAGAAGGATTGAGTTGTTGAGCCTTGCTAGAAGGTTAAAACTTGCTAAGGTGAAATCGACAATAAGGAGGGCACAGATGCAGACTGTAATAGCTGCACATTATGTATCTGAGCGTGTGTTTAAAGTGGAGGATTTGGAGGTGTTTCCTGAAAGTAAACCTCGTGATCTTGAGCTCCAGTAGAAATTTGAAAAATTGAAGATGGAAGCTACAGTAAGACAGAGGCAATTTGAGGGTAGAGAGGCAGAAAAACAAAGCGAGGAAGCAGAAAGACAGAGGCTGCTCGAGCTGGAAAGGATAGAAAGATTGCAGGAAAGGTATTCTGGTGATAAGTTTGAGGCCAGTCGGGAAGTTAAATTGGTACCTGCGTTTGACTGGGCAGAGGTTGTTAGATACTTTTAGCGTTTTGAGAAGGTTGCTCACAGTTTAAAGTGGCCAAAAGAAGGTGGGCCTATTCTCATTTCATTCATTTTTTCAATCTTTTTATTGATTTTCCAATAAAAAATACAAATCAGATGAGGTTTTAGCAAACAGATAATACGAAAGATGTATAAACAGCAAAACAAATATATATTGTGAAAATCAGATAAGTTTTTTTTTACTGTGTCATGTAACCCCATGGTCCTGAAAAACGTTGTCTCATTTTCACTATGTACTGTGCCAGCAGTTGTGATCGAAATGACAATAACAGTGACTTGACTTGAAGTAGAATGTTACGCTGTTATAAATATAATCAAGAAACCTCAACTCCTCTTAACAAATCAAAAAAAAAGATCGGCCTATTCTCTTACAAAGTGTGATTAAGGGGAAGGCTCAGCAAGCCTATTCTGCTTTGACAGTTGATGAAACAGCTGATTATGACATCGTGAAACAGGCTGTGCTCAAAGCTTACGAGTTGGTCCCAGAATCATACAGGCAAAAGTTTAGAAGTTTGAGGAAATTTGTGAACCAGACTTATATGGAATTTGCTTAAGAGAAGTTTGTGTGTATTACCCACTGGTGCACATGTAAAAATGTGAATGATGATTTTAACAGCTTGAGAAAGTTGGTTTTAATTGAAGAATTCAAAAGGTGTGTCCCTGATGACATAAAGACGTATTTAGATGAAAACGATGCTGCCACTTTGCAGGAGTCTGCTAGATTAGCAGATGAGTTTGCATTAACTCATAAGGTTACGTTTATCCCAAATAAGAGTTTCCAAAAGAGTAGCAGGGATAACCAGGGTAAACCAGAAATTAAAGCTGGGACTAGTGACAAAAGTAAAGATGAAGGGAAACAGTTGAAGGAGAAATATTTTGGTCTTACTTGTTACTATTGTAAGAAAGCTGGTCATATGATGGCTAATTGTTTTGACCTGAAGAAGAAAAAGGAAGAGGAGGCAGTCCCAAATGCATGTGATCAGTATGTTGAAGCACCTATAAACCCACAGGATGCTGAACATTCTGTTGAGTCTCAGTTAAGGACTGAGAGGTCTGACCGAGTTAAGAAGGGATTCGATCATTTTATGTCAGATGGGTTTGTATTAGTAAAGGAAGGGTCAACCCCGGTACCGGTGAAAATTCTTCGAGTTACTGGGGCTTCTCAGTCACTTATATCAGACAGCGTTCTAAAGTTTGGTGATGAGACTAACACTGGTGAGGTAAATCTTATTAAAGGCATTGGGGGCGACATGGTTTCCATGCCGTTGTGCAAGGTAACTTTACAGTCAGCGTTGGTTTTGGGACCTGTTAAAATCGGATTATGCTCCAGTTTACCGGTGGGAGATGTTACTTTGCTGTTAGGGGATGGCCTGGCAGATGGTAAAGTTGTTCCTGCAGTGCTGTTGACAACTAAGCCAACCACTGACGACCCACAGATGGATTTTAACATTTATCCTTCCTGCACAGTAACTCAATGTATGGCTAAAAAGTCTGCTGACGCAGACGGTTCTGTGCAGCATGATTCTGATACCGATGATAGCCAAAATCGGGATTCCGGTTATGACGACCTGTCAGGGACTTTCTGCCTTCATTGTTTCATCAGGATTCAGGTAGTGAGTCTGATGAGATAGACTTCTCCCTGTCCAGGAAGGAGTTTATAGCAGAACAGAACCAAGACCCTGAGATTGAAGCTTTAAAAGAAACAGCTCTCTCAGATGATGAGATTAAGAAAGTGCCAGTAGGGTATTATCTCAAGGATGGAGTGTTAATGAGGAAGTGGAGACCACCTGCTATACCAGCGAGTGAGGAATGGGCAATTGTTCATCAAGCTGTAGTTCCTAAAGTTTATAGGGCTGAAATTTTAACTTTGGCCCATAGTATGCCCTTATGTCGACATTGTGGAGTGAATAAAGCTGTAAACAGGATTATGAAATAATTTTATTGGCCTAATTTGAGGGAAGATGTTGTGACCTTTTGAAGAGCCCTGACACATTTGCCAAGTTGTGGGTAAACCCCAGCAGGTCACCCCAGTGCCCGCACTCCGGCCTATACCTGCATTCGGTGAACCCTTTTCAAAATTCATAGTGGATTGTGTTGGCCCATTGCCAAAGACTGAAGCTGGCCATCAGTATCTGCTAACTATTATGTGTACTGCATCCAGATTCCCAGCGGTACTAACTCTTAGAAATATTAAAGAAATATTAAACTCTGGTGAAGACTCTTACCAAGTATTTTTTTACTTTATTTGGTTTGCCTAAAGAAATCCAGTCTGGTCAAGGAAGTAATTTTACATCTGGATTATTCCAGCTGGTAGTTTATGAACTGGGAGCTAAACAAATTGCATCGTCTGCATACCATCCGGAATCACAAGGGGCTTTAGATAAATTCTATTCTGCCCTCAGAACAATGATTAAGACATACTGTGTTGAAAAAGGAAAAGATTGGGATGAAGGAATACATTTGCTTTTTTTCGCAGTAAGTGATTCAGTACAGGAAACACTGGGCTTTAGTCCATTTAAACTTGTGTTTAGTCATAGAGCAAGGGGACTTTTGACCTTGTTAAAGGAACAGTGGATAGATGGGGATGTACATGTTAACTTGTCAGACTATGTTTAGAAGTTCAAGAATAAACTACACCGTCTGTAGTCTAGCGAAACAAAACTTAAAGATTTCTCAAAACAAAAGGAAGTGTTGGTTTGATAAGTGAGCCCGCGAAAAAGAATATCAGGTGCGGGATAAGCTGCTTGCCTTATCTCCAATGCTTATGAATCCAGCTCAGGTGAAATTCAATAGACGGTATGAAATAGTCTCTCAAATTAATGATCTGAATTATGTTATGAAAACACCCGACCGATGTAAACTAACACAGGTCGTACACAAAAATATGATAAAGCCTTATTTTGACAAGCAGGCACCATCTGTGAGTGTTGTTGTCAATTCTTATGAATCTGGCAACCCTGAGAATAAAGCAATTGACTTGTCTGAGAATTTTCAAAAGCCAAACGTGGTCCCAGTTAGGCTAATGAACTCAGTTGATCTAGAAAACATTGATAACAAGTTGGCTCACCTGCAGCCAAAGCAACAACAACAGCTGAAGGAATTAATTCTGACGTTTAAAGATTTATTTCCCGATGTTCCCAAGCAAACCATGGTCGCAATACATGATGTAGATATTGGTCAAGCGAAACCGATTAAACAACACCCATATCGCATGAACGTAGAAAAGTGTAAATTGGCTGAGCAAGAAATTGAATATATGCTAGAAAGTGGTATTATTACTCCTTTGGCATCAGACTGGAGCTCACCCTGCGTTATTGTGCCCAAACATAATGGAGTGTTAGATTTTGCACTGATTATAGGAAGGTAAATGCAGTAACAAAAACAGATGCCTATCCTATCCCTAGAGTGGATGATTGCATCAATAAGGTTGGAAAAACTAATTTCTTACAAAGATTGATCTGTTGAAAGGGTATTGGTGTGTTCCATTGACAGACAGAGGTAAAGAAATTTCTGCATTTGTGACACCTTCTGAGTTGTATGAATGCGATGTTTTGCTATTTGGAATGAAAAATGCTCCAGGAACATCCCAGAGAATGAATGATTCTGTAATTCGAGGGTTAGAACACACAGATGCCTATATTGATGACTTAATCACAGGGAGTGACACTTGGGAAGAGCATATCTCTGCAGCAGAAAAGCTGTTTGATAGGCTTTCCCAGGCCAGCCCTACAGTTAACTTAGCTAAGAGTGAATACGGCCATGCCACTGTGACCTGTCTTGGCGATGTTGTAGGTCAAAGCAAGTTGTTTCCTGTTCGGGCAAAAGTCCAGGCAATTTCTCAAGTTCCTATTCTGACTGCTACGAAGGCTCTTAGAAGGTTTCTGGGAATGGATGGATATTACCGTAAGTTCTGTAAGAACTTTGCTGCTATCGTTCGTCCTCTGAGTAATCTCCTGAAGAAGAGTGAAAAGTTTGTTTGGACCGAGCCTTGTCAGGAGGCATTTGATTGATTGAAATTTCTTATGTGAGATTAGGCCAATCAATGTACTGCTGTCAGCAAATTTAATTAGCAGATTGGAGCTGTGGGTGGCAACACAAGTCATGGGTGCACAGAGAGTAAAGGAGGGGGCAAAAGAGACAACCCTGTGGGTTATGTGTGCTGCGGGTCAGAGAGACAGAGGAGATGGAGCCCACTCTTACCACCTGCTGGCGATCTGACAGCAAGTCCAGGATCCAGCTACACAAGGCAGGGTGAAGGCCGAGGTCTCTGAGCTCCTTGTCGATACTTTACGCCTTCGTATGGCTACTGCTCTGCCCATGACTGCAAGGAACTGCAGAGAACTTTGGAGAGCAGAGAACATCAGAGAAACAAGCCTCCCCTCCATGGACTCTTCCTGCACTTCCCCTCCCTCGGAAAAGCAGGCCATGTACACAAAGAAGCTCATAACCTGGATATTCTTGCTGCAAACCCGCTCCCCCATCGGGGAAGAGATACAAAAGCCTTAAGGTGCGTAACGCCAGGCTGAAGGACGGCTTCCTGTCTGCAGTTATAGGCCAAATGAATGATAAAATGGACTCGTCCTCACAATGTAACTCGACGTGACCCTGCACCATATGTCTATCTGTACTGCACTTTCTCTGCAGCCATAATGCTTTGTTACAGTGATTGTTCTGTCGTATATCAGCTCAATGTACTGTTGCAATGTATCGATCTGTGTGGATGGTACGTCAGACAAGATTTTCACTGTAGCTCAGTACGTAATAAGAATAAACAAATTCCCCATTTTAATTCTGTGGAAATATTAGACAGACTGAGCTTCTGCTGGAACCTCAGAAGGAAACTGAACTGTTGTCATTTCTGAGGAATGCAAATGAATAGAAAACGCTTCAAATCTCTCATTACGATCTGCGGTAACTGAGATCGATCAGGTGACCGGCGGTGGGTCTCCCATATCAATATCAGAATCAGGTTTAATAACACCGGCATGTGTCATGAAATCCGTTGTCTCTGCGGCAGCATCAGAACCTAATTCATAACCATAGATTTTAACATTTGTGATTTAATATAAGAATATAAATATCACATAGTTAAATTATATAAATAGTACAACATTAAAAAAGAAGTAATAAACTATTTTAATTGTGTCGACTATTTGACTGACTGGGTTGTTGCTTTGGAAGTAGTGGAGTGAAGCTTAAATGAACTATAGAGATTTATGAGAAGCGCAGATAAATACAAAAGGCTAAATTCTCACATAAATGGGTCAGACACCCAGAAACATTGGCAGCACATCAGCAGATAAAAACAGTGGAATGAAACATGCTGAAAATATTGCCGAAAAATAGCATATTGTCCACCCACAACGAGAGGACGTGACAGATCCGGAACTCACTGCCTTGTCTGAACGGGGAAAGATGAAGCTACACGTACACGTAGAGCAGTGACCCGCAGATGCTGCAGATCTGCAGAAAAATGAGAACAGTAAACGGGATCACGTGACCAGTTTGGTCTTCCACCCCCAGACAGATGTACAGCTACCCACTACTCTGTGGAAAGAAGCAAAATTGCCGCTCACATCTCCTCTCACCTTAAATGTATTAGACATTTCATTAAAATGTATTTTCATTCCATGAAAAATATATCGTCTGTCCACTCTATCTATTCCTCTCGTAATCTGATAAACGTCCATCCAGTCTCACCCCAGCCTGCGCCGCTCTGGAGAAAACAACACAAGTTTGTCCAGCCTCTCGTTATAGCTCATGCCCTCTAATTCAGACAGTGTCCTGGTAAACCTCTTCTGCGCCGTGTCCAAAGCCCCGGTATCCTTCCGAGAATGGGGGCGACCAGAACTGTATGAAACACTCCAGATGTGGTCTAACCAGTCTTATATAACTGTGTTACGAACTGTAACGTTTTAGAAACGAACCAGCAGCAATAGAGTTCACACTGGATGTCTGGTTTTGATCTTAAAACCACTCTCTTTATTAGTATCTACTTATAATATAGTAACTTAATGAAATAAACTTAATGAAATAAAGTTAACAGTGTTATGTGTATATATGTGTCAATATAATTCACAGACTATCGAGCCTGAGGGAACAAAGCTTCGAGTCTTGAGATGGTAAATTCAGTAATCCACGGAATAAATGGCAGGAGAGATATTTGTAATCCAGGGTGAAACGTACAGAAACGGTCGTTACTTCAAAATAACCGTCGACGAAGGTCTTTTCCGTTGAATCCGTCCAGATACGAGTTATAAGCGAAAGTGACCTGTCACAGGAATACCGTCTTCCAGGGGTTACCACACAACATACCCACGCAAGGGTTAACACAAGATATTCCACAATCCACTCCTATGGATTATACGAAGTTATAGCCGCACACGTTCGTAGTGGTTCCGTGTACCGATGATCAACCCTCTCTTGTGGGCATAGGAGAGTTCCAAGCCTCAATCTATCAGCTTTTCCAGTCTCTCTCTCTCTCTCTCTTTAGACTGGCCGACTGCCTGTCTGCAGATCTCTCTCTCTCTCTCTCTTCTGGTTCAGTCCACAGTCAGCGCTGTCAGCCTGTGACTGACGTCATAGTCCCGCCTCCTCACGCCGGCGCTCTTAAAGAAACAGTCACAGTACGACAGCAGGCTCGTAACAGCCGCAACACAACTTCCCGACTTTTGAACTCAGTGCTTCAACTAATAAAGAAAACCATGCCATTTGCCTTCTTAGCCACCCGATCAATCTGTGCAGTCTCTTTCAGGGAGCGATGCACTTGGAGTCTAAGATCCCTCTGATCATCAACACTGTTCAGGGTTTTGCATTTAACAGTGTACTGTCTCATACATTCGACCTACCGAGCTGCCAAGATGATCATCGCTAATCAAATCTCACTGAGATTTCTCAGGTCCTGTTGAATTTATTGCCAAGTGCACAAGTCCGGGAAGGTACAGGGACAGAGAAACACTGACTTGTGGCAGCATCACAGGCAAGTACATTCAGATAACACACGGAACACAAGTTATACGATTCTCTGTCAGTAACAATCTATAAAAATGTTTTATGTCATTAACAGTATATAAAATACATTGTGTCATGATCAATATTGTGTCATGATGCCTCGTTATTATTTGGGATCCGGCGGATCAATGTAATGCCGTCAGCAAATGTAATTAGCAGATTGGAACCCGCCACTGCAGCCCCACAGTGCACTATGTACTGATTGCAAAGCTACGAAATTGCATGTGAATAGCCTCCCCTCCCCCAACTCCACTCTTTCTGCGTCACCAGCTGACTGGGGCATCTGACATCTCGCTGCCTCCGCCAGGACATTAAACTGTGAACAACTGTGGTCAGGGACTGATCTCTGGGGTACTCCAAACGCTACCTCCTTCCAGTCTGAAAACGACCCACTCATCCAACCACACACTACCGGCAGTTTATCGATCTCCAACTAAAAAGCCTAATCACCTACTCCTGAGGGTCAATACCATTGCTGACTCTGAGTTTACCACCGTCAAATGCCAGGAGGGACATAATAATCAGAAAGTCTCTAGTCACAGCCGTGTAAATAAAATGTGATCTCAGTGGGTGTGTGGCGCATGCTCAGAATGCGAAGGAGACAGTCAAACTGAGCCAAGTCACAGACTGATGAAGGGGAGGAATGATCCATTTTGATACAGAGAGGGAAGCAGAGAGTTTGATATTGTGCCTGATGCCGGAACTGTGGCCAGTTAGAAGATGAAGTCTTGTTCCTCTAAATTGTTTTGAGATGTGACAGTCTTTTAATCAGAAGGCACCATGGAGACTAAAATTATTTCAGTTGAAATGTTGCCCTTCACCCACTGACTTGATTTGTAAACGTTTAGCAGTGTAGGAAAGTCAAAGGATTTGTGTATGGGAATCACAAACACAACAGCACGTTAGTTCCGCTGTATCTGTCAGTTCACCAGCGCTTGAATGCCGCCGATCCTTGAATGTGGAGGCGGAGATGTTGGAGAAGACAGCGTCCCACTCGCTCCAAGGAGAGCCCGAGCACGTGTCCATGTCCGTGATCTGATTGGATACATTGCCATGACGTTATAGCAGTGTGACGTCATTCACTGGCTCTCATTTTGGTAGGGATTCAGTCGGCCATCGCAGATACACCAACAAATTCGCACTGGGAGGCGGCCGTTCACCTGCTCCGTGTGTGGGAAGAGACTGATTCAGTTAACTCACTTTGTGATGCTCCGGTGAGCTCACAATAAATAGAGGCCACATTTCTGTCCGGAGTGAGCAAAGAGTTTTGCTCAATCATCCCAGCTGCTGCAACACCAGCAACTTCACATCAGGGAGGAAGTTCAAATCAGCTCCGTGTTAAATGTTTAACCATCACGGTGACTGAAGGCAGCTGCAGGTTCATGAGGGACTGTTACTGTCAGATTCTGCAGTTCTTGCGGCTGCTCATCGCACCCAGGACTGAACCCTGGTCACTGAGCATTGGAGGAGTCTGTTCTGCTGATGTTAGCCTTAAACTAGACTGGTGTTTAATATTGTGGATCTGTGAAAGATAAATCAGTTTGTATCAAATCCCGTGTGTCAGGTACTTACTGTCCCTACCACACTCACTGTGTATACTAGAGAGGCCACTCGGCCCGTCTGATCCTTACCCATGTTTCTGTTCCATATCAGTTTATGAAAATCTACCCCTGCCGTTCCCCTCTCACTTTCCCTGAGATGACAGGTTGCAACTAGTCACCACTCAGTGGGATCGGAGATTTCCCTTGAATTTCATAGAATCATAGAAATCTTCAACACATTACAGACCCTTTGGCCCACAATGCTGTGCCGACTATGTAACTTACTCTAGAAACTGCTTAGAATTACCCAACCGCATAGCCCTCTATTTTCCTAAGCTCCATGTACCTATCTGAGAGTCTCTTAAAAGACCCTATTGTATCCGCCTCTACCACCGTCGCTGCCAGTGCATTCCACACACACACCACTCTGCTTAAAAAACTGAGCTCTGACATCTCCTCTGTACCTACTTCCAAGCAGCTTAAACCTATTCCCCCTCATGTTAGCCGTTTCTGCCCTGGGAAAAAGCCTCTGGCTATCCACACGACCAATGCCTCTCATCATCTTATACACCTGCATGAATTCCCTGCATGATTTTCTCCGGGCTGAATAAGACGATGAGCTCACTGTGGTTGTGACGTTCTTCAGGGCTCCGGACGAAGTTGGTTAAACTCCTTCTTCCCCGCTCTTTTCAATGTTTTAGGTCATTTTCACCAATTTTAATGGACTGTGCCTCAGACAGCTGGGTTGTTGCAATTGTTACGGACCAGCAGCAATAGATCACTAATGGAGTCTGGTTTCGATGTTAAAACCACTCTCATTAGTATCTGCTACAAATATAAAAGATTAAATGAAATAAACAGAATTTAACAGTATTATGCATATATATAGCTCCCGAACTATCAAGCTTGAGAAACAATGCTTAAAGTCTTAAGATGATAAAGTGGAAAAGTTCAGTAATCCACGGAATAAGTGAGTGAGAGGAGAGATTTGTAAATCCACACGAACGTCTAGAGAGAAGGCAATTACGAAGAATTCCACACATATTCCACGCTGGGTAAACGAAATAACAGTCGCCGAAGATCTTATCCGTCGATTCGTCCCGAAATCCACTTAGAAATATCACCAGGTGACAGTGGCAGGAATATCGTCTTCAAGTGGTTACCACAGAACACCCCGATTCCAGGTAAGGGCCAACAAAAGTGATACCACAGGATACTCCAACAAATCCACGCATATGGATTATACGAAGTGACATTCAAACATCTGTTGTGCACTGCGTGCCGATGATCAACCCAATCGTTTGGGCAAAGCAGTGACAAGCTGAAGTCTCTCTCTCTCTCTCTCTCTCTCTCTCTCTCTCTCTCTCTCTCTCTCTCTCTCTCTCTCTCTCTCTCTCTCTCTCTCTTTCTCTCCCCCCCTCTCTCTCTCTCTCTGTTCCTCTCCCTCTCCCTCTCCCTCTCCCTCTCCCTCTCCCTCCCTCTCTCCCCGTCTCTGCTGCAGCGCGTGTGTGACGTCACAGCCCCGCCTCACTCAGGCACTTAAAGCGACACTCACAGTAAACGAATCTGTGATCTCGCAACACAATGCACCTCTAAAGTCTGACAACAGACTAGCGAGTGAAACTTCGGTGGTGCAGAATCGGAAACCAAAGTGTTGCCAACCTGAGTCAGGGCTTTGGGGCTCCAGAGAGAGATGGGGTCTAGAGTTTAGGAGGAGGAAGAGGAAGAGGAAACAGACCAGCAGGATATGGCTACAAAAGGAAGATCAGAAGAATTTGGAAACTGGTTGACCCAAAAAAAAAGATGGTTAGTTTCTGCAAAATACTGGTGGAAATCAAAAATCAGGCAGCGATTGTGGAGAGGAATAAATAAACAACTTTTAGACCGAGCCTCTTCAGCATTCCTAGACTGTGTACTCCGCTGCTGAGTTGCTACCTGAACTGCAGAGCTCCTCCAGTATTTTGTGTGTGTGGGTCTCTGTATTTCCAGCAACTGGAGAATCTCCCGTGTTTTATATCTGCATTTTACTTTGGCATTAGATACACGTTGATATTGAGTACATTGTTTACGTGAGCCGCTTTCTGCGTTAAAAGAGCTGCAGATTTTTTCTATACACCCGAAAAAAAATGAGATATGGACATTGAACCGGTGCTTCAAGAAATGTTTAATGGCACCGTTATTACCCATAAGGCCCTGCGGTAATAATTTTTGTCAGGCACTGAAGCAGTGATGAACTGCGCAGGCGTCAGGCTGATGACGTCGCCGAGTATCACGCATGCGTGCAGAACACAGAAGGCTTTGAAAATGTCGGATGCAGGTAAGAGCGATTCTCTGTGTTTTTATCTTAAACTCCGACTTCGGGACGATTCCTGTGAATTTCTGACACTGTGGCCAGCAATCCCGGGGCAGTCCTGCTCTCTTCCCTCTCTCTCAGCCCCATTATCCGTACACGGACCTCGGGGAGCTTCCGGCTGATGAGGGAATGGGAACCGATGGATCTCTCAGACAGAGCTGAGCTCCAGCTATCTAAATGCAAGGATTAGGAACTCGGAGAAAGGGAACAAAACCCATCTGTGGACACTTTCTGGAGGTCCAAGATACGTATGTTCCACGACCACTGGACTAAGTGTGTGAATGTAGGAGGGGACTATGTTGAAAAATAGATGTGCTAGATTTTCTAAAATTGACTCCTTCTACCTTAGGCCACAAACTTATCTATCACCCCTTTTATATAGGGAAAAGCAGTATAACATTAGATGATCATCACCATAAGATGAAAGTTTAAATCTTAGCCTTTGTTTTAAATTAGCACTTAGTCTTTCCTGTGATTAGAAAACAGGAATCTTGGCTAAATTACCAGACATAAAGTATGGTGAGGTACAGTGCTAGCATTGTAGATTAGCAAGGATTCTACTTTGGGTTGGACTTCCAGAGCAGACTTACTGGATATCCACAGGACAGTATTGTTGAAGACTAAGACAGTACTTTCAAATAGAATTGGAAAGGAAATTTTACCACCTGGTCATTTGCCACCTCTTCTTGTGATTCTGCTCCTAAATGTGAAGACATGGAGAAGTGAGATTAAAATTATGCCATCGAACTGGTTGTAAGAATGGACCACACCTATTGGTCCTCATTTGCTTTATTCAGAGCCTTGTCAATAGCATGAATAACTGAATAAACATTTCATTAGAATGGGGTGGATTAAACTGAATATATAGGATCTTTAAATTATACCCCTGCCCACTTATTATTTTCGCTGGAAAAGAGATGTTGAAATTCTAAGTAATCCTGACTAAAGTGTAATATGGTTTTAAAAAAAGCTCAAGGTCAAATAAGTGTGAGACATTTGTAGAGCATTTTATAGGAAGGGACATTAAAGACATTCATCATTCATGATGATTTTTCCTCCCAGCACTGCCGAAAATACACAAACCACCCCACCTCCCTTCAGATCTACTCCGGGCTGTGCCTGATGAACCAGCCAAGATTAGCAGTTCACCATCTGTGAGAAAAATTGAGTGCAAACACCTAATAAGTTTGGGATGTGTATATTCGTCTCCCAATTTATGATGTAGGAGCATTGATATTATGCTGCTTTGTGTGTAAAATATACAATCCTCTTTGTTCAAATCTTTATTAGCTAGTGAACTTACAAGTTTGCTACAAGGAGTTAAGCAATTTAATTTTAAACAATAGCATGAATTGATAAATGTTACCAATTTTAAATAGCAAAAAGTTTATAGTATTTTTTTTCCTGGGAAAAAATAAAAGGGGGAAAAAGACTTTGGGTCCGAAGTTTGAATAGTGTCATGATGTGACTGCATTTTTCAAAAGAAAAGAACAAAAATTGTAGTTATCCAAATGCAGAAAGGTTAATCCTACATTAAATGTGAATTGCGATTAAGAGATCCAAGATAATGTGTATTTAATAAAATAATTTAAATCAAATTATTGCTTTAAATCTACATTATACATTCAAGAATGCATTTTAGGTAGCTCAACACCTCATGCAGGTCAGTCAGGTATCTCTGCTCCCTCTAAACTTGCACGTTTCTGTTTCCCAGATGCTTTTGAAACTTACTTTGACCTTATTTTCTGAGCTTCTTTTAAACTTGCAGGTTATGTGGAACACATCATTCTATAATGTGATGTCTAAAAACAGTGATTTGGAAGTGAGGTATGATGTATTAATATGAGAACATCTAATAATACAGAAAATCTGCTCGTCCGACACCCAAGACCCAACCATGGCAGGTTCACTAAGTTTTACTGTGGTTAGTCACAGGTTTGGAGGGCTGTCGCCTGAAAGTAATGATCATTAATCACCATCAATGTTACATAGTTCACACTAAAAATAAAAGCACAAGGGAGAAATCGGCCTCTGCAGCAGCTTTTTTTTAGAGCGCTCAGTGGTTCATTTGAAATCAGGTCCAGAATTTACCTGCACTTCTGATGGGAAATCTGTTGCATGTGTTTCTGACAAACATACACCCAAAAAATGTTATGAGTCAATGCACCAAGTGGATTGAACGCCAGCACTTTTGAACGGTGTGTTTCAGACTATTCTGTTTCAATCTTTATGAAACGTGAAATAATATGGAAGGTCTAGAACTTGATTGAGGTCTAAAAGATTATGAGAGGCATAGACAGGGTGGTTAGTCAGTACCTGTTTCCCAGGGCACCAATAGCAAACACCAGAGGGCATATGTATAAAATTAAGGGAGGGAAGTTTAGGGGAGACATCAGGGGTAAGGTTTTTTTACACAGAGGTTTGTGAGCGCCTGGAATGACTTGCCAGGGGTGGTGGTGGAGGCTAAAACATTAGGGGTATTTAATAGCCTCTTGGACAGGCACATGGATGAAAGAAAATGGAGGGTTACAGGGTAGTGTGGGTTTAGTTCTTTTTTTTTAAGGTTTATATGGGTCGGCACATCATGGAGGACTGAAGGGCCTGTACTGTGCTGTAGTGTTCTATTCTATGGCTCTAAAATCTTTTACATCACCAGTTGAGAAAATCATCTTTGTTCTACCTCCAATCACAAAGAGGAAATCTGCAGATGCTGGAAATCCAAGCTACACAAATTGCTGGAGGAATTCAGCATTAGTACTCTTTTCCATAGATGATGCCTGGCCTGCTGAGTTCCTTCAGCATTTTGTGTGTGTTGCTTGTTCTACCTCCTCTCGGTCTGCACTTTTCTACCAGTGAGAACATGCTTCCACCAATTCTGTCTGGCTACATAATGATATCAAACACCTTTGCCCTGGCCAACAAGTAGCTTTCACATCACAAATGTGCCAGACTCCGGTGAGACAGACTACTGCCCTTCCCTTCATATTCATTAGCATTGCCATCTCCGAGTTCATCACCGTCAGTCACCTGGGTGAGACTTCAGGGGAAATATTTATGTACAATACTGTTTGTATTGTGGTGATGCAAGAGTTGCTGGAGAATTTTCAAGTGTGAAGAAGTGGTGTGATATTTAGAAATCTGAAATTTAAAGCATCATTTAGGAAGAAGATCACAAATAGGTGGTTTGCCAAAGCTGTGGCGAGTAAATCCTTCATTAACCTTTTACATAGGTTGTATGAGAGTGCAGATGAACTCAATCAAGCCCAGAGGAGATTAAAGTTCTTACTGACAGTGATCTGAAATGAATATCTGTCTATATAAAATTCAGTTTGCACATGTTGTTGTCACTGGGTAAAAATTGTACAGCAGAAGATTTTTGCACACACTGGTCATTACAAATTAGAGGGGACACTGGTGGGAAGGCGAGGAGACCTCCAGTGTCCCTGATGCCCTCACGTAGAAGGTGTATATCAGCTGCACTTTAAGGAGTTGGAGCTGGAAATGGATGAATTCTGCATCATCCAAGCGTCGGAGGGTGTGATAGGTATGACGTGCAGAGAGGTGAGTTGCACCCAAGGTGCAGGACACTGGAAACTGGGTGAGAGTCAGGAAGGAGAATGGGGTTAAATAGCCATTGCAGAGTACTCTTGTTGCTATCCCACACAACAACAGGTGGACCACTTTAGAAACTGTTGGGAGGAATTACCTGGCAGAGGAAAGTCAAAGGGGGTGATAGGGGATTTGTTAGTTAGGAGAACAGAACTAGAAAGGGACTAATATCCTAGTGGCAAGGTTTGCCTGTTCTCCCCTGTGGGGTGGGTGGTTAAACTAAAGTTGCAGGGAGGATTGCAGCCAGAATGACAGAACAGATAGTGGAGAGGGTGAATTGAATTGAATTGACTTTATTACATACATCCTTCATATACATGAGTTGTAGAAATCTTTATGTTATGTCTCTGTCTAAATGTGCAATGTGAAATTTATAATAGTTTATAATAAATAGTATGTACAAAAGGACAGTCAGGATAAATAAAAGTACAATTGCATCAGCATGAATTAGTCTATCAGAGGGCCTGGTGGAAGAAGCTGTCCCTGGGCCTGTTCATCCGGGCTTTCAGGCTGTGATACCGTTTCCCAGATGGTAGCAGCTGGAACAGTTTGTGGTTGGGGTGACTCTGGTCCCCAATGATCCTTTTTACACAGTGGCCCTTTTTACACATCTGTTTTTGTCAATGTCCTGAATAGTGGGAAGTTCACATCTACATATGCGCTGGGCTGTCCGCACCACTCTCTGCAGAGTCCTGCAACTGAGTGAAATACAGCACCCATACCGGACAGTGATGCAGCCAGTCAGGATGCTCTCAATTGTGCCCCTGTAGAAAGTTGTTAGTATTTGGGGCCCCATCCCAAACTTCCTGAACCGCCTGCGGTGAAAGTGGTGCTGTTGTGCCTTTTTCACCACACAGCCAGTATGTACAGACCAGGTGAGATCCTCGGTGTTGTGTATGCCAGGGAACTTGAAGCTGTTCACCCTCTCAACCCCAGATCCTGGGTCAGCCTGTCTCCAGTTCTCCTGTAGTCTGCAGCCAGCTCCTTTGTTTCAGTGACATTGAGGGCCAGGTTGTTTTCTTGTTACCAAACAGAAGTTGTTCAGACCTCAGGGCATGAAATTATGATATTGTAGCCATTACTTGGACTTGCTTGCGCCCAACAGTCTGAGGGATTTCAAGGAACAAATCTGTAGAGAGATTGCGGACTATGCCAAGAAACAAAGGTTGATAAAGTGAGTGATTTTAACTTTCCATTTATTGACTGGACTCCTAGGCTGTAAAAGGACTAGATGGGGTAGAGCTTATCAAATCTACCTTAATCAGTACGTAAAATTCCCGATGTAGAAGTGTGCAATAAGCTATTGGGAAGTGATCCAGTGCTAGTGACAGAAATTAGTGTATGGGAACACTTTGAATCTACTGATCATGAGATTCCAAGTAAATACAGAAAAACAGAGGCCTGGACCTCTCTTGAGATTCTAAATTGGAGAAAGTCCAATTTTTATGGTATTTGCAAGGATTTGACAAGCGTTAATTGGGACAGGCTGTTTTTTAGCAAAGGAGTATTGGTAAGTGGGAGTTCTTCAGAATTGAAATTTTAAGGGTGTAGAGTTTGTATGTGCCTGACAAAATAAACGTTGAATGGTAACTAGTGCAGGGAATCTTGGTTTTCAAGAGATATTGAGGCCCTGGATATCTCGTTCCTCTAAATGCCTCAGACTGTTGGGTGCAACCAAGACTCATTAATGACAACCTTTTCATAATTCCACTCCCGAACTCATCTGACTTCCCTTTAGTTGTCTTCTGTTGGATTCTAAAAGCTTCCGAATGGTCTTTTGCTCTTTTGTTTGCCCTCTCCTCTGATTTTATGTTGGTTTTGGATTCTCATTTAACCCACGGTTGTGCCCTGCTGCCTTTCCAATGCTTCCACTTCTTTGGGATGTATCGATCACTCAGCTCTCGAATTGCTCCCAGAAACTCCAGCCATTGCTGCTCCGTTGTCACTCCTACCTTTTCCCTTCCAAACAAGTTTGGCCAGCTTCTCTGTCACAGAAACATGGAGAAGTTCAGTGGAGAAACAGGCTATTTGGCCCATTTTGTCAATGCCACAAAAACATTTAAGCTCTCTAATGCAACTACCTGCACCGCGATCATCACCCTCCATACCCGTACCATCCAGGTACCTGTCAAACTTCTCTTACTGGTGAAATTGAGCTCATATTCACCACTAGTGCTGACATCTCAGTCTACACTCTGTTGGGGTTAATTCGGGACTGCCATTACAGGTCAGGAGTGGCTCACGTAACACACATAGTTAGGAGGCTGGAATGCGAGGGAGGGGGAGCGAAACTGGGGACCCCGCTACATCGAAACTACTAGTGTCACGCGATTCAGTAAACAAAAGAAACAGGTAACTCGTGAGCATATGGCTGCGGGCCAATAAGATGGACACAAGTGCCCGATATTACCTAATATGTAACGGGGGGTTGTGCTGGGGGGAAAAGGGGTATAAATAAGAGCAGATTGTAAGGGGAAGCCAGAACGCCTTCTCCAGCGACTCCGTGGATTCGCTGTGCCAGTTACGAATTCTGCAATAAAGCCACGTTTTGCTATATTCCGGTGTTAGTTGTCTCTCTTCCTAAAAGAACACAGGGCAGAATTTCAAGCCCAACATTTGGTGACCCCGACGTGGGGAGGGAGAGACAACACAGGCTGACGGGTCCGACAGCAGACAACTTGCGGCCGCAAGCTCGACTAAGGTCAGGAAGTGCCTGTTATATCTAAGACTTCCACTAGATAGTCAAATCACTGAGTTAGATCTTGTCTGCTGACGGACCCTCACCAACCCCAAATTACCCTGGGAGAGATCATTCCCGGTGCAGAATCGTGACTGGTAAGTACTAACTCTTATCTGTTTTTAGGAAGATCCTCCGCCCGTGGAAAAGTCTTCTGAGTGAGGGTACCCGCCGCCCACGATGGGCATAAAAGTCTCAGGAGTGAGGAGGAGAAGAGAAAGTGTTCCGCGGTACACCTTAGTGCACGGGGATACTGACGGCGCCTACCTTAGACTGGTTGTTAAGAGGAGAAATCTCCCACGCGAAGGTCAGGTTTTGAAAGGCGACCGTCCCATATTTGATCCTCTCTGTGTACTAGGGAGCCATGGAGCACTTCAATTTCGAGTTACCGAAACTCAGACATTTGTGTGTTGAGTAACAGTATATGAGAGTTTTTAGAAATATGGTAAAATTGATAACTGTGCGAGTTCAATAAACTAACAGTGAGCAGCCGCAGGGGTCGGACACCATCAAGGTAGGAGTGGAAGTGTTCCTCCGAGGCCCAGGGAAGCTCACCTGGAACGGAAAACGGTGGCATGGTCCATACCCTGTCGCCGAGGTCTCCAACAGGGCATTAAAAGGTAAGAAGGGAGGGGGACAATAACTGGCATCATTTTCTACTGGCTAAATAAGATCTCTGGCAAGTGGGGAGCGTTTCTGGGACAGTCGGCTCTAGGACTGTCTATTTAAATTGCTATCTTTATCACGTGTGGTTGTTGTTGCATACCCTGTATTAGGACCCTAGTCATCCGGACTATAGATCGAGCCTTGACTGGAAAGAATGGACCTCCACCGGCGTACCAGGCACCCTTGTTCCCGGTGGAAGGGGAGGACACGGCCCTCCCGGAAAGCGGACGCGCTATGTGAGGACACGGACTGAAATGGACCATGGCAAGGGGGGGGATTGTGAATTTGTTATTGATTAAGTTTTCTGAAATGTTGCATGCTACTTGTAAAAATTGCGGATGTTTAGGGAACCCCTACCCATATTTTGTGACCCTAGGTCGGACAAATCAGGATAAGCAAATAGGGAGGACACGCCAAAGAGTGCCGGGGGACGCTCACCTCTCTGCCTGATCCCGGCAGCCGCGGAAAAGATTGTAAGGGATGTGGGGATGTGGCCTCTGGGAGGCCAAGGGAGGGAGTGTTGGGGTTAATTCGGGACTGCCATTACAGGTCAGGAGTGGCTCACGTAACACACATAATGTTAGGAGGCTGGAATGCGAGGGAGGGGGAGCAAAACTGGGGACCCCGCTACATCGAAACTACTAGTGTCACGCGATTCAGTAAACAAAAGAAACAGGTAACTCGTGAGCATATGGCTGCGGGCCAATAAGATGGACACAAGTGCCCGATATTACCTAATATGTAGCGGGGTTGTGCTGGGGGGAAAAGGGGTATAAATAAGAGCAGATTGTAAGGGGAAAACAGAACGCCTTCTCCAGCGACTCCGTGGATTCGCTGTGCCAGTTACGAATTCTGCAATAAAGCCACGTTTTGTAATATTCCGGTGTAAGTTGTCTCTCTTCCTAAACGAACACAGGGCAGAATTTCAAGCCCAACAGGCCTTAGCACAGATATTTAAATCATCCTTAGTGACAGGTGAGGTACTGGAGGATTGGAGGACAGACAATGTTGTTCTGCTGTTCAAGAAAGGCTGTAAAAATAAACTAGGAAATTATACGTTGGTGAGCTCGACATCAGAACTGGGCAAGTTATTGGAATGTGTGTGCAGGAACCAAGTATATACTGTAAGTATTTGGATAGGTGTGGACTGATAAAGGATAGACAGCATGGCTCTGGCCAATCTTATAGAGTCTCTCGAGGAAGTTATCAGGAAAGTGGATGAAGACAAGGCAGTTGATGTTGTCTACATGGACGTTAGCAAGGCACTTGACAAAGTGTCAGATGGGAGGTTGGTAAAGAAGGTTCAGTCACTCAGCATTGAAGATGAGACAGTAAATCGGATGAGACACTGTCTTTGGGAGAAGCCAGAGTGTGGTAGCAGATGGGTGCCTCTCTGAGTGGAGGCCTGTGACTAGTGGTTGCCACAGGGATAAGTGCTGGATCTGTTGTTGTTTGTCATGTATATCAGTCATCTGGATGATAGTGTGGTTAACTGGATCGGCAAATTTGTGGATGACACCAAGACTGGGGGTTTATCGGACTCCGAGAAGACTATCATGGCTTGCAGTGTGATCTGGACCAGGTGGGAAAATGGTTTTAGAAATGGAAAATGGAATTTAATGCAGACCAGTGTCAGTTGTTGCACTTTGGTATGTCCTACCAAGGGAGGTCTTTCACAGTGACTGGTCGGGCATGGAGGAGTGTTGTGGAAGAAAAGGATCTAGGAATACAAGTCCTTAATTCACTGAAAGTGGTATAACAGGGAGATAGGGATGGAAAGAATGATTTCAGCCCATTGCCCTTCATGAACCAAAGTACTGATAATAATAGATGGATATTATGTTGACTTCCAGAAGACATTGGTGAGGCCTAATTTGAAGTATTGTGTGCAGTTTTGGTCACCTACCTACAGGAAAGATGTAAAAGAAGTTCAGAGATTTCAGAGAAAATTCACAAGGATGTTGCCATGTCTGGAGGACTTGGGTTATAAGGAAAGATTGAACAAATCAGGACTTTATTCCTTGGAATGCAGAAGATTGAGGGGAGATTTGATTGTGATAGAGAGGCACAGATAGTGTTAATGCAAGCTGGCTTTTTCCACGAAGATTGGGTGGGATGACAACCAGAGGCCATGGGTTAAGGGTGAAAGGTGAAATGTTAAGGGGAACATGAGGGGAAACTTCTTCACACAGATGGTTATCCGGCTGTGGAATGAGCAGCCAGCACAAGTGGTGCATGCGAGCTCGATTTCAACATTTAAGAGGTTTGTGTTGGTACCTGGATGGTAGAGGTGTGGGAGTGGGCTGTTTAAATAGTTCAGCACAAACTAGATGGCCCAAAGGGCCTGCTTCTGTGTTGAAATTTTCTATGATTGTGACAAGAACCTGAAATAATACAAAAATTCACTCTAACCCTTTTTGACAGCTGTGTGAACCAACCAGTCATTTCAGCAGGATTTTTTTATATGGCGTTAAAACTGTGGCACTTTAAGTTAATAATACATAAAAGAAGACCCCAGCTGCACGTCAAGAAAAACTATTTGTGTGAGAGTGTTTCAGTTACTGTGGGGCGAGGAACCCATGCAGCTCAGTGGAAACAAGGAATAATACCAATGGAGAGAGTCAAACTGAGCCAAGGCACAGATTGGAGATGGCACAAATGCCCCATTCTTATAGTGACAGGAAGAGCATCAGAGAATTGATGGTCATTCCAGATACCAGCACTGTGCCCAGTTAGAAGATGATTTCTCTGTTCAACTTTCGTTGAACCTCACCGTAACAGTGTGATACCAGATCAATCCTTGGCAACTCAAGTAATCTCATCTGAAATGTTCTCCTACACCCATTGATGGATTTTGTAAATCTTTTTACAGGTTAAAAATGAGAAGGAATTCATCTCCAGGAAGCTCAAACACGGCACACCAGTTAAGAAGTGGAGCAAGAAATCCAGTTGACCACCCTTCTTGCTCAAACTGTGGGTAGGGATTCACTCGGTCATCTGACCAACTCGCAAGCCCGTCATTTTACACAGGAGAAAGGCCTTTCACCTGCTCAGACAGTGGGAATGGATTCACTCGGTTATCACAATTGAAGGTACATCAGCAAGTTCACACTGGGCAAGGCCATTCACCTGTTCTGTGTGTGAGAAAGGGGTTCAGTCGGTCATCCCACCTGTGGACACACCAGTCAGTTCACACCACACTGGGCAGAGGCTGGTCATCTGCTGAATTTCTGGGAAAGGATTCACTCAGTCATCTGACCTAATGGCTCACCAGCGAGTTCACACTGGGGAGAAGCCATTCACCTGCTCAAAGTGT
This sequence comes from Hemitrygon akajei, assembly GCF_048418815.1. Taxonomy (NCBI): domain Eukaryota; kingdom Metazoa; phylum Chordata; class Chondrichthyes; order Myliobatiformes; family Dasyatidae; genus Hemitrygon; species Hemitrygon akajei. The sequence goes on along the minus strand of NW_027332030.1, from coordinate 851,143 downwards.
GGGAAGGGATTCACTGATACATCCAACCTACAGAGTCACCAGCAAGTTCACACTGGGGAGTGGCCGTTCACCTGCTCAGTCTGTGGGAAAGGATTTACACAGTCATCTACCCTACTGGTACACCAGCGAGTTCACACTGGGGAGAAGCCGTTTACCTGCTCAGTCTGTGTGAAAGGATTTACACAGTCATCTACCCTACTGGTACACCAGCAAGTTCACACTGGGGAGAAGCCGTTTACCTGCTCAGTCTGTGGGAAGGGATTCACTCAATCACACCACCTACAGAGTCATCAGCGAGTTCACAGTGGAGAGAGGCCGTTCACCTGCTCAGAATGTGGGAAGGGATTCACTCAGCCATCCACCCTCCAGAGTCATCACCGAGTTCACACTGGGGAGAAGCCGTTCACCTGCTCAGTCTGTGGGAAGGGATTCACTCGGTTAGCTAACCTACAGAATCACCTGCAAGTTCACACTGGGGAGAAGCCATTCACCTGCTCAGTCTGTGGGAAGGGATTCACTCGGTCATCCACCCTACAGGATCACCTACGAGTTCACACTGGGGAGAGGCCATTCACCTGCTCAGTCTGTGGGAAGGGATTCACTCATTTATCCACCCTACAGAGACATCAGCAAGTTCACACTGGGGAGAAGCCGTTCACCTGCTCAGTCTGTGGGAAGGGATTCACTGTGTCATCTAACCTACTGGTACATCAGCGAGTTCACACTGGGGAGAAGCCGTTCACCTGCTCAGTCTGTGGGAAGGGATTCACTCGGTTAGCTAACCTGCAGAGACACCAGCGAATTCACACTGGGGAGAGGCCATTCACCTGCTCAGAATGTGGGAAGGGATTCAATCAGTCATCCCACCTACAGAGTCATCAGCGAGTTCACAGTGGGGAGAAGCCGTTCACCTGCTCAGTCTGTGGGAAGGGATTCACTCAGTCATCCCACCTACTGGCACACCTGTCAGCTCACAATGGGGAGTGGCCATTGTTATGAATCCCTAGGTTTTGTTTGCTGTGGATTGTCATTTTAAGAGAGAGAGATTAAGAAGGCAAATCAGTCTGACTTGCAGCTTGTTTACATCACTCCCAGCTTGTTTAGTTTTAACTGAGGACACAGACACTCAGAGTCAGACGGAGATGGAGGAAAAATGGAAGGATCAAAACCAGGGAACTAGTGGCCAAGGGTCACTGTTTGGAACTTTCCTTTGCCCACAAGGGTGGGTTAATTATCGATTCACCGTACATCGAATGTGTGGTTGTCACCTTATTTGATCCATAGCAGTGGATCTGATTCGGGGTATCCTGCGGTGACCACTTATGTGTTAACCCTTGCCTGGCTGTGGTGTGGTAATTCATTTGAAGATGATACCCTTTATGACAAGACAATTCGGGTGATAATTAGTATGTGGATTTGGAAGGATGACAGATAAAATCTACAGCGACTGTTGGTCTCGTTTTACAACCATGGAACCTGTGGAATACGACATAATTGCCTTCTCTCAACATTTACCCTGGATTACAAATATCTCTCTCATCACCTATTCTGTGGTTGAACTGAACTTTCATACTTTACTCAAGACTCCAAGCCTTGTTTCCCCCGAGCTCAATAGTTTGGGAGTTATATTTATACACATTTATACACATAACACTCACGAGGAAATCTGCAGATGCTGGAAATTCAAACAACACACACAATATGCTGGTGGAACACAGCAGGCCAGGCAGCATCTATAAGGAGAAGAACTGTGGACGTTTCAGGCTGAGACCCTTCGTCAGGACTAACTGAAAGGAAAGATACTGAGAGATTTGAAAGTAGTGGGGGGAGAGGGAAATGTGAAATGATAGGAGAAGACTGAAAGCGGTGGGAAGAAGCTAAGAGCTGGAAAGGTGATTGGCGAAAGTGATACAGAGCTGGAGAAGGGAAAGGAGGCCTCGGGAGAAAGAAAGGTGGGGGGGAAGCACCAGAGAGACATGGAAACCAGGCAAACAATTAAATATGTCAGTGAAGGTGTAAGAAGGGGAAGAGGGGCATTAACGGAAGTTAGAGAAGTCAATTTTCATCCCATCAGGTTGGAGGCTACCCAGCCAGTATATAAGGTGTTGTTCCTCCAACCTGAGTTTGGATTAATTTTGACAGTAGAGGAGGCCGTGGATAGACATATCAGAATGGGAATGGGACATGGAATTAAAATGTGTGGCCACTGGGGGTAGTCTGTTGCTGCTGGTTCATTTCTAAAGCGTTACGGTTTGTAACAAAATGGGGCCTGCATCTGGGATATGAACAAATTTAAGGATTGGTTTAATATCGATTTCATTGGGGAAATCCCTTTTGATTTATTTGTGTGTGGAAAACCAGCAGCAATGGATGTTGATAGATATCTGGAAGTGTGAACCTCTAAGGCGTTAGAGGACACCAGAAGGATTGAGCATTGCTAAAATGTTAATACTTGCTAAGGTGAAATTGACAATGAGGAGGGTACAGATGCAGAGGATAATAGCTGAACATTATGTATCTGAGGGTGTATTTAAAGTGGAGGAGTTGGAGTTTCCTGAAAGTAAACCTAGTGAGCTTGAGCTCCAGTACAAGTTAGAAAAATTGAAGATGGAGGCTCCGGAAAGGCAGAGGCAGTTTCAGGCTGGAGAGGCAGAAAAGCAGAAAGAAAATTCTCTTACAAAGTGTAATTAAGGGGAAGGCTTAGCAAGCCTATTCTGCTTTGACAGTTGCTGAAGCAGCTTATGATTTATTTATTTATGCTACACCAATCGTCGCCACTGGGCTATCAATGTGCAGGAGCAGTGTGTAATTCAGTGCTTTGCTCAAGGACACACATGCTGCCTCGGCTGAGGCTCGAACTCATGACTTTCAGATCGCGAGTTCAACACCTTAACCACATGGCCACGCACCACACATTATGACATAGTGAAACAGGCTGTGCTCAAAGCTTACGAGTTGGTCCCAGAAGCAGACAGGCAAAAGTTTAGAAATTTGAAGAAATCTGTGAATTTGCTTATGAGAAATTTGTGTGTTTTGACCGCTGGTGCACATCTGAACATGTAAATGCTGATTTTAACAGCTTGAAAGAGTTGGTTTTAATTGAAGAATTCAAAAAGTGCGTTCCTGATGACATAAAGACGTATTTAGATGGAAATGATGCTGCCACTATGCAGGAATCTGCTGGATTAGCAGATCAGTTTGCTTTAACTCATAAAGTTATGTTTACCCTGAATAAGAGTTTCCAAAAGGCACTTGTCAAGTTGTGGGTAAACCGAATGAGCTCACCCCAGTGGCCTGTACCTGCATTCGGTGAACCCTTTTCCAAAGTTATAGTGGATTGTGTTGGCCCATTGCCAAAGACTAAAGCTGGCCATCAGTATCTGCTAACTATTATGTGTACTGCATCCAGATTCCCAGACGCAATACCTCTCAGAAATATTAAAGCTAAAACTGTGGCGAAGGCTCTTACCAAGATTTTCACATTATTCGATTTGCCTAAAGAAATCCAGTCTGATCAAGGATGTAATTTTACATCTGGATTATTCCAGCAGGTAGTTTCTGAACTGGGAGCAGAACAAATTGCATCATCTGCGTACCATACAGAATCACAAGGGGCTTTAGAAAGATTTCATTCTACCCTCAAAACAATGATTAAGACATATTGTGTTGGAAATGGAAAACACTGGGATGAAGGAATACATTTGATTTTGTCCACAGAAAGAGAGTCAGTACAGGAATCACTGGGCTTTACTCCATTTGAACTTGTATTTGGTCGCAGAGTGACCTTTGACCTTGTTAAAAGGAATGGTGGATTGATGTTAACTCGTTAGACTATGATTTGAAGTTCAAAAATAAAGTACACCAAGCCTGTAGTCTAGCGAGACAAAACTTAAAGATTTCTCAAGACAAAATGAAGTGTTGGTTTGTAAGCGGGCTTGCGAATGAAAATACCAGGTGGTAGATAAGCTGCTTGCTTTATGTTGACAAATCCACTTCAGGCGAAATTCAATAGACCGTATGAAATAGTCTCCCAAAATAATGATGTGAATTATGTTAGTAAAACACCCAGCTGACTTGTACACATAAATATGATAAAGCATTTTTTGAAAGGCAGGTACCATCTGTGTGTGTTGTTGTCAAAACAAATGAAACTGGCAACCCTGAGAATGAAACAATTGACTCGTCTGAGACTTTTCACAAGCCAAACATGGTCCCAGTTAGGCTAATGAACTCGGTGGTTCTAGAAAACATTGATAACAAGTTGTCTCATCTGCAGCCAAAGCAACAACAACAGCTGAAGGAATTAATTCTGAAGTTTAAAGATTTATTTCCCGATCTTCCCAAGCAAACCACGGTCATAGTACATGATGTATATGTTGGTCAAGCCAAACTGATTAAACAACACCCATATTGCATGAACGTAGAAAAGTGTAAATTGGCTGACCAGGGAATTGAGTATATGCTGGAGAATGGTATTATTAGGCCTTCAAAATGAGATTGGAGTCACCCTGCATTATTGTGCCCAAACATGATGGTAGTGTTAGATTTTGCCCTGATTATAGAAAGGTAAATGCAATAACAAAAACAGATGCCTATCCTATCCCTAGAGTGGATCATTGCATCGATAAGGCTGGAAAAGCTAATTTCTTACAAAGATTAATCTGTTGAAAGGGTATTGGTGTGTTCCATTGATGGACAGAGGTAGAGAAATTTCTGCATTTGTGACACCATCTGGGTAGTATGAATACAATGTTTTGCCTTTTGGAAGGAAAAATGCTCCAGGAACATCCCAGAGAATGATTGATTTTGTAATTCGAGGGTTAGAACACACAGATACCTATAATGATGACTTAGTTACAGGGTGTGGCACTTGGGAAGAGCATATCTCTGCAGTAGAAAAGCTATTTGACAGGCTTTCCTAGGACAACCTTACAGTTAACTTGGCTAAGAGTGAATTTGGCCATGCCAGTGTGACCTGTCCTGGCTATGTTGTTGGTCAAAGCAAGTTGGGTCCTGTTCGGGCAAAAGTCCAGGCAATTTCTCAAGTTCCTATTCTGACTGCTAAGAAGGCTCTTAGAAGGTTTTTGGGAATGGATGGATATTGTAGTACGTTCTGTAAGAACTTTGCTGATATCGCTCTTCCTCTGACCAATCTCCTGAAGAAGGGTGAAAAGATTGTTTGGACTGAGCCTTCTCAGAAGGCATTTGATTGATTGTTATCAGTATTTCGGGTTAGGCCAATCAATGTAGTGTTGTCAGCAAATTTAAACAGCAGATTGGAGCTGTGGGTGGCAATACAAGTCATGGGTGCACAGAAAGTAAAGGAGGGGGCCAAAGTGACAACCCTGTGGGGTATGTGTGCTGAGGGTCAGAGAGACAGAGGAGATGGAGCCCACTCTTACCACCTGCCGGCGATCTGACAGGAAGTCCAGGATCCGGCTACACAAGGCAGGGTGAAGGCGAGGTCTTTGAGCTCCTTGTCGATACTTCACGCCTTCGTATGGCTACTGCTCTGCCCATGACTGCAAGGAACTGCAGAGAACTTTGGAGAGCAGGGAACCTCAGAGAAACAAGCCTCCACTCCATGGACTCTTCCTACACTTCTCCTCCCTCGGAAAAGCAGGCCATTTACTCAGAGATCCTCACAACCTGGACATTCTTGCTGCAAACCCGCTCCCCCATCGGGGAAGAGATACAAAAGCCTTAAAGCGCGTAACACCAGGCTAAAGGATGGCTTCCTGTCTGCAGTTATAAGCCAAATGAATGATAAAATGGACTCGGCCTCACAATGTAACTCGACGTGACCCTGCACCATATGTCTATCTGCACTGCACTTTTCTGCAGCCTTAATGCTTTGTTACAGTTATTGTTTTGTCGTATATCAGCTCAATATACTGTTGTAATGTATCTGTCTGTGTGGATGGTACGTCAGGCAAGATTTCCACTGTAGCTCAGTACATGATGATAATAAACAAATTCCCCATTTTAATTGTGTGGAAATATTAGACAGACTGATTTTCTGCTCTGGAACCACAGAAGGAAACTGAACTGTTGTCATTTCTGTGGAAAGCAAATATATGGAAAATGCTTCAATCTCACATTACGATCTGTGGTAACTGGGATCAGGTGACCGGTGGTGGGTCTCCCATATCAATATCAGAATCAGGTTTAATAGCACCGGCATGTGACATGAAATTCGTTGTTTCTGCGATAGCAGTAGAACCTAATTCTTAACAATGGATTTTAACAATTGTGATTTAAAATAAGAATATACATATATAGTACAAAAATAGAAAAAAAATAAAGATATAATAAACTATCTTAATTGTGTGAAACTATTTGACTGGGTTGTTGCTTTGGAAATTCTGAGGTGAAGCTGAACTAAACTTTACACATTTATGAGAAGCTCAGATAAATAGAAAAGGCTAAATTCTCACATAAATGGGTCAGACACCCAGAAACATCGGCTGCACTTCAGCGCCTCAAAACAGTGGAATGAAACATGCAGAAACTATTGCAGAGAAAAAGACATTGTCCACCCACAACGAGAGGACGTGACAGATCCGGATCTCACTGACTTGTCTGAACGGGGAAAGGTGAAGCTACACGGACACGTAGAGCAGTGACCCGCAGATGCTGCAGATCTGCGGAAAAACATGAACAGGAAACGGGATCAGGTGACGGGTGGAGGGTCTCCCACCTGAACCGGTGACTCCGTTTCTCACCCTTCACACACTGCCCGACTCATCCACCACATTCCCCACATTATTCCATATTTACCCCAGATACATGATTATTTCTCCACACCATATCTTCCCCGATCCCTTTCCCTCCACCTCCAGGTCACAGAGTCACCGGCTCAATTCCCATCCCGGTCCAAAACATAATTCAGACCCAAACAGAAAATGTTCACGTTTCATTTAAATCAGTTTTGTGTTTATAAACACTAATTTCTATTCACATTCCTCCGGAGCCTTGCTGGACAGGAACACTGAAACATCAAGTGAGAAACAGCAGGAAGAGGCTATTCAGCCCCTCTAACCATCAGCAAGGTGGCGGCTGCTCTCCCATCTCAGTCACAAACGCCCCAACTTCACTCACAATGTAACTCGACGTGACCCTGCACCATATGTCTATCTGCACTGCACTTTTCTGCAGCCTTAATGCTTTGTTACAGTTATTGTTTTGTCGTATATCAGCTCAATATACTGTTGTAATGTATCTGTCTGTGTGGATGGTATTTGCTTTCCACAGAAATGACAACAGTTCAGTTTCCTTCTGTGGTTCCAGAGCAGAAGCTCAGTCTGTCTAATATTTCCACACAATTAAAATGGGGAAATGGAAATAAATCAGAAAGCGGACATTTACTTTGAGGTTTTCTCCGCTCCGGTCGGCGCTCGAGCGGGAGACGGACTCAGCGGGGTAACGCCCACTCGGCTTGTCCGCCTCCACGACTGGTTGTAACCGGTGATTGACATCGCTTCGCACCAATGGGAATAGAGCAGCGCCTGAATCCTCTGTTGACAGGGGTGGGGGAGGGGCTGGTCACGTGATTATTAGCCCAGCCGTTAAACCGATAAAGCTCGAGCACAGCAGCGCGTGAGTGACGTAAGATACCGCGCACGTGAGGGCAGATCCCAGTGGGGGAGCCCACGTGTGACGTCTGGCGCGTGTGAGGAGGAGCTGTGTGACGTCATCTGTGGGAGAGGGCTGGCATTTTAAAGCACCTTAATGGACTTTTCAGTGGGACAACAACATTAATCACGGGTTTCATCACTGAATCCAGTGTTGTGGGATGTAAAGTCCCCTTTTATGTGTCCGGCTGTGCCGTGTTGTTGGTGGAGTGGGCAGCGTGGTGTTTGACTCGATTCGGGTCACAACACCAGAATTGCCAGCGGGGTCCACACACAGTGTATAAGTCAACAGAAAACCTCTCGTCCCTGCAGTCTTTGTCTCCTGGTAAACTCCACCCTGACAGTGTGGACCATAGATACCCCTTCCTCTCAGAGTCAGGGAATCATTCAGACAGCTGATCGCTGAGAGGAATTATATTTATTAGTCATTAAAGTTCTTCCAGATTCGTTTGGACGGATTTGATGTGGAGTTCGGGGTGTCACAGTGAAAGGGCCGGACGGCCGAACTCTCTCCGTTGTCCAAACATCCTTCCAGGTGAGGCTACATTTCACCTGTGAAACTTCCGGAGTCGCCCATTGTGTCCGCTGCTCCTGATGCGGCCGCCTCTACATTAGTGACACCGGCTCCTCCGCGGTTGTGCGGGGTAGGGTGTGTTTTTTGGGGGTTGTTGATTGGGATGCTTTTCTTCTTGATGCGGGGGGGGGGGGGGGTTGAGGTGGGAGTTTGATTTTTTTTCTCTGAAAGATTTTCATGCTTTTTCTTTCTTTCTTGGCTCTCTGGAGAAAAAAAAACTTGCAGTTGTTTATGGATACCTGATTTGATAATAAATTAACCGTTGAACTCTCCGCTCCGAGCAGGACTTCCCGGTGTCCAAGCATTTTCATTCCGATGCCCATTCCAGTTCCGACATGTCAACCCATCGTGTCCTCTTGTGCCAAGATGAGGCCACCCTCAGGGTCCAGGATCAGCACCTCATATTCCGTCTGGGTACCCCCTTCCCCTACTTGATAGCATAAGTATCGATTTCTCCTTCCTGTGAACAAACTTCCCTCACACCCCTCCCTCCCTCTCTTCCTCTCTGACTTTTCACGTCCTCTCACCTGCTTATCTCTGCTCTCTGGGTCCACTGCTCCATCCCTTTCTCCTGTTCTCCACTCTCCTCTCCTATTAGACTCTATTTTCTTCTGCTCTTGAGCTTTCCCACCTACCTGGCTTCACTTATCACCTTCCAACGAGACATTTCCTCGCCCGCCCCGATTTTTTTCATTCCATCTCAGTCCTGAAGGAGGGTTCAACTGGAAACGTCGACTATTGACTCTTTACGATAGATGCTGCCCGGCCTACTGAGTTCCGCCAGCATTTTGTTTGTGTTGCTCTGAATTTCCAGCATCTGCGGACTTTGTCGTGTCTGTGATTTACCTCTCCGTTGTCCCTCCCGCCTCCGGCCAGTGGTGGCGCTGCATGGACCTCCAGAGACTGGTGGCGCTGCATGGACCTCCGGCCACCGGTGGCGCTGTGCGTACCTCCGGCCACCGGGGTCTATGTGCGTACCTCCGGGCACCGGCGACTATGTGCAGACCTCCCGGCACCGGCGACTATGTGCAGACCTCCGGACACCGGTGGTGCTGCGGAGAACCTCCTGATAAACGCATGCGGTTTGCTCACTGCATCTGTTGTTGGCATTTCTCCGATTCGAGCGGGGGTGAGTCGGAGTTCATCCTGAGATTGTGTGAATCTTGGCCGGTTACATTGAGACCTGCGGCTGGAGCAGGGGTGCTTTGCCAATTTTTTGCTGCCGGAGCTGTACGAGGGGTGATTGATAAGTTCGTGGCCAAAGTTAGAAGGCCTGAAGTTATACAGCTCTCGGTACCTGCACGTGTAGTTCAACTCTTTGATTGATTATGCAGAAAGTTTGAAATTAATAACTTTTGTGGTCTTTCTGTTTCAGATAATTGAAAATAGCTAGGTTTTGTAAACACGAGGAAATCTACAGATGCTGGAAAGGTTTTGTAAAATTGATTTCTTCCACCTTCAGCCACGAACTTATCAATCACCCCTTGTATGTCACACCCAATTTTTGTACCTGCTCATTTCATATACTGAACAACTTCCTTGCCCCATTCACGTAACATATATGTAATGAGCAGGTACACAAGTTCGGTGTCACGCACTCACACACACACGTGTGTATGTGTGTGTGTGTATATACAAATATATGAGAATATGGCTTTTTATAATGTCTTGCACTATACCAAGATGAAAGAAATATATATGAATTCCAGAGCTCCACAGAAATATAGTGATAGTTAAGACATAAGTTAAGATTATAGCAAATCACAACATTTCAGTATATAACTGGTACAATAAAACATATAATACTTGATTTAATAATATGACAAAGTAGTGCACGGTTGCATTCACTAATTATCACAAAATATAATTATCAAGCAAGTTAACGTTGTTTGCTTAGAAGCCATAGGGTTGGTTGTGAGATAAATTTAGTTTTGTATTAGCAAGTAATCCACGGATCACCACAGTCACAGCTCCTGGATTTCACCAAAAACAATCAAATATCCTATCCTAATGTTATTAGTGGTATTTTCCCCACCAGCCACCAACCCCTCTCCCCAACCCCCACTTCTGTAAGTTTCCCTCTATTTAATATGCGGCCGCTGTTAAATTCCCCTCTTGTTTATTTTGACTGTTTTTTACGGAGGTGCTGGAGTGGCGTTCCGGTGAGCTCCGGCAGCACTGCACCCCTGTTAGATCCAAGTAAAATGGACCCGGGGATCAAGCTGCCCAGGTTTATGAGGTGTTGAGTGAGTATTTCTGGTTTGGGATCAGATGTTTGTTTCTGGAGTTCCTTTGGAAGCAATGACTGCCAGTCTGAGGAGGGAATTAGTTCCCATTCCATCCTCACAGGGAGAGGCTGTGAGTAAATGGGCTGTTCTGTGTTTGAACCAGTAGAAATAAACCTGGGGGGGGGGGGGTGTTCAGTGTTCGGACTGTGTTTGGAAATTCCTCCTCACTGTCACCTGTCTGTCAGACAGTGGAAATCAAACAGAAACTCAAGTGGCTGGAGATCTGCACTAAAAATGAGAAATTCTGAATCCATTCTGATAAAAGGTTGTGAACCTGAATCCTTAAATTTGTTGCTCTCCCCACAGCAGTTCCTTACCTGTTGAGCGATTCTGGTGATTCCAGTTTCTTTTTATCACATTCACTCTGGAATGGTTTAAATTTCCTGATTGTCTGTTATACTTGGGAATGAGTTCAGTGCAGTTGTTGCTAACAAGGTTCACATGAATAATCTCAGGAATGATCGGCTTTATGTATGAGGAGTATTTGATGGTTATGGGGTTGTGCTCAATGGAGTTCAGAGGGACGGTGGGGGTGGTGGAGGGATTAGTAACAAGGTTCACGTGAATAATCTCAGGAATGATCGGCTTTATGTATGAGGAGCATTTGATGGTTCTGGGGCTGTGCTCAATAGAGTTCAGAGGGACGGTGGGGGTGGTGGAGGGATTAGTAACAAGGTTCACGTGAATAATCTCAGGACTGATCGGCTTTATGTATGAGGAGCATTTGATGGTTATGGGGTTGTGCTCAATGGAGTTCAGAGGGACGGTGGGGGTGGTGGAGGGATTAGTAACAAGGTTCACGTGAATAATCTCAGGACTGATCGGCTTTATGTATGAGGAGCATTTGATGGTTATGGGGTTGTGCTCAATGGAGTTCAGAGGGACGGTGGGGGTGGTGGAGGGATTAGTAACAAGGTTCACGTGAATAATCTCAGGGATGATCGGCTTTATGTATGAGGAGTATTTGATGGTTATGGGGCTGTGCTCACTGGAGTTCAGACGGGGGTGAAAGGGGACGGGGTGGTTAAGTAAACCTACCGAATGCTGAAAAGCCTGGATACAGTGGACATGGAGAGGATATTTCCATTAGACGGTGAGTCTGGGATCTGGCAGCACAGTCTCAGAATAAAAATGCTTCCCTTCAAAACTGAGATGAGAAAAATTTCTTCAGCCAAAAGATGGCTGATCTGTGGAATTTGTTGCCACAGAGGGTAGTTGAGGCTGTCATTTGGGTATATTTATGGCAGAGATTACTATATTCATAATTGCTAAGTAGCTCAGGGTTACAGGAGGAAGGCAGGAATATGGTGTTGGAATAAATCTCAGCCATGGTTGAGTGGTGGAGCAGACTCGATGGATCGAATCACCTAATTCTGTTCCTGCATCTTATATCTGACCATGACTGAACGATGACTCCTTCTGATCCCATAACAGGTTTTGTGACGTGTCAGGGACAATTACAGATTTGTTCACTGAGATCATTATATTTGTCTTCAATGTTTAGATTTCAGTGAGCAGAAATATTTTGTTCTCCTTTCTATTGTTAATGTGCTTCATTATCTCTCTGGTTAAAGTTAGACCTGCAGTGAGAGATTTATTGGAAGAAAAACCACGACTGAAGTCGAGGGAACAGCAACAAGTGAACCAGCCCGAGGACTGAGAGCACCGACTGGAGAGAACCTTTCTGACTCAGGGTTTCCATTGATTCAGTCAGGAGAAAGTTTGGTGAGTCTCATTTACTCAAACACTGGTCCATTAGACATTACATACCTGTACAAAGGAAGGTAAGGAATAGTTGGGATGAGACTGAATGTGCCCAGAAGTACCAATTATGCCTCTGTCAGACCCAGTTGCAATCACTCCAGATCTGGTGATGTACTGTCGGTATCCCAGCTCTTTAAACTCACACACATTCCCTCAGTGTTTGCTCATTTGAGGAACTTGCATCTTCTGAAGTAGCTTTTGGTCGGTTCTGAGGGTGGAGAGGGAAAGAGGGGTGTCTATATCTTGCAAAAAGAAGTAATTGTTTGAAATTACTTGCTGCAAGCTCACTACCCGTGTCCTGTACATTCTCAACCAGATTATTGACATCGATGACAAGTAGCAATGGGTGTTACCCTGGGGAGCTCCAGGAGGCACGGGCCTTGACTCCAGTAAACAGCCTCCCATCATCACCATCGAGCTGTTCCCAGACTCTGGGCTCTGTGACAAACACAATGTTAGCAGCAAGATTAGACAGTGATTAATATAAAGAGAGATTTGTTGCTTCCTGAAAGCTGTCTGATGCAATGGACCAGATCCTCCTTTGCTTACAACTTAAATCTGCCATAGGACCCATCCTCCTGGGTCACACTGTGTCCGATAACCCACATCCCCAACGTCCTTCCACTCCACCAGTAGCCCCACAACTTCCCCACCAATTACCCCACACCCGTACACGTAAACAGATCCACGTCACTGACATCCACTGTCACAGCTTGAGGAGCCAGAACTAACTGATCCTACATTCCCGGCACAGACCGTGCAGCTGTCCGTTTCGGTCCCGGCCTTTTTTCACTGTAACCGCCCTTCGAGTTACACAAACCCAAGATCAGCCCCCTCCTCATCGCCGCCCAACCAGGCTCAGAGCTCGTTAAGGAGCCTCACGTGTGATATTTTGTCAAAGGTCTGAAAATCCACGTTACACAATATCAACCAATTCTCCTTTGTCTGCCCTGCTTATTATTTCTCAAAGCATTCCGACAAATTTATCAGGCAAGATTTTCCCTTGAGGGAACAATGCTGACTCCGACCTATTTTATCATGTGCCTCCAAGTATCCCGAACTCATCCTTAACAATCAACTCCAACATCTTCCCAACCACTGTCAGACTTAGTGGCCTATAGTTTCCTGTCTTCTGCCTCTCTCCCTTCTTGAAGTGTGGAGTGACATTTGCAATTTTCCAGTCTTCCAGAACCATTCCTGAATGTAGTGACTCTTGGAGGATCATTACTAATGCCTCCACAATCTTTCTGACCACCTCTTTCAGAACAGCGGGTGTAAACCATCTGGTCCAGGTGACTTAGCTGCCTTCAGATCTTCAGTTTCCAAAGACCCTTCTGACTTGTTGTGGTCCCTTCTGTACAGATCCCACCTTCCCTGGAAGACAGCCATGGAACCAAAAATCTTACCCTTCCCCCTCCACATGCCTGATGTCATGCATGGATTTGCTACACAGGGGTCTGACGCCACGTGTGCAGTTCCTTATGTCTGCGGGTTTGTTTCTCGTGGTTGTGCAGTTTAATCTTTCTTCCATCCAGGCAAGGGAGTGAGATCCAGATCTGTCATGTCCTCTCATTGTGGGTGGGCATCTTTTATCATTGACTCCATTCCAGTGTTACAAATTGCCCAAGTGCAGCCAATGTTTCGAGGTATATAGCCCGATTAATGCAAGAAGGAAGCCTTTTCTGTTTTTCCAGGCTTCTCAAACATTTGTACACTTCAGTGAAATCTCCCTCCAGAAGTTACAGCCGAGAAGCTCAGTCTTTCTAATATTTCCACACAATTAATGTGGGGAACCGTTTATTACTGTCACGTACCGAGGTTCAGTGAAAATCTTGTCTTGCATACTATCCTTTCAGATCAACACATTACAACAGCAGATTATGTTACGTACCCCGTAACTGTGTGTCTGACCAGCAAAGATAGAAGTATCCGTTGGAGTCTGTTGGTACTATTATCAAAAGTGTTTATTAATAAAATAAGCAAATCAAAACCAATAATGCAAATATATAGATAATACAAGTTAGCAATAATAAACCTAAAAACTGTGGGTATAATAATAATCAATAATTAACAAGCTCTATCATTTTCTAGGGGATAATGAATTGTCATGGAAAAGTATAAAGTTCAGTTCAGTTCACACGGGCTGAGGTTGTTGTTGGTTCCTGTGTTTTAATAGTTGGAGAGAGAGAGAGAGAGAGCGAACAAACAGTGACAGCTATTGTCAGGCAAACCTTCCTTCACACGTTCTTGATCCGTCGTTGCTTTGTTGCGTTGGTCATTCGGTTATGACCTCCTCTGTTCTTCTGCTAGAACGTTCTTCTGTGGCGGACTCGTCACTCTGGCATGAGTGGACACACACACAAGCCCCCACCGGCCCTGCTGTAACACTGTGAGCTTTACTGACCGATCCTTTGTTCGGTCACCGATGCCCCACACCTTCTCGTGGGTTCCAACACTCAATCAGTGCTCAATAGTGTGTCTCCTGGTGCATCTGAGGGGTGTCTCCCCAGACCTCACTTTTATCCCCACTCACGGGGTATCACTTTTCAATCAAGTTTGAATGGCTTAGCCCATCAAAACAGCCCACTCCGGCTGTCCACTGAGGAATTTTAATGAACAGAATGGTACCACGTAAACAGCCCTCTCCGGAGCCATAAGTCTGTCAGGAGTCATAATATGATGGAACAACAAGTCTCTCGCTCCCGGTGTTATCTCTCTCTTATCTGTAACAAATGTTCCAGTCCTAGTCTGTTTTCCTTGGTCTCTCTTTCTCTCTCATGATCACCATAGCAACAGTAACGGTTTGTGATACTCCCGGGGGTGGGGAGGACATGGGCAACTCTGCACCCTTCTGCCCATCAGAGTTGTTCATCCTTCATAACAATTATGGTAAAACATTAACAGAGTGTAACAGAGTATTATGGTTACAGAGAAAATGCACTGCAGGTAGACATATGGTGCAAGGTCACATCGAGTTACATTGTGAAGTCAAGCGTCCGTCTTATAACGCTGAGGAATATTCAGTTTGCTTATAACAGCAGAATGCAAAATGTCCCTAGGCCTGGTGGTACGTTTTCTGTTTTTATGTTTTCATTGATCTTGGACTCGATGGGTGGTTGAGAATTGAGAATGTCTGGGCTGGAGTTCTGTGAATCTTTAATTCTGTTGCCTGATTTACTGAGGCAGCAGGAAGTATAGAGCGAGTCCATGGAGGGGAGGCTTGTTTCCATGACGTGCTCAGCTGTGTCCGCAGTTCTCTGCTATTTCTTCAATTCAAAAGAAGAGAGTAGCCGTACAAAGGTGTGATGTATCCGGATGGGATACTCTTTATGGTGTAAACTTAAATTCACTGGACCAATAACCACATCACAAATAGTTCTTTACTTTATCCTTATGACCAGTTTATTTGTTTGAAGACAGCCGGTGAGAAGCTCGGAGCCAAGCATCAGAGAGACAGAATTCCTCTCCTTCCAGTGGCTCGTGACGAACCTCTGTCTAACATGCAGAAGCGTTACAATTTATAGAACTAGCGAAACAAAGAGCACTTTAGTTCAACTGGTATTCCCAGCAAGTCTGTTGGAGCAAAACTTAATTTCTTAGATAAGAGAGTCCACTGAATCAGGGTTTTAATTACAAACGAATGTTCTGTCCAATTCTTAACAGTTATTCTCCTTTGTTAGAGAAAGGATGGAACTTAGTTCAATTCGTGTCTCATGAGAACTCAACTCTACATTACATTCCCAAGAGACATCTGTGAGTCGTTAATCTAAACAAGTTGCAAGCAGATTCCTCAGTGAAGGACAAAACAGAAATTTGTACACTAGCCGGAACAGAGCACACATACGTTTGCACTTAATTTTAACCCGTTATTTACAAGAGTCCAAGAATCATTTCTTATGTCCCCAATAACCCTTAAAACTTCATCATTCCTCTTTTTTATTATTACATGATAACCTTTCAGAACAGAAAATCTCTCAGATTGCGTTATTCCCCTTCGTTGGCTATTCCAATGGGGGTGATCCTGAGGCTGAGCCAGGATCCCCAAGTACGGCACAAGGTCGGCCAAGTAGCAACAGCCACTGCAACCCTCGTCCCATCCTCGAGAACCCGTCTGGTCGGGTGTGGTTCCGTGTCGCTGCCCTGTTTTGTCTCCCGGCAGCCAGGGTAGGTCCCGTTTCCACAAACCCAATAAGTTCCGTTTCGTGGTCCAGCGGTATCATAAGTTTGATTCTCGGTACAGTTACCACTTCCCACCTGATAGGGTGCACTCTCATTCTGGTTACACCAACAAGTAGTACTAACCACTGCTGGAGATGTAACTCTTATCCCCGGCCATAGCTTGGAGGGGTCTTGTGGAGGAGATCTACGACTCCAACCCTCAAAGCAACACCATCTCCAGTCTCGCCTTCCAGACCTGGATATGGTGCAATTGCCGATGCTACCATTACGGCTCTCAGAAAACACCACAACTGAATTTGCTTCGCTAGTGTTCAGGGGCACTACTGACATGGGGATCACAGTCTGACCATCTTGGGGAATTTCATCACATACCCAACATGCTCCCTGCTCTACTTGCTTAGCGTAGGTGTGGCAGAGGGACAGAAAAGTGTTAACCTGGGGGCCTCCCGAGACAGGGGCAGGTTCCCCGAGGGTCATTAAAATCAGCATGAACCAGTACATTTTTCAGTCCTTATCAGTTCGACCAGTAAGGTGTTTACAGTCCGTTCGACGCATCCACTGGAGCTGCCCTTCCACCGTCTCTGCAGGAGGTGTTGGCAGTAGCACTTGGTACGGTCCTTTCCACTTCGGTCCCAACTCCTTACCAATCCCAGTTCTTGAGCAGGACAAAATCTTCAGGCTCCATGGTGGAGTAGGCTGGGTGTCGTCCTCTCGATAGGCCTGTCGTACCTGTGAATGCAAGTTCTGGAGTGCCTTAGTTAATTTGCATAAGTATTTTCCCATCTCCTCCCCCAGGGTATGCAGATCCAATGTTGCAGGTGAGCTTGCGGGGAGGAGTGGCAAACAGGGTCGGGGTCCCCATGGGCTTCCCGTAGATAATTTCTGCAGGTGACAACCCCATCTTACTTGATGGCGTGATTCTCATATGGAGTAGGGCTAAGGGTAAAGACTTCAACCAGGTCAATCCAGTTTCTTGTGTCAGTTTGGCCAACTTGTCTTTCAAAGTGCCGTCGGCTCGTTCCACTGTGCCGGCTGCTTTTGGGTGACGGGTGCAGTGGAACTGCTGTTTTATAGCAAGTTCTTTACAGACTTCCTCAGTTATTTTGGCGACTAAATGTGGCCCATTGTCCGAGCTTATCATTTCTGGAAGTCCATAGCGAGGAGTTATTTCTTTTGGCAATATTTTCACAACAGTCACCGCGGTATTATTAATTGTAGGAACAGCTACAATCCATCTGCTAAACAGATTTACTGTCACTGAGCGATACTTATAACAATGTGATTCTATAAAATCAATTTGCAAACAAGAAACAGGTCCACCAGGCAAGAGGGTAGTCCCGGAAACACAAAGCATCCCCTTAACAGTATTCATTTTGCTCTACAAGTTAAACATGCTGTGGCTCGTTTTTCAGCTGCTTTCTGGAAATCAGGGTGCCACCAAGATTGTAATAATATATTGACCATTCCCTCCTTGCCCAGGGGTGTACAGTTCTGTACATAATCTATCAAAATAGGTAAGAACACGGAGGGAACACAGACCTGTCTTGCAGGGGTCACCCATAAATCGGTCTGAGGTTCAAGGTGGCAACCCATTTGGGACCGTAGTTTGCTCTCTCCTTCAGGGGTGTCCGCCTGAAAGTTAAGTATTTCCCCCATGTCCGGCAAACCCGTCCATAGAATTTGTCTAATAGGAGCTTGCTGGGTTCCCGAGGGGACTAAAAGTGTGGGATTCAAGGCTGTCTGTTCGGCCGCTGCATCAGCCCCAGCATTACTCTTAAATATCTCATCAGATTCCCCAGTATGGACTGCACATTGAATAATGGTCAAAGCTCGAGGTAGCTGTAGAGCGGTGAGTAAGTTGTTTACAATGGTGGCATTACTAATGGGGTGGCCAGAGGAAGTCAAGAATCCCCATGTTCCCAGAGAGCCCCGTAGTCATGTACAATTCCAAATGCATAACCGGAGTCCGTGTAAAAGTCCGCACTTTAGTCTGTTGCTGGGATACATGCACGAGTCAGAGCAAACAGCTCAGCCTTCTGGGCAGAGACAGCTGCTTCAAAAGATGCCTGCTCAAGTACAATGGCATGCAAAAGTTTGGGCACCCCTGGTCAAAACTTCTGTTACTGCGAATAGTTAAACGAGTGAAAGTTGAACTGTTTTCCAAACGGCATAAAGTTAAAGATGACACATTTCTTTAATATTCTAAGCAAGAAAACTTCTTTATTTCCATCTTTTACAGTTTCAAAATAACAAAAAAAGGAAAGGGCCCAAAGCAAAAGTTTGGGCACCCTGCATGGTCAGTACTTAGAAACACCCCCTTTGGCAAGTATCACATCACGGCTTGTAAGCGCTTTCTGCAGCCAGCTAAGAGTCTTTCAATTCTTGTTTGGGGGATTTTCGCCCATTCTTCCTTGCAAAAGGCTTCTAGTTCGGTGAGATTCTTGGGCCATCTTGCATGCACTGTTCTTTTGAGGTCTACCTGCAGATTCTCAATAATGTTTAGGTCAGGGGACTGTGAGGGCCATGGCAAAACCTTCAGCTTTCGCCTCTTGAGGTAGTCCATTGTGGATTTTGAGGTGTGTTTAGGTTCATTATCTTGTTGTAGAAGCATCCTTTTTCCATGTTCAGCTTTTTTACAGATGGTGTGATATTTGCTTCCAGAATTTGCTGGTACTTAATTGAATTCTTTCTTCCCTCGACCAGCAAATGTTCCCCGTGCCACTGGCTGTAACACAGGCCCAAAGCATGATCGCTCCACCCCCGTGCTTAACAGTTGGAGAGGGGTTCTTCTCATGAAATTCTGCACCCTTTTTTCTCCAAACATACATTTGCTCATTGTGGCCGAAAAGTTCTATTTTAACTTCATCAGTCCACAGGACTTGTTTCCAGAATGCATCCGACTTGTTTAGATGTTCCTTTGAACCTTGAACAGAACTCTGAGCTCTTTGGCTTTAACCCAAACAATGGTTTGGGGAACCACCAGTCTCCTGTGTCGCCAAAGGAAATCTGGAACTTCAGCCAGTAATGCACTGCCCTCTCTTCCTTCATCCACTCCAATCACCGTGACTGTCCCTCGAGGGGTGCATAATATTGGCTTTCCTCAGTGACTCACCCCATAGGGTCATAGCACAGAGTCACATGAGAGTCGGCTGCTGGCAGAAGTGGTTCTGTCTGTTCATTGTCATTATGGTTTCTCGCCTGTAACTTCTGATAGGTTTGGTATCTCAATTCTGCCTTCCATTTCCGCCCTTCATCAGCTGAGAGAATCATGCAGCAGAGACTGAATAAATCTTGCAGAGTTGCATTAAACATTTGTGTAGTACTGCAGACACACTGAGCAAATTGTGCTGGTTTTTCTTTTCTATCTAGGGCCTGATTCATGATCATTATCATTTCTTGAGGCTTCCAGGGAGCATACACAGGATTCACTGAGGGCTGTCCCTCCTCTTAATCCTAGGGGGAGCGTTTGCTGCTGCTGTTCAGGAGGATTTAAACTAATGTGGCAGGGGGATGGGAACAAGTGCAGAGAGACAGAGGGGTGTAAAATGAGAGTAGAAGCAAAAAGTAGTAAGGTGAAAAGTAAAAGTGGCAGGCAGGCAAATCCAGGGCAAAAATCAAAAAGGGCCACTTTTCAACATAATTGTATAAGTGCTAAGAGTGTTGTAAAAACAAGCCTGAAGGTTTTGTGTGTCAATGCAAGGAGCATTCGTAATAAGGTGGATGAATTGAATGTGCAGATAGTTATTAATGAATATGATATAGTTGGAATCACAGAGACATGGCTCCAGGGTGACCAAGGATAGGAGCTCAATATCCAGGGATATTCAATATTCAGGAGGGATAGACAGGAAAGAAAAGGAGGTGGGGTAGCGTTGCTGGTTAGAGAAGAGATTAACACAATAGAAAGGAAGGACATTAGCCTGGAGGATGTGCAATCGATACGGGTAGAGCTGCGTAACACTAAGCGGCATAAAACGCTGGTGGGATTTGTGTACAGGCCACCTAACAGTAGTAGTGAAGTTGGGGATGGCATTAAACAGGAAATTAGAAATGCGTGCAAAAAAGGAACAGCAGTTATAATGGGTGACTTCAATCTACATATAGATTGGGTAAACCAAATTGGTAAGGGTGCTGAGGAAGAGGATTTCTTAGAATGTGTGCGGGATGGTTTTCTGAACCAACATGTTGAGGAACCAACTAGAGAGCAGGCCATTCTAGACTGGGTATTGAGCAATGAGGAAGGGTTAATTAGCAATCTTGTCATGCGAGGCCCCTTGTGTAAGAGCGACCATAATATGGTGGAATTCTTCATTAAGATGGAGAGTGACATGGTTAATTCGGAACCAAATGTTCTGAACTTAAACAAGGACAACTTTGAAGATATGAGACGTGAATTAGCTAAGACAGACTGGCAAATGAATTTTAAAGGATTGACGGTGGATAGAAACATAGAGATAGAGAAAATAGGTGCAGGAGTAGGCCATTCGGCCTTTCGAGCCTGCACCGCCATTCAGTATGATCATGGCTGATCATCCAACTCAGAACCCTGTACCTGCTTTCTCTCCATACCCCGACCCCTTTAGCCACAAGGGCCATATCTAACTTCCTCTTAAATATAGCCAATGAACCGGCCTCAACTGTTTCCTGTGGCATAGAATACCACAGATTCACCACTCTCTGTGTGAAGAAGTTTCTCCTCATCTCGGTACTAAAAGTCTTCCCCTTTATCCTTAAACTGTGACCCCTCATTCTGGACTTCTCCAACATCGGACAGAGAGGAAACAGGAACCAGTTGAGGCCAATTCGTTGGCTATATTTAAGAGGGAATTAGATATGACCCTTGTGGCTAAAGGGATCAGGGGTATGGAGAGAAAGCAGGTACAGGGTTCTGAGTTGGATGATCAGGCATGATGCAGGCGGTGCAGGCTTGAAGGGCCTAATGGCCTACTCCTGCACCTATTTTCTATGTTTCTATGTGTGGAAAATTAAAATCTCCCACAATCACAACCTTGTGCTTACTACAAATATCTGCTATCTCCTTACAAATTTCCTCCTCCAATTCTCACTCCCAATTAGGTGGTTTATAATACACCCCTATAGGTGTTACTATACCTTTCCCATTCCTCAATTCCACCCAAATAGGCTCCCTAAATGAGCCCTGTAATCTATCCTGTCAAAGCACCGCTGTAATATTTTCTCGGACAAGCATTGCAATACCTCCCCCTCTTGCCCTTCTGATTCTATCACACCAGAAGCAATGAAATCCAGGAATATTTAGTTGCCAATCACACCCCTCCTGCAACCATGTTTCACTAATAGATACAACATCATATTTCCAGTTGTCAGTCCATACTCTAAGCTCATCCACCTTTCTTACAATGCTCCTAGCATTAAAATAGATGCATTCAAGAAACTTTCCACCTCTTCCTCTCTGTTTATCCCTAATGGTGCAAACAACTTTATTATCTCTTTTTTTTCCTTACCCCCTATATCTTCGGTCTGAGCGCTCCTACATCAGGGAGCAAGTTCAAATCATCTCTGTGTTAAAAGTTTAGCCAGCACAGTGACTGAAGGCAGCTGCAGGTTCACGAGGGACTGTTACTGTCAGATTCTGCAGTTCTTGCGGCTGCTCATCGCACCCAGGACTGAACCCTGGTCACTGAGCATTGGAGGAGTCCGTTCTGCTGATGTTAGTCTTAATCTAGACAGGCGTTTAATATTGTGGATCTGTGAACGATAAATCAGTTCTGTATCAAATCCCGTGTCTCAGGTACTTACTGTCTCTACCACACTCACAATGTGCACTAGAAAGGCCACTCAGCCCATCTGGTTGCTGCCCATGTTTCTGTTCCATATCAGTATATCAAAATCTCTCCCTGCCATTCCCCTCTCACTCTCCCTGAGATGACAGGTTGCAATTAGTCACCACTCCGTGGGATAGGAGATTTCCCATGAATTTCATGGAAACATATAAATGCACAACACATTACAGATGCTTTGTCCCACATTGCTGTGCCGACCATGTATCTTACTCTAGAAGCTGCTTAGAATTACCCTGCCGCATAGCCACTTATTTTCCTAAGCTCCATGTACCTATCTGAGAGTCTCTTAAAAGACCCTATTGTTTCCGCCTCTACCACCGTCGCTAGCAGTGCATTCCACACACACACCACTCTTTGCTTAAAAAACTTAGCTCTGACATCTCCTCTGTACCTACTTCCAAGCAGCTTAAACCTATTCCCCCTCGTGTTAGCCGTTTCTGCCCTGGGAAAAAGCCTCTGGCTATCCACACGACCAATGCCTCTCATCATCTTATACACCTGTATGATTTTCTCCAGGGTGAATAAGACGATGAGCTGACTGTGGTTTTGACGTTCTCTCTCTCTCTCTCTCTCTCTCCTTGTGTCTGACGTCACAGTCCCGCCTCACTCAGGCACTTAAAGCAACACTCACAGTAAACGAACCTGCGGTCTCGTAACACAATGCACCTCTAAAGTCTGACAGCAGACTAGCGAGTGAATCTTCGATGGTGCAGAGTCAGAAACCGAAGATTTGCCAGCCTGAGTCAGGGGCTCCAGAGGGAGATGGGGTCCAGAGGAGGAGGACGAATAAGACCAGCAGGATGTGGCTACAAAAGAAAGATCAGAAACGTTTGGAAACTGGTTGACCGGAAAAAAGGAGGTTAATTTCAGGCAGCAAATGTGGAGAGGAATAAATAGACAACGTTTAGGCCGAGCCCCTTCAGCATGCCTAGACTGTGTACTCCGCTGCTTAGTTGCTCTCTGAATTGCAGAGTTCCTCCAGCGTTTTGTGTGTGTGCGTCTCTGTATTTCCAACAACTGCAGAATCTCCTGTGTTTTATACCTGCATTTTACTTTGGCATTAGATACACGTTGGTATTGAGTATATTGTTTATGGGAGCCGCTTTCTGCGTTAAAACAGCTGCAGATTTTTCTATACACACGATAAAAAGAATGAGGTATGGACATTGAACCGGTGCTTGCAGAAATGTGTAATGGCACTGTGATTACCCATAGGGCCATGCGTTAAGAATTTCGCCGGCACTGAAGCGCTGATGAAATGCGCAGGCGTCAGGCTGAGGACGTCCCTGAATTTCACGCATGCGCGCAGTACACAGAAGGCTTTGAAAATGTCAGCTGCAGTTAAGAGCATTTATCTTAAACACCGACTTTGGGACAATTCCTGTGAAATCCGGACACAACATGACCCGCAATCCTGGGACAGACATGCTCTCTTCCCTGTCTCTCAGCCCCACGATCCATACACGGGCCCCGGGGAGCATCCGGCTGATGAGGGAATGGGAACCGATGGATCTCTCAGACAGAGCTGAGCTCCAGGTATCTAAATGCAAGGATTAGGAACTCCGAGAAAGGGAACAAAATCTTTTACATCACCTGTTGAGAAAATCACCTTTGTTCTATCTCCAATCACAAAGAAGAGGAAATCTGCAGATGCTGGAAATCCAAGCGACACACACAAAATGCCGTTAGAACTCAGCATTAGTACTCTTTTCCGTAGATGCTGCCTGGTCTGCTGAGTTCCTCCAGAATTTTGTGTGTGTGTTGTTTGTTCTACCTCCTCCTGTTCTGAACTTTTATACAGGTGAGGACATGTTTTGACCCATTCTCTCTGGGTACATAATGATATCAAATACCTTTGTCCTGGGCAACAAGTAGCTTTCACATCACAAATGTGCCAAACTCCACTGAGACAGACTACTGCCCTTCCCTTCACATTCATTGGTATTGCCATCACTGAGTTTCACCACCGTCAGTCACCTGGAGAGGGTTCAGGGGAAATATTTATGTACAACACAGAAACTGCTGTTACCTGTCTGTATTGTGGTGATGCAAAAGTTGCTGGAGAATTTGCAAATGGGAAGAAGTGGAGTGAAATTTGGAAATCTGACTTTTTAAAGCGTCATTTAGCAAACAAGTCACATATGGACAGTGTGCAAATGCTCTGGCGAGAATATCCTTCATAACCCACTATAGGCCTGCTACGTAGGTTGTGTGAGAGTGCAGATGAACTCAATCGAACCCAGAGGAGATCAAAGTTTTTATTGACAGTGATTTGCTAGCTGTGAACTTGAATACCTCTCTATATAAAATTCACTGTGCACATGTTGTCACTGGGTAAAAAAATACACAGTACATGGTTTATGTGCACACTTGTCATTACAAATTAGAGGGGACATTGGTGGGAAGGTGGTGAGACCTCCAGTGTCCCTGATGTCCTCACCTACAAGATGTGCATCCAGCTGCAGCTTGTAACCCGGCACTTTAAGGAGTTGGAACTGGAAATGGATGAATTCCAGATCATTCAGGAGTTGGAGGGGGTGATAGATATGAAGAGAGGTGAGTTACACCCAAGGTGCAGGGCACAGGAAACTGGGTGAGAGTCAGGAAGGGGAATGAGGTTACATACCCATCGCAGAGCACTCTTGTGGCCATCCCACACAACAACAGGTGGAACACTTTAGAAAGTATTGGGGGGGATTACCTGGCAGAGGAAAGTCAAAGGAGTGATAGGGGATTCATTAGTTAGGGGAACAGAACAGGAAGGGGACTAATATCCTAGTGGTAAGGGTGCGAGAGCAAGTGTGGTGGAGGGGGGTGCTGATGTGGTTAAAATGATTTGTAGGGGGAATGGGAGCCAGAATGACAGGACAGATAGTGGAGAGGGTGATTTGAATTGAATTGACTTTCTTACATACATATACATGCGGAGTAGAAGTCTTTACGTTGCATCTCCATCTAAATGTGCAATGTGTAATTTATAGTAATTTATAATAAATAGTTTGTGCATAGAACAGTCAGTATAACATAGATATGCAATTGTATTAGCATGAATTAATCAGTCTGATGGCCTGGTGGAAGATGATGTCCTGGAGCCTGTTGGTCCTTTTGCTGTGGTACTGTTTCCTGGATGGTGACAGTAAGAACAGTTTGTGGTTGTGCTGAATTGGGTCCCCAATATCTTTTGGGCCCTTTTCCTACACCTGTCTCTGTAAATGCCCTGAATAGTGGGAAGTTCACATCTACAGATGCACTGGGCTGTCCGCACCACTCTTTGCAGGTTCCTGAGATTAAGGGAAGTACAGTTCCCATACCAGACAGTGATGCAGCCAGTCAGGATGCTCTCAATTGTGTCCCTGTAGAAAGTCCTCAGGATTTCGGGCCCCATCCCCAACTTCTTCAACTATCTGAGGTGAAAGAGGTGCTGCTGTGCTCTTTTCACAACACAGCCGGTATGTACAGACCATGTGAGATGCTTGGTGATGTTTATGCCGAGGATCTTAAAGCTGTTCCCCCTCTCAGCCCCAGATCCTTTGCTGTCAACAGGGGTCAGCCTCTCTCCATTCCTCCTGCAGCTTTGTTTTTGTGACAATGAGGGAGAGTTTGTTTTCTTTACACCAGTCAAATGTTGTTCAGACCTCAGACAGGGTCAGCAATCAAATGGTTGAGCATGGTGCGATGAATGTGCTGAGCTGTGTATATCACAATGCAAGAAGCATCGAAGGAAAGCCAGATGAGCTCAGGACAGGGAATTATGATATTGTAGCCATTACAGGGGCTTGTTTACACCCAATAGTCTGAGGGATTTAGAGATATTTGTAGAGAGATTGCAGACCATGCCAAGAACCAAAGGTTGTTCCAGTAAGTGATTTTAACTTTTCATATATTGACTGGGACTCCCATACTGTAAAAGGATTAGACCGGGTAAAGTTTGTCAAATGTGCCCTTAATCAGTATGTAGAATTTACAACGTAGAAGTGTGCAATAAGCTGTTAGGAAATGATCAGGGATGGTGACAGAATTTGTGATCATAATGCCATGAGATTCAAAGTAAATATGGAAAAACAGAGGTCTGGACCACGGGTTTAGATACTAAATTGCAGAAAGGTCAATTTTGAAGGTATCAGAAAGGATCTGACAAGTGTGGTTTGGGACAGGTTGTTTCCTGGCAAAGGAGTACCTGTAAGTGGGAGGCCTTCAGATGTGAATTTTTGAGGATGCGGAGTTTGTATGTGGCTGCCAAAATGAAAGTTGAAAGGTAACTGGTCCAGGGAACCTTGCTTTTGAAGAGAAATTGAAGCCTCGTATATTTTGTTCCTCTAAATCCCTCAGACTGTTGGGTGCTACCGAGACTCATTAATGACTACAAATCATGATTCCACGCACTGAGCTCATCTGAATTTTTTTGTTGTCTTCTTTTGGTTTCTCAAAGCTTCTGAATAGTTTTTGTTCTTTTGTTTGCCCTCTCTTTGACATTTATGTTGGCTTTGGCTTCTCATTTTAGCCACAGTTGTATCCTCCTGTCTTTCTAATGCTTCCACATCTGTGGAATCACTCAGCTCCCGAATTGCTCCAGAAACCCCAGCCACGGCTGCTCAATTGTCACTCCTACCCTTTCCCTTCCAAACAAGTTTGGCCAGCTTCTCTGCCATAGAAACATGGGGAAGTTCAGTAAAGAAACAGGCTCTTTGGCCCATCTAGTCAATGCCAAAAAAGCATTTAAACTTGCAGTGCGATCTGGACCAGCTGGCAAAATGGTTTGAGAAATGGAAAATGGAATTTAATGCAGACAAGTGTGAGTTGTTGCACTTTGGTCTGACCTACCAAGGGAGGTCTTCCACAGTGACTGGTCGGGCACGGAGGAATGTTGTAGAAGAAAGGGACCTGTTGTAGAAGAAAGTCCTTAATTCACTGAAAGTGGTTTCACAGTTAGATGGAGACAGAAGGGAAGATTTTAGCCCAATGGCCTCCATGAACAAAAGTACTGACAACAATAGATGGATGTTATGTTGACTTGTGGAAGACATTGGTGAGGCCTAATTTGGAGTATTGAATGCAGTTTTGATCGCCAACCTACAGGAAAGATGTAAAGACTTTGAAAGAGTTCAGAGAAAATTCACAAGGAAGTTGCCAGGTCTGGAGGACTTGGGTTATAAGGAAAGATTGAACAGGTCAGGACTTTATTCCTTGGAATGTAGGAGATTGACGGGAGCTTTGATTGTGATAGAGGGGCATAGATAGTGTAAATGCAAGCTGGCTTTTACCACTGAGATGGGGTGGGACTACAACCAGAGGCCAAGGGTTAAGGTGAAAGGTGAAATGTTAAGGGGAACATGAGGGGAAACTTCTTCACACAGACGGTTATCCGGCTGTGGAATGAGCAGCCAGCACAAGTGGTTTGTGTAGGTACCTGGATGGTAGGGGTATGGGAGTGGGCCGATTAAAAAGTTCATCACAGACAAGATGGCCCAAAGTGCCTGTTTCTGTGTTGTAATTTTCTATGACTGTGACAATAATACAAAAATTCACTCTGTCCTTTTAACAGCTGTGCGGACCAACCATTCATTTCAGCAGGAATTTTTTATATGGCGTTAAAACCGTGGCACTTTAAGTTAATAATACATAAAAGAAAATCCCAGATGCACTTCAAGAAAGACTATTTGCGTGAGACTGTTTCAGTTACTGTGGGGCCAAGAACCCATGCTGCTCAGCAGGAACAGGGAGTAATACCAATGGAGAGAGTCAAACTGAGCCAACGCTCAAATTGGAGATGGCAGAAATGCCCCATTCTTATAGGGACAGGAAGAGCATCAGGGAATTGATGGTCATTCCAGATACCAGCACTCTGCCCAGTCAGGAGATGATTTCTCTGTCCAACTTTCGTTGAACCTCACTGTAACAGTGTGATACCAGATCAAACCTTGGCAACTCATGTAATCTCATCTGAAATGTTGTCCTACACCCATTGATGGAATTTGTAAATCTTTTACAGGTTAAAAACAAGAAGGAATTTGTCTCCAGGAAGCTCAAACACGGCACACCAGTTTTGTTGTCTCTGTCTAGATGTTTAAGAAGTGAAACAAAGGATCCTATCGACCATCCCTCCTGCTCAGACTGTGGGAGGGATTCACTCGGTCATTTGACCAACTGGCACACCCGTCATTTTACACGGGAGAAAGGCCGTTCACCTGCTCAGACAGTGGGAATGGATTCACTCGGTTGTCACAATTGAAGGTACATCAGCAAGTTCACACTGGGCAAGGCCATTCATCTGTTCTGTGTGTGAGAAAGGATTCAGTTGGTCTTCCCACCTGTGGACACACCAGTCAGTTCACACCACACTGGGCAGAGGCTGGTCATCTGTTGAATTTCTGGGAAAGGATTCACTCAGTCATCTGACCTAATGGCTCACCAGCGAGTTCACACCAGGGAGCGGCCGTTCACCTGCTCAGTCTGTGAGAACAGATTCACTCACTCTTCCACCCTATGGAAACACCAGCGAGTTCCCACAGGGGAGAAGCCATTCAGCTGCTCAGTCTGTGGGAAGGGATTCACTCAGTCATCCAACCTGCAGAGTCATCAGCGAGTTCACACTGGGGAGAAGCCGTTCACCTGCTCAGAATGTGGGAAGAGATTCACTCAGTTATGCAGCCTACAGAGACATCAGCAAGTTCACACAGGGGAGAAGCCATTCAGCTGCTCAGTCTGTGGGAAGGGATTCACTCAGTCATCCAACCTGCAGAGTCATCAGCGAGTTCACACTGGGGAGAAGCCGTTCATCTGCTCAGAATGTGGCAAGGGATTCACTGAGTCATCCCAACTTCACAGTCATCAGCGAGTTCACACTGGGGAGAGGCCGTTCATCTGCTCAGACTGTGGGAGCAGATTCACTCAGTTATCCAGCCTACAGAGACATCAGCGAATTCACACTGGGGAGAAGCCGTTCATCTGCTCAGAATGTGGGAAGGGATTCACTCAGTCATCCCAACTACAGAGTCATCAGCGAGTTCACACTGGGGAGAAGCCGTTCATCTGCTCAGAATGTGGGAAGGGATTCACTCAGTCATCCCAACTACAGAGTCATCAGCGAGTTCACACTGGGGAGAAGCCGTTCATCTGCTCAGAATGTGGGAAGGGATTCACTGATCCATCCAACCTACAGAGTCATCAGCGAGTTCACACTGGGGAGAAGCCGTTCACCTGCTCAGAATGTGGGAAGAGATTTACTCAGTCATCCCAACTACAGAGTCATCAGCGAGTTCACACTGGGGAGAGGCCATTCACCTGCTCTGTCTGTGGGAAGAGATTCACTCAGTCATCCCAACTACAGAGACACCAGCGAGTTCACACTGGGGAGAAGCTGTTCACCTGCTCAGTCTGTGGGAAGAGATTCACTGATCCATCCAACCTACAGAGTCATCAGCGAGTTCATACTGGGGAGAGGCCATTCACTTGCTCAGTCTGTGGGAAGAGATTCACTCATTCATCAACCCTACAGAGACACCAGCGAGTTCACACTGGGGAGAAGCCATTCATCTGTTCAGAATGTGGGAAGGGATTCACTGATCCATCCAACCAACAGAGTCATCAGCGAGTTCACACTGGGGAGAAGCCGTTCACCTGCTCAGTCTGTGGGAAGAGATTCACTGATCCATCCAACCTACAGAGTCATCAGCGAGTTCACACTGGGGAGAAGCCGTTCACTTGTTCCGAATGTGGGAAGGGATTTACTCAGTCATCCCAACTACAGAGTCATCAGCGGGTTCACACTGGGGAGAGGCCGTTCACCTGCTCAGTCTGTGGGAAGAGATTCACTCAGTTATCCAGCCTCCAGAGACATGAGCGAATTCACACTGGGGAGAGGCCATTCACCTGCTCAGACTGTGGGAGCAGATTCACTCAGTTATCCAGCCTACAGAGACATCAGCGAATTCACACTGGGGAGAAGCCGTTCACCTGTTCAGAATGTGGGAAGAGATTTACTCAATCATCCCAACTACAGAGACATCAGCGAGTTCATACTGGGGAGAGGCCATTCACCTGCTCAGTCTGTGGGAAGAGATTCACTCTGTCATGCAACCTACAGAGACACCAGCGAGTTCACACTGGGGAGAAGCTATTCACCTGCTCAGAATGTGGGAAGAAATTCACTGAGTCATCCACCCTACAGAGTCATCAGCGAGTTCACACTGGGGAGAAGCCATACACCTGCTCAGAATGCGGGGAAGGATTTACTCAGTCATCCCAACTACTGGCACACCAGTCAGTTCACAATGGGGAGTGGCCGTTGTTATGAATCCCTAGGTTTCGTTTGCTGTGGACTGTTATTTTGAGAGAGAGGGAGAGAGAGAAATTAAGAAGGCGAATCAGTCTGACTTGCAGCTTGTTTACATCACGTGCAGCTTGTTTAGTTTTAACCGAGGACAGAGACACTCAGAGTCAGACGTAGAGGAAGGAGGAAAAATGGAAGGATCGAAACCAGGGAACAAGTGGCCAAGGGTCACTGTTTGGAATTCTCCTATGCCCAGAAGGTTGGGTTAATTATCAATTCAGCATACATCAAATGTGTGGTTGTTACCTTGTTTGAGCTATAGGAGTGGATCTGATTTGGGGTATCCTGTGAAGACCACTGATGTGTTAACCCTTGCCGGGTGTGGTGTGGTAATTCATTTGAAGATGATACCCCTTGTGACAAGTCACTTTCGGTGATCATTTGTATGTGGATTTGGAAGGATGACAGATAAAATCTACCGTGACTGTTCTCTTGTTTTACGACCATGGAACCTGTGGAATTCGACATAATTGCCTTCTCTTCACATTTACCCTGGATTACAAATATCTCTCTCATCACCTATTCTGTGGTTGAACTGAACATTCATACTTTACCATCTCAAGACTCCAAGCCTTGTTTCCCCCGAGCTCAATAGTTTGGGAGTTTTATTTACACACATATATACACATAACACTGTTAACTTCTGTATATCTTGTTTAAGTTACTATTGTTACGAAGGATGAACAGCTCTGATGGGCAGAAGGGTGCAGGGTTGCCCATGTCCCCCTCCCTTGGGAGAATTACAAACTGTTACTGTTGCCAGGCTGCTAATGAGAGAGAAAGAGATGGAACAAAAACATACTTGGACTGGAACATTTGCTTCAAATAAGGGAGAGATAAGACAGGGAGGAAGAGACTTGTTGTTCCACCATATTATGACTCCTGTAAGACTTATGGCTCCGGAGAGGGCTGTTGATTTGGTACTATTCTGTTGATTAAAATTCCTCAGTGGACAGCTGGAGTGGGCTGGTTTGATGGGCTAAGCCATTCAAAACTGATTGACACCTGAGACCCCGTCAATAGGGATAAAAGTGAGGTCTGGGGAGACACCCCTCAGATGCACCAAGAGACACACTATTGAGCACTGCTTAAGTGTTGGAACCCACGAGAAGGTGTGGGGCATCGGAGACCGAACGAAGGATTGGTCAATTTTAACTCACAGTGTTTATAGCGAGGCCGGTGGGGGCTTGTGTGTGTGTCCACCCTTGCCTGGGTGACGAGTCCATCATAGAAGAACGGTCTAGCTAAAGGACAGAGGGGTCATACCTGAATGGCGACAACAACACATCGACGGATCAAGAACGTAAAGGAAGGTTTGACTGGGTGTCACTGTTTGCTCGCTCTCTCTCTTTCTCTCTCTCTCCCCAACAATTACAACACATCGACCAACAACTACCTCAGCCTGTATGAACAGAACTGAACTTTATATTCACATATGACAATTCATTATCCACTAGACATCGATAGAGCTTGTTTATTATTGATTATTATTATACCCACACTTTTAGGTTTAGTATTGCTAACGTGTATTATCTGTATATTTGCATTGTTGATATTGATTTGTATATTTTACTAATAAACACTGTTTTGATAATAGTACCAGTCTCCAATGGATACTTCTATCTTTGCTGGTAAGACACCCAGTTACGGGGTATGTAACACTATATTATAAGTAGATCCTAATAAAGGTAGTTTTAACATCAAAAACAGACTCCAAGTGTAGTTTATTGCTGCTGGTTCCTGTCTAAAGCGTTATGATTCATAACAAAATTGGGGCCTGCGTCCGGGATATGAACAGATTTGGGACGTATTGATTTATTATCGATTTCATTGGGGAAATCCCTTTTGATTGATTTGTGTGTGGAAAATCAGCAGCAATAGATGCTGATAGATGTCTGGAAGCACCAACCTCTGAGGCATTAGAGGACGCCAGAACTTTTGAGTTGTTGAGTATTGCCAAAAGGTTAAAACTTGATAAGGTGACATTGACAATCAGGAGGGCACAGATGTGTTTAAAGTGGAGGAGTTGGAGGTGTTTCCTGCAAGTAAACCTAGTGAGCTTGAGCTCCAGTACGAGTGAGAAAAATTAAAGATGGAGGCTGCGGAAAGGCAGAGGCAGTTTGAGGCTAGAGAGGCAGAAAAGCAGAGAGAAGAGGCAGACAAAAACAGAGGGAGGAAGCAGAAAGACAGAGGCTGTTCGAGCAGGAAAAGATAGAGGGATTGCTGCAAAGGGGTTGAGTGTTAGACTCTGGTGATAAGTTTGAGGCCAGTCGGGAGGTTAAATTGGTACCTCCATTTGACGAGGCAGAGGTTGATAAATACTTCCAGCATCATCTTTCGAGAAGTTTCTGTCCCCCTCTCTCTCTCTCATCGCTCTGGACGCCTCCCCCTCTCTCTCTTAATAGCAGCAGAGTTCATGGGGTCTATTTTGGACCCCGTTACAAAGTAGGGTTACCCCTAACACCCCGAATAAGACCTTCCAAAAGAGTAGCAGAGATCACCAGGGTAAACCAGAAATTAAAGCTGGGACTAGTGACAAGAGTAAGGATGAAGGGAAACAGTTGAAGGAGAAATATTCTGGTCTTACTTATTACTATTGCAAGAAAGCTGGTCATAAGATGGCTATTAGTTCC
This sequence comes from Hemitrygon akajei, assembly GCF_048418815.1. NCBI lineage: Eukaryota > Metazoa > Chordata > Chondrichthyes > Myliobatiformes > Dasyatidae > Hemitrygon > Hemitrygon akajei. Next base: position 817,920 of record NW_027332030.1, on the reverse strand, counting down.
ATGCTGAAGAGGGAAAAGGAGACAGTCCCGAATGCCTGTGATCAGTCTGTTGAAGCACCTGTAAACCCACAGGTTTCTGAACATTCTGTTGAGGCTCAGATAAAGACTGAGATATCTGACTGAGTTAAGAATAGATTCGATCATTTTATGTCAGATGGGTTTGTATTAGTAAAGGAGGGGTCAACCCCGGTACCAGTGAAAATTCTTCGAGTTACTGGGGCTTCTCAGTCACTTATATTAGACAGTGTTCTAAAGTTTGGTGATGAGACTGACACTGGTGAGATAAATCTTATTAAATGCATTGGGGGCAGCATGGTTTCTGTGCCGTTGTACAAGGTAACTTTACAGTCAGGGTTGGTTTTGGGTCCTGTTAAGATCAGATTGTGCTCCAGTTTACCGGTGCAAGATGTTACTTTGCTGTTAGGGAATGACCTGGCAGATGGTGAAGTTGTTCCTGCAGTGCAGTTGACAACTAAGCCAACCACTGACGACCCACAGATGGATTTGAACATTTATCCCTCCTGCGCAGTAACTCGAAGTATGGCTAAAAAGTCTGCCGACGCAGACAGTTCTGAGCAGCTTGAATCTGATACCCATGATAGCTAAAATCGGGATTCAGGTTATGATGACTTGTCAGGGACTTTACTGCCTTCATTGTTTCAACAGGATTCCGGTAGTAAGTCTGATGAGAAAGATTTATCCCTGTCTAGGAAGGAGTTTATAGCAGAACAGAACCCAGACCCTGAGATTGAAGCTTTGAAAATCAGCTCTTTCAGATGATGAGATTAAGAAAATGCCGGTAGGGTATTATCTCAAGGATGGAGTGTTAATGAGGAAGTGGAAGCCACCTGCTATAGAAGTGAGTGAGGCATGGGCAATTGTTCACCAAGTTGTAGTTCCTACAGTTTATAGGACAGAAATTTTAACCTTGGCCCACAGTATGGCTTTAGGTCGACATTTTGGAGTGAATAAAACTGTAAACAGGATTATGAAATAATTTTACTGGCCTAATTTGAGGAAAGATGTTGTGACCCTTTGCAGAACCTGTCACATTTGTCAAGTTGTGGGTAAACCTAATCAGGTCACCCCAGTGGTCTGTACCTGCATGCGGTGAACCCTTTTCAAAATTTATAGTGGATTGTGTTGGCCCATTGCCAAAGACTAAAGCTGGCCATCAGTTTCTGCTAATTATTATGTGAACTGCATCCAGATTCCCAGAGGCAATACCTCTCAGAAATATTAAAGCTAAAAATGTGTCGAAGGCTCTTACCGAGTTTTTTTTTACTTTATTCGATTTGCCTCAAGAAATCCAGTCTGATCGAGGAAGTAACTTTACATCTGGATTATTCCAGCAGGTAGTTTATGAACTGGGAGCTAAACAAGTTATATTGTCTGCATACCATCCGGAATCACAGGGTGCTGTAGAAAATTTTCATTCTACCCACAAAACAATGATTAGGGCATATTGTGTTGAAAATGGAAAAGACTGGGATGAAGGAATACATTTGTTTTTGTTCGCAGTCAGAGAGTTGGTCCAGGAATCACTGGACTTTAGTCCATTTGAACTGGTATTTGGTCATCGAGTGAGAGGACCTTTGACCTTGTTAATGGAACAGTGGATTGATGGAGATGTACATATTAACTTTTTAGGCTATGTTTTGAATTTCAAAAATATATTACACCAATCCTGTAGAGAAAACTTAATGATTTCTCAAGACAAAATGAAGTGTTGGTTTGATAAGCAGGCTCGCGAAAGAAAATACCAGGTGGGAGATAAGGTGCTAGCCTTATCTCCAATGTTGACAAATCCACTTCAGGTGAAATTCAATAGACCGCATGAAATAATCTCTCAAATTAATAATCTGAATTATGTTATTAAAACACCCGACCAACGTAAACTAACACAGGTGGTACACATAAATATAATAAAGCCTTAATTTGACAAGCAGGCACCATCTGTGAGTGTTGTTGTTAAAACATATGAATCTGGCAACCCTGAGAATGAAGCATTTGACTCGTCTGAGAATTTTCACAAGCCAAACGTGGTCCCAGTTAGGCTAATGAACTCAGTTGTTCTAGAAAACATTGATAACAAGTTTGCTCATCTGCAGCCAAAGCAACAACAACAGCTGAAGGAATTAATTCTGATGTTTAAAGATTTATTTCCGGATGTTCCCAAGCAAACCACGGTCTCAGTACATGATGTAGATATTGGTCAAGCGAAACCTATTAAACAAAACCTATATCGCATGAACGTAGAAAAGTGTAAATTGGCTGAGGAAGAAATTGAATATATGCTGGAAAATGGTATTATTAGTCCTTCAGCATCAGCTTGGTGTCACCATGCGTTATTGTGCCCAAACCTAATGGTAGTGTTAGATTTTGCACTGATTATAGGAAGGAAAATGCAGTAACAAAAACAACGATAAGGTTGGAATAGCTAATTTCTTACAAAGATTGTTCTGTTGAAAGGGTATTGGTGTGTTCCATTGACGGATAGAGGTAGAGAAATTTTTGCATTTGTGACACCATCTGGTTTGTGTGAATACAATATCTTAATACAAAAATGCTCCAGGAACATTCCAGAGAATGATTGATTTTGTAATTCGAGGGTTAGAACACACAGATGCTTATATTGATGACTTAGTCACAGGGAGTGACACTTGAGAAGAGCATATCTCTGCAGCAGAAAAGCTGTTTGACAGGTTTTCCCAGGCCAGCCTTACAGTTAACGTGGCTGAGAGTGAATTTGGCCATGACTCTGTGACCTGTCTTGGCTATGTTGTTGGGCAAAGCAATTTGGCTCCTGTTCGGGCAAAAGTCCAGGCAATTTCTCAAGTTCCTATTCTGACTGCTAAGAAGGCTCTTAGAAGGTTTCTGGGAATGGATGGATATTATCGTAAGTTCTGTAAGAACTTTGCTGCTAACGCTCTTTCTCTGACCAATCTCCTGACGAAGGGTGAAAAGTTTGTTTGGACCGAGCCTTGTCAGGAGGCATTTGATCGATTGTTATCAGTATTTCAGATTAGGCCAATCAATGTAGTGCTGTCAGCAAATTTAATTAGCAGATTGGAGCTGTGGGTGGCAACACAAGTCATGTGTGCACAGAGAGTAAAGGAGGGGGCAAAAGAGACAACCCTGTGGGTTATGTGTCCTGAGGGTCAGAGAGAGAGAGAGAGGAGATGTAGCCCACTGTTACCACCTGCCGGCGATCTGACAGGAAGTCCAGGATCCAGCTACACAAGGCAGGGTGAAGGCCGAGGTCTCTGAGCTCCTTGTCGATACTTCATGCCTTTGTATGGCTACTGCTCTGCCCATGACTGCAAGGAACTGCAGAGAACTTTGGAGAGCAGAGAACATCAGAGAAACAAGCCTCCACTCCATGGACTCTCCCTACACTTCCCCTCACTCGGAAAAACAGGCTATGTACTCAAAGATCCTCATAACCTGGACATTCTTGCTGCAAACCCGCTCCCACATTGGCGGAGAGATACAAAAGCCTTAAAGTGCGTAACACCAGGCTGAAGGATGGCTTTCTGTCTGCAATTATAAGCCAAATGAATGATAAAATGGACTCGACCTCACAATGTAACTCGACGTGATCCTGCCCCATATGTGTATCTGCACTGCACTTTCTCTGCAGCCATAATGCTTTGTTAGTTATTTTTTTGTTGTGTATCAGCTCGGTGTACCGTCGTAATGTATCGTTCTGTGTGGATGGTACATCAGGCAAGATTTTCACTGTAGCTCAGTGCGTGATGAGAATAAACAAATTTCCCCATTTTAACTGTGTGGAAATATTAGACAGACTAAGTTTCTGCTCTGGAACCACAGAAGTAAACTGAACTGTTGTCATTTCTGTGGAAAGCAAATATATGGAAAATGCTTCAATCTCACATTACGATCTGCGGTAACTGGGATCAGGTGACCCGTGGTGGGTCTCCCATATCAATATCAGAATCAGGTTTAATAGCACCGGCATATGTCATGAAATTCGTTGTCCCTGCGGCAGCAGTAGAGCCTAATCAATAACAATAGATTTTAACAACTGTGATTTAAAATAAGTATAGATACATAGTACAAAAAGAGAAAAAATAAAAATATAATAAACTATTTTAATTGTGTAAATGTAATAAACTATTTTAATTGTGTGGATCTATTTGACTGACTGGGTTGTTGCTTTGGAAATTCTGAAGTGAAGCTGAATTAAACTTTACACATTTATGAGAAGCTCAGATAAATACAAATGGCTAAATTCTCACATAAATGAGTCATACACCCAGAAACATCAGCTGCACTTCAGCACGTCGAAACAGTGGAATGAAATATGCAGAAAATATTGCAGGAAAAAAAAACATTGTCCACCCACAATGAGAGGACGTGACCGATCCGTATCTCACTGACTTGTCTGAACGGGGAAAGGTGAAGCTACACGGTCACGTAGAGCAGTGACCCGCAGATGCTGCAGATCTGCAGAAAAACGTGAACGGGAAACGGGATCAGGTGACGGGTGGAGCGTCTCCCACCTGAACCGGTGACTCTGCTCCTCTCCCCTCACACACTGCCCGACCCATCCGCCGCATTCCCCACATTATTCCATATTTACACCAGATACATGTCTACTTTTCCACACCATATCTACACCGATCCCTTTTCCTCCACCCCCAGGTCACAGAGTCACAGGCTCGATTCCCATCCCGGTCCGAATCATAATTCAAGCCCAAACAGGAAGTGTTCACGTTTCATTTAAATCAGTTCTGTGTTTATAAACAGTAATTTCTATTCACATTCCTCCGGCTTCAGTGGGCAGAAACACGGAAACATCAAGTGAGAAACAGCAGGAGGTGGCCATTCGGCCCATCTAACAATCAAGATGGCGACTGCTCTCCCATCTCAGCCACGTTTCTGTCCGATTCTCATTTCCTCGATCCTTTCGGTCTCCACACATCTGCCGGCCTCTTTTCTACGTGAGAACGATCACTGAGTCTTCACCGCTCTCTGTGGAGGGGATTTACAGATAGTCACCACCCTCGGAATGGAAACATCCCCTCATCACAGTCCCGGACAGTCCACCCCCTTTTTCAGAGACTGGGATCCCTGGTTCAACCGGTAATGATGTTGTGCATTTCAATGTGTTCGCCTCTCAGTCCTCGATTCTCTAAATGACAGGTTATCACATTTGATCTTTCTTCACGTTATGACCCCACCACTCCAGGGAACAGTCAGGTGAATCTTCATTGCACTGTCTATAACAAATACTCTCTAACCTCTTTTTTCATCCTCTATGGAATTAATTTCCATCTTCTGCAGCCCCGTGTTGCCCCAACTGCTCAGCTCCTACCCTTGTCACAATTTTCAACTTCAACCTCCCCTCTCACCTGGATCCACCTCTCAATCCCCAGCTCTTGCCCCATCCCCACTCCTCACCTCTTTCTCTGACTATTTCCCGTCCACACTCCAGTGTGACATAAACCCCAGAAAGACATAAACACAAACACCTCTGTTACATTCCCGTAACGGTTTAAATGAACCAGCAGCAATAGACCACACCTGGAGTGTGGTTTTGATGTTAAAACCACTGGCTTTATTCGTATCTACTTATAATATAACAAATTAAGCAAAATAATCAAAAGCTAAAAGTGCTATGAGGACACATATGTGTAAATATAACTCCCAAACCACTGAGCTCAGGGAATACCAAGCTTAAAGTTTTGAGATGGGAAAGTATGAAATTCAGTTCATCCACGGAATAAATGACGAGAGAGAGATATTTGTAATCCAAGGTGAATGTCAGGAGAAGGCAATTACGTTGAATTCCACAAATTCCACAGTGGTAAAACAAGATAACAGTCGCCGTAGGTCTTATCCGTCGTTGTTCTAAATCCACATACGAATTATCACCAGAAGCAGCTTATCACAGGAGTACTGTCTTCAGAAGGAACTACCACCCAGGCAAGGGTTGACACATAGGTAGATTCCGCAAGGTACTCCCAATCCAGATCCAACCACAAAGTATTACCGACAGTGATTTCCACAGAATATCCCTTCTCACAAGTGGTTACCACATAACACACCCGAATCCAGCTAAGGGTTAACAAAAGTGGTAGCAACGAGATACTCCAACAAATCCCCATTTGCATTATTCGAATTATCACCAACAGTGATTGGTCACAGGGGAACCTCTTCAAGTGAATTACCACACCCAGGCAAGGGTTAGCACAAGTGGTCCTCACAGGATACTCCCAAACCAACAGATCCACTCCTATGGATCAAGCAAAGTGACAATCACACATTCGGTATACGCTGCATCAATAATCATCCCACCTTGTGGGCATAGGAGAGTCCAATCAGTGGCCTTTGGCCACTAGGCTCTTTGTTTCGAACTTTCCATCTTCTTTCTTTCTCTCTGGCTGACTGTGTTTGTGACTGTCCTTGCTTAAATAAAACAAACTGTGAGCTATGTAAACACAAGCTGCGAGCAAGTGTAAACACGCTGCATCGTCAAATAGTTCCGCCCCTCTCTCTCTCTCAGTAAGAATCAAACAGGAGCCGGGAAAGCCAGGCTTGTATACACAGGAATTTAGGAGAATTTAGAATTTAGTATTTTCTCCCCGTATTACCTTTTTAGTCATCTTCTGTTGCTCTTTAAAAGTTTCCCAATCCTCTGGCTTCCCTCTCATCTTAGCTATGTTATACATCTTCTCCTTTATTTTTATACTGTCCTTGACTTCCCTTGTCATCCACGTTCTCCCCCTTCTCCCTTTAGCTGGCTTTTACCACTGAGATGGTGCGGGACTACAACCAGAGGCCATGAGTTAAGGGTGAAAGGTGAAAGGTTAAGGTGAACATGAGGGGAAACTTCTTCACACAGACGGTCACCCGGGTGTGGAATGAGCAGCCAGCACAAGTGGTGCATGCGAGCATGTTTTCAACATTTAAGAGGTTCGTGTAGGTACCTGGATGGTAGGGATGTGGGAGTGGGCAGTTTAATTAGTTCAGCACAGACCAGATGGCCCAAATGGCCTGTTTCTGTATTGTAATTTTCCACAAGAACCTGAAGTAACGCTAATATTCACTCTAAGTCCTTTTAACAGCTGTGCAGACCAACCATTCACCTCAGCAGGGATTTTTTATATGGCGTTAAAATTATGGAACTTTAAGTTAATAATACGTCACAGAAAATCCCAGATGCACGTCAAGAAAGGCAATTTGCATGAGAGTGTTTCAGTTACTGTGGGGCCAGGTGCCCATGCAGCTCAGCAGGAAGAGGGAATAATACCAGTGGAGTGAGACAAACTGAGCCAGGGTACAAATTGCAGATGGCAGAAATGCCCCATTCTTATAGAAATAGGAAGAGCATCGGGGAATTAATGGTCATTCCAGATACCAGCACTCTGCCCAGTCAGGAGATGATTTCTCTGTCCAACTTGGGTTGAACCTCATTGTAACAGTGAGGAACAGCCAGATCAAAATTTGGCGACTCAAGTAATCTCATCTGAAATGTTGTCCTACAGCCATTGATGGACTTTGTAAATCATTTCAGAGGTTAAAACGAGAAGGAATTTGTCTCCAGGAATCTCAAACAGAGCACGCCAGTTTTGCTGTCTCTGTCCAGATACTTAAGAAGTGGAGCGAGGGATTCAATCGACTATCCTTCCTACTCAGACTGTGGGGAGGGATTTATTCGGTCATCTGACCAACTGGCACGCCCGTCATTTTACACAGGAGAAAGGCCGTTCATCTGCTCAGACAGTGGGAATAGATTCACTCGGTCATCTTAACTGAAGGTACATCAGCAAGTTCTCACTGGACAAGGCTATTCACCTGTTCTGTGTGTGAGAAGGAATTCAATTGGTCTTCCCACCTGCGGACACACCAGTCAGTTCACACCGGGCAGAGGCTGGTGATCTGCTGAATTTTTGGGAAAGGATTCACTCAATCATCGTTCGTAATGGCACACCAGCGGGTTCACACTGAGGAGAGGCCCTTCATTTGTGCAGAATGTGCGAAACGATTCACTCGGTCATCCGACCTACAGAGACATCAGCGAGTTCACACTGGGGAGAAGCCGTTCACCTGCTCAGTCTGTGGGAAGGGATTCACTCAGTCATCCAACCTACAGAGTCATCAGCGAGTTCATACTGGGGAGAAGCCGTTCACCTGCTCAGTCTGTGGAAAGGGATTCACTCGGTCAGACCACCTACAGAGACACCAGCGAGTTCACACTGGGGAGAAGCCGTTCACCTACTCAGAATGAGGGAAGCGATTCACTCGGTCAGCCAACCTACAGAGTCACTTGCGAGTTCACACTGGGGAGAGGCCATTCACCTGCTGAGAATGTGGGAAAGGATTCACTCTGTCATCCCAAGTACTGGCACATCAGTCAGCTCACAATGGGGAGTTGCCGTTGTTATAAATCCCTAGAGTTCGTTTGCTGTAGACTGTCATTTTAAGAGAGAGAAATTAAAAAGTTAAATCAGTTTGACTTGCACGTTGTTTACATCGCGTGCAGCTTGTTTAGTTTTAACCGAGGACACAGACACTCAAAGTCAGACGGAGACGAAGGAGGAAAAAATTGAAGGATCGAAACCAGTGAACTAGTGTCCAAGGGTCACTGATTGCAACTTTCCTATGTCCACAAGTGTGGGTTAATTATCGATTCAGCGTACTCAAATGTGTGGATGTCACCTCGTTTGATCCATAGGAGTGGATCTGATTTGGGGTATCCTGTGAAGACCACTAATGTGTTAACCCTTGCAGGGTGTTGTGGGGTAATTCACTTGAGGACGATACCCCTTGTGACAAGTCACTTTCCGTGATAAATCGTATGTCGATTTGGAATGATGACGGGTAAAAGCTACAGCAACTGTTGTCTCGATTGACCACCATGAAACCTGTGGAATTCGACACAATTGCCTTCTCTCAACATTTACGCTGGATTACAAATATCTCTCTCATCACCTATTCCATGGTTGAACTGAACTTTCATACTTTGCCGTCACAAGACTCCAAGCCTTGTTTCTCCCGAAATCAATAGTCTGGGAGTTATATTTACACACATATATACACATAACACATTTGTTTATCTTGTTTAAGTTATTATATTATAAGTAGAATCTAATAAAGATGTTTTTAACAATAAAAAACAGACTCCAGGTGTTGCCTATCGCTGGTGTTCGTTTCTAAAGCGTTACAATTCATAACAAAATTTGAGCATGCATCCGGGATATGAACAGATTTGGGGGCGTAGTCATTAATTATCGATTTCAATGGGGAAATTCCTTTTGATTTATTTGTGTGTGGAAAATCAGTAGCAATGGATGTTGATAGCTGTCTCGAAGTGCCAGGCATTGGAGGACGCCAGAAGGTTTGAGTTGTTATGTATTGCTAAAAGGTTAAAACATGCTCAGGGGAAATCGACAATGAGGAGAGCACAGATGCGGAGTGTAATAGCTGAACATTATGTATCTGAGGGATGTGTTTAAAGTGGAGGAGTTGGAGGTGTTTCCTGAAAGTAAACCTAGTGAGCTTGAGCTCCAGTGCAAGTGAAAAAAATTACATGCGGAGGCTGCGGATTGTCAGAGGCAGTTTGAGGCTAGAGAGGCAGAAAAACAGAGAGGAGGCAGAAAAACAGAGGGAAGAAGCAGAAAGGCAGAGGCTGTTCGAGCTGGAAAAGATAGAGAGATTGCAGCAAAGGGGTCTAGTGTTAGACTCTGGTGATAAATTTAAGGCCAGTCAGGAAGTTAAATTGGTACCTCCATTTGACGAAGCAGAGGTTGATAAATACTCTCAGCATTTTGAGAAGGTTGCACAAAGTTTAAAGTGGCCAAAAGAGGGTTGGCCTTTTCTCTTACGAAGTGTAATTAAGTGGACGGCTCAGCAAGCCTATTCTGCTTTGACAGTTGATGAAGCAGCTGATTATGACATTGTGAAACAGGCTGTGCTCAAAGCTTACGAGTTTTTCCCAGAATCATACAGGCAAAAGTTTTGAAATTTGAGCAAGTCTGTGAACCAGTCTTATATGGAACTTGCTTATGAGAAGTTTTTGTGTTTTGACCGCAGGTGCACATATAAAAATATAAATGATGATTTTAACAGCTTGCAAGAGTTGGTTTTAATTGAAGAATTGAGAGGGTGCGTGCCTGATGACATAAAGAGATATTTAGATGAAAAGGATGCTGCCACTTTGCAGGAGTCTGCTAGATAAGCAGATGAGTTTGCGTTAACTCATAAGGTTAAGTTTATCCCGAATAAGAGCTTCCAAAAGAGTATCAGGGATCACCAGTGTAATCCAGAAATTAGATCTGGGACTAGTGACAAGAGTTAGGATGAAGGGAAGCATTTGAAGGAGAAATATTCTGGTCTTACTTTTTACTATTGTAAGAAAGCTGGTCATATGATGGCTAATTGTTGCCTCCTGAGGAAGAAAAAGGAAAAGGAGGCAGTCCCGATTTCCTGTGATCAGTCTGTTGAAGCACCTGTAAACCCACAGGTTTCTGAACATTCTGACTGAGGCTCAGATAAGGAAAAAGGAAAAGGAGGCAGTCCCAAATGCCTGTGTTCAGTCTGTTGAAGCACCAGTAAACCCACAGGGTTCTGAACATTCTGTTGAGGCTCAGATAAGGATTTGAGAGGTCTATCCCAGTTAAGAAGAGATACGATCATTTTATGTTAAATGGGATTGTACTATTAAAGGAAAGGTCAACCCCGGTACCACTGAAAATTGTTTGAGATACAGGGGCTTCTCAGTAACTTATATTAGACAGCGTTCTGAAGTTTGGTGACGAGACTGAAACTGGTGAGGTAAATCTTATTAAATGCATTGGGGGCGGTGTGGTTTCTGTGCCATTGTACAAGGTAACTTTACAGTCAGGGTTGTTTTCGGGATCTGTTGAGATCGGATTATGCTCCAGTTTACCGGTGGAAGATGTAACTTTCCTGTTAGGGAATGACCTGGCAGATGGTAAAGTTGTTCCTGCAGTGCTGTTGACAACTAAGCCAACCACTGACGAAGCACAGATGGATTTTAACATTTATCCTTCCTGCCCAGTAACTCAAAGTATGGCTAAAAAGTCTGCCGACGCAGACGGATCTGTGCAGCATGATTCTGATAACCATGATGGCCAAAATCATGATTCAGGTTATGATGCATTGTCAGGGACTTTTCTGCCTTCATTGTTTCAACAGGATTCAGGTAGTAAGTCTGAAGAGGAAGATTTATCCCTGTCTAGGAAGGAGTTTATAGCAGAACAGAACCGAGACCCTGAGACTGAAGCTTTAACAGAAACAGATCTCTCAGATGATGAGATTAAGAAAGTGCCACTAGGGTATTATTTCATGATGGAGTGTTAATGAGGAAGTAGAGGCCACCTCCTATACCAGCGAGTGAGGAATGGGCAATTGTTCATCAGGTTCTAGTTCCTAAAGTTTATAGGGCTGAAATTTTAAATTTGGCCCACAGTATGCCCTTAGGTGGCCATTTTGAAGTGAATATAACTGTAAACAGGTTTATGAAATAATTTTACTGGCCCAATTTGAGGATAGATGTGACCTTTTGCAAACCTGTCACACTTTTCCAGTTGTGGGTAAACCCCACCTGGTCACCCCAGTGGCCCCACTGTCGTCTATACCTACATTCGGTGAACCCTTTTCTAAAGTTATAGTGGATTGTATTGGCCCATTGCCGAAGCCTATACCTGGCAATCAGTAACTACAAAGTATTATGTATACTGCATCCAGATTCCCGGAGGCAATACCTCTCAGAAATATTAAAGCTAAAACTGTAGCGAAAGTTCTTACCAAGTTGTTTTTTTTTTCCACTTTTTCTGGATTGCCTAAAGAAATCCAGTCTGATCAGGAAAGTAGTTTTACACCTGGATTATTTCAGTAGGTAGTTTATTAACTAGGAGCTGAACAAATAACATCATCTGCGTACCATCTGGAATCACAAGGGCTGTAGAAAGTTTTCATTCTACACTCAAAACAATGATTAAGACATACTGTGTTGAAATTGGAAAGACTGTGATGAAGGAATATATTTGCTTTTGTTCTCAGTAAGAGAGTCAGTACAGGATCACTGGAATTTAGTCCATTTGAACTTGTATTTGGTTGTAGACTGAGGAGACCTTTGACCTTGTTAAAGGAACAGTGGATTGATGGGGATGTACATGTTAACTTGTTAGACTATGTTTTGAAGTTCAAAAATAAACGACACCAAGCGTGTAGTCGAGTGAGACAAAACTTAAAGATTTCTCAAAACAAAATGAAGTGTTGGTTTGATAAGCGGGCTTGCGAAAGAAAATACCAGGTGGGGGATATCTTATCTTATCTTATCTTATCTCCAATATTGACGAATCCACTCCAGGTGAAATTCAATGGACCGTATGAAATAGGCTCTCTAATTAATGATGTGAATTATGTTATTAAAACGCCCGACTGATGTAAACTAACACAGGTTGTACACATAAATATGATAAAGCCTTATTTTGACGAACAGGCACCATCTGTGAGTGTTGTTGTCAAAACATATGAATCTGGTAACCCTGAGAATGAAACAATTGACTCGTCTGAGATTTTTCACAAGCCAAACATGGTCCCAGTTAGGTTAATGAAGTCGGTTGTTCTAGAAAACATTGATAACAGTTTGTCTCATCTGCAGCCAAAGCAACAACAACAGCTGAAGGAATTAATTCTGAAGTTTAAAGATTTATTACCTGATGATCCCACGGTCGTAGTACATGATGCAGATATTGGTCAAGCCAAACCTATTAAACAACACCCATGTCATATGAAAGTAGAAAAGTGTAAATTGGCTGAGAAAAAAATTGAAAATATGCTGGCAAATGGTATTATTAGTCCTTCAGCATCAGATTGGAGCTCACCCTGCATTATTGTGCCCAGACCTGATGGTAGTGTTAGATTTTGCACTGATTATGGGAAGATAAATGCAGTAACAAAAACAGATGCCTATCCTATTCCTAGGATAGATGAGTGCATCGATAAGGTTGGAAAAGCTAAATTTTCAACAAAGATTGATCTGTTGAAAGGGTATTGGTGTGTTCCATTGATGGATAGATGTGGAGAAATTTCTGCGTTTGTGACACCTTCTGTGCTGTATGAATACAATGTTTTGCCGTTTGGAATGTAAAAATGGTCCAGGATCATGCCAGAGAACGACTGATTTTGTAATTCGAGGGTTAGAACACACAGATGCCTATATTGATGACTTAGTCACAGGGAGTGACACTTGGGAAGTGCATATCTCTGCAGTAGAGAAGCTGTTTGACAGGTTTTCTCAGGTCAGCCTTACATTTAGCTAAGAGTGAATTTTGCCATGCCACTGTGACTTATCTTGGCTATGTTGTAGGTCAAAGCAAGTTGGCTCCTGTTCAGGCAAAAGTCCAGGCAATTTCTGAAGTTCCTATTTCGACTGGTAAGAAGGCTCTTAGAAGGTTTCTGGGAATGGTTGGATGAAGTTCAGCAAGAACTTTACTGATATCGCTCTTCCTCTGACTAATCTCCTGAAGAAGGGTCAAAAGTTTGTTTGAACCGAGCTTTGTCAGAAGGCATTTGATCGATTGAAAGCAATGATTATGTCATTAACCTGTGCTCAGGGCACCTGACTTTACAAAGCCATTTTCTGTATCTGTGGATGCCAGTGATGAAGCTGCCGGGGCAGTGTTATAACAGAAAGATGATGATGATGTTGAACATCCTGTAGCTTACTTTTCGAGAAAATTCAATCAGCATCAAATAAATTATTTCACCTTAGCCGGCTCACTTTTGACATTTAAGAAAAACTTGGACAGATATATGGATGAGAGGGGCTTGGAGGGATATGGCCCAGGTGCAGGTCAGTGGGACTAGGCAGAAAAATGGTTCGGCACAGCCAAGAAGGGCCAAAAGGCCTGTTTCTGTGCTGTAATGTTCTATGGTTCTTAGAGAAAGAACCATTGTTGTCACTCATCTTGGCTTTGCGGCATTTTGATGTCGATGTTTGTCCTGAGAAGAAACCTCTTGTAGTTTATACTGATATAAACTGTTGGTGTTTTTGATTCAGGTAAAGGGCAAAACCAGATGATTGTTAAACTAGTGTCTGACTTTGCAATAATATGGCATTGTGATAATGCATATGAAAAGCACGGACAATATCATTGCCGATTGTCTTTCCAGATGCTGAGCTTACAGTTTTAATAGTGAAGCACAATCTGGTATTTGCATACGTTTCTGCAATGTGTTACATGATAACCATACATGCATTATTTTACATACTGCAGCTTGCAGTTAAAACTTTTTCTCTTTTAGAGCAAAAAAAAATTTGGGGGGGAGGGGAAGTGTTATGAATTCCTAGGTTTCGTTTGCTGTGGACTGTCACTTTAAGAGAGTACCTGAATGAGGTGGGGACGAACAATGACGTCAGCCGCTGACTTTCTCAGCTCACTTTTGATTTTTACAGAGCGAGAGAGAGAGATCAAGGAGGCGGGACTGCCTGACTTGCAGCTTGTTTACATTACTTGCAGTTTGTTTGGTTTTAAGCGAGGACACAGACACACAGTCAGAAGGACGCAAAGAAAGAGAACAAAAGCATTTGGACAAGGAAGCTAGTGGCCAAGGGTCACTGTTTGGAACTCTTCTGTGCCCACAGGGGCGGTTTGATTATCGATCCAGTGCACATCGAATGTGGATTTTGATTGGGGAATCCTGTGGTGACCACTTACGTGTTAACCCTTGCCTGGGTATGTGGTGTGGCGATTCACTTGAAGACGATATCCCTAAAAGCAAACATGAGGTCATCTCAACTGCGGGGACACCAGTGAATTCACATTGGGTAGAGTCTGATCACCTGCTCGGACTTTGGGAAGAGATTCTCTCAACCAAATCAACTGAATGTGCATCACTGACTTTACACTGGGGAGAGGCTGTTCACATACTGTGAATTTGGGAAGCGATTCACTTATTCATCTAACCTTATGTAACTCTCGCATCGGCTAGCAGCTTAATATAGGAGGTGATAGTCCCCTCCCCACCAGGCCAAACTTAAAAAATCTCATTTGGGTGGATGCTGCGTGATGTGTCCCATGTTACAAATCAGTGCTGTACCCCGAAATAACAAATGGCACACAACATTTGATTAAACAATTGAGCTTTATAATTCTTACTTTGACTGAGGCAAAGATGTACAGTGTATCGGTAAAGTTTCCTGTAACATTTGACTTCATTGTGAAGTATTATCTTGCACCTTCTATCTCACTGATTTTTCCAGGTATCAGTTTCTCTGAGCTAGAACGACAAGAGGTTTAATTGAATGCAGCACCTGGTGGGGTAAGAGTTAGAAACTACGATCATAGGGTATGGCAGGATAGATTCTAGCATTTTTTTACGAACAGTAACACTTTAGAAACGAACCAGCAGGAACAGACTGCACCTGGAGTCTGGTTTTAGAAACATAGAAACATAGAAAATAGGTGTAGGAGTAGGCCATTCGGCACTTCGAGCCTGCTCCGCCATTCAGTATGATCATGGCTGATCATCCAACTCAGAACCCTGTACCTGCTTTCTCTCCATACCGTGATCACTTTAGCCACAAGGGCCATATCTAACTTCCTCAAATATAGCCAATGAACCGGCCGCAACTGTTTCCTGTCGCAGAGAATTCCACAGATTCACCACTCTCTGTGTGAAGAAGTTTTTCCTCATCTCGGTCCTAAAAGGCTTCCCCTTTATCCTCAAACTGTGACCCCTCATTCTGGACTTCCCCAATATCGGAAACAATCTTCCTGCATTTAGCCTATCCATTCCCTTTAGAATTTTATATGTTTCAGTAAGATTCCTCCTCAATCTTCTAAATTCCAGTGAGTATAAGCCTAGTCGATCTTTATATGAAAGTCCTGCCATCCCAGTAATCAATCTGGTGAACCTTCTCTGCACTCCCTCTATGGCAAAAATGTCTTTCCTCAGATTAGGGGACCAAAACTGCACACATTATTCGAGGTGCGGTCTCACCAAGGTCTTGTACAACTGCAGTAGAACCTCCTTGCTCCTGTACTCAAATCGTTTTGCTATGAATTCCAACATACCATTTGCCTTTTTCACTGCCTGCTGTACCTGCATGCCCACCTTCAATGACTGGTGTACAATGACACCCAGGTCTCGTTGCACCTCCCCTTTTCCTAATCGGCCACCGTTCAGATAATAATTTGTTTTCCTTTTCTTGCAACCAAAGTGGATAACCTCATATTTATCCACATTCAATTGCATCTGCCATGAATATGCCCACTCACCTAACCTATCCTAGTCACCGTGCATCCTCTTACCATCCTCCTCACAGCTAACACCGCCGCCCAGCTTCGTGTCATCTGCAAACTTGGAGTTGCTGCATTTAATTTCCTCGTCTAAATCATTAATATATATAGTAAACAACTGGGGTCCCAGCACTGAGCATTGCGGTACCCCACTAGTCCCTGCCTGCCATTCTGAAAAGGTCCCGTTTACTCCCACTCTTTGCTTCCTGTCTGCCAACCAATTCTCTATCCATATCAATACCATACCCCCAATACCGTGTGCTTTAAGTTTGCACACTAATCTCCTTGTGGTACCTTGTCAAAAGCCTTTTGAAAATCTAAATATACCACATCCACTGGATCTCTCCTATCCACTCTACTAGTTACATCTTTAAAAAATTCTGTGAGATTCGTCAGACATGATTTTCCTTTCACAAATCTATGCTGACTTTGTCCGATGATTTCACCTCTTTCCAAATGTGTTGTTATCACATCTTTGAAAACCGACTCTTGCATTTTCCCCACCACCGACGTCAGACTAACCGGTCTATAATTCCCCGGTTATTCTCTCCCTCCTTTTTTAAAAAGTGGGGTTACATTAGCCACCCTCCAATCCTCAGGAACTAATCCAGAATCTAAGGTGTTTTGAAAAATTATCACTACTGCATCCACAATTTCTTGGGCTATTTCCTTAAGCACTCTGGGATGCAGGCCATCTGGCCCTGGGGATTTATCTGCCTTTAATCACTTCAATTTACCTAAGACTACTGCCCTACTAACATGTATTTCCATCAGTTCCTCCATCTCACTAGAACCTCGGTCCCCTACTATTTCCGGAAGACTATTTATGTCCTCCTTAGTGAAGACAGAACCAAAGTAGTTATTCAATTTGTCTGCCATGTCTTTGTTCCCTATGATCAATTCACCTGTTTCTGACCGTAAAGGACCTACATTTGTCTTGACCAATCTTTTTCTTTTCACATATCTCTAAAAGCTTTTACAGTCAGTTTGTATGTTCCCTGCCAGCTTTCCCTCATAATCTTTTGTCCCTTTCCTAATTAAGCCCGTTGTCCTCTTCTGCTGGTCTCTGAATTTCTCCCAGTCCTCAGGTGCGCCGCTTTTTTTTTTTTTTTGCTAATTGATATGTATCTGCTTTAAACTTGATACTATCCCTAATTTCCATTGTCAGCCACGGGTGCACTACCTTCCCTGGTTTATTCTTTTGCCAAACTGGGATGAATAATTGTTGTAGTATATCCATGCGATCTTTAAATGCTTGTCATTGTATATCCACCGTCAACCCTTTAAGTATCATTTGCCAGTCTATCCTAGCTAATTCACGTCTCACACCTTCAAAGTTACCCTTCTTTAAGTTCAGAACTTTTGTTTCTGAATTAACTATGTCAATCTCCATCTTAATGAATAATTCCACCATATTATGGTCACTCTTACCCAAGGGACCTCGCACGACAAAATTGCTAACTTACCCTTACTCATTGCTCAATACCCAATCTAGAATGGCCTGCTCTCTAGCTGGTTCCTCGACATGCTAGTTCAGAAAACCATCCCGCATACATTCCAAGAAATCCTCTTCCTCAGCACCCTTACCAATTTGGTTCACCCAATCTATATGTAGATTGAAGTCACCCATTATAACTACTGTTCCTTTATTGCACGCATTTCTAATTTCTTGTTTAATGCCATCCCCAACCTCACTACTACTGTTAGGTAGCCTGTACACAACTCTCACCAGCGTTTTCTGCCCCTTAGTTTTATGCAGCTCTACCCATATCGATTCCACATCCTCCAGGCTAACGTCCTTCCTTTCTATTGCGTTAATCTCCTCTCTAACCAGCCATGCTACCCCACCTCCTTTTCTTTCCTGTCTATCCCTCCTGAATATTGAATATCCCTGTATGTTGACCTCCCATCCTTGGTCACCCTGGAGCCATGTCTCTATGATCCCAACTATATCGTATTCATTAATAACTATCTGCGCATTCAATTCATCCACCTTGTTACGAATGCTCCTCTCATTGACACACAAAGCCTTCAGGCTTGTTTTCACAACACTTATACAATTATGTTGAAAAGTGGCTCTTGTTGCTTTTTGCCCTGGATTTGCCTGCCTGCCATTTTTACTTTTCTCCTTACTACTGTTTGCTTCTACCCTCATTTTACACACCTCTGTCTCTCTGCTCTTGTTCCCATCCCCCTGCCACGTTAGTTTAAATCCTCCTGAACAGCAATAGCAAACGCTCCCCCTAGGACATTGGTTCCAGACCAGCCCAGGTGCAGACCATCCTGTTTATACCGGTCCCACCTCCCCCAGAACTGGTTCCAATGCCCCAGAAATTTGAATCCCTCCGCCGTGCACCATTTTTCAAGCCACGTATTCATCTGAAATATCCTCCTATTTCTGCTCTGACTAGCACGTTTTTGATGTTAAAACCACTATCTTCATTAGTATCTAATTACAATATAGTAACTTAAACAAGATATGTGTGTATATGTGTGTGTAAATATAACTCCCAAACTATTGAGCTTGGTGGTGGGTGGGGGGTGGGGGGGGGAGCAAGGCTTAGAGTCTTGAGATCGTAAGGTATGAAAGTGTAGTTCATTCACGGAATAAGGGATGGGAGAGAGATATTTGTAATCCAGGGCAGATACAGACAGAAGGCAATTACGTTGAATTCCATAGGTTCCACGGTGGTAAAGTGAGATACCAGTCGCCGTAGATTTTACCCATCGCCGTTCCAAATTCACATACGAATGATCACCAAAAGTGACTTGTCATAGGGATCAACAACACACACAAAATGCTGGTGGAATACAGCAGGACAGGCAGCATCTATAGGGAGAACTGCTGTCGAAGTTTCGGTCCGAGACACTTCGTCAGGACTAACCTAAAGGGAAAATAGTAAGAGATTTGAAAGTCGTGGGGGGAGGGGGAAGTGTGAAATGATAGGAGAAGACCGGAGGGGGTGGGATGAAGCTAAGAGCTGGAAAGGTGATTGGAGAAAGTGATACAGAGCTGGAGAAGGGGAAGGATCATGGGACGGGAGGCCTCGGGAGTAAGAAAGCAGGTGGGGGGGGGGGGGGGATCACCAGAGGGAGATGGAAAACAGGCAAAAAACTAAATATGTCTGTGATGGGGTAAGAAGGGAAAGAGGGGCATTAACGGAAGTTAGAGAAGTCAGTGTTCATGCCATCAGGTTGGAGGCTACTCAGCCGATTATAAGGTGTTGTTCCTCCAACCTGAGTTTGGATTCGTTTTGCCAATAGAGGAGGCCATGGATAGACATATCAGAATGGGAATGGGACGTGTAATTAAAATGTCTAACTTCTGTTAATGTCCATCCTCCCCTTCTTACCCCATCTCTGACATGCTTAGTTGTTTACCTGTTCTCCATCTACCCCCCCCCTTTCTTTCTCCCGAATCCGCCCGTCCCATGATCCTTTCCCTTCTCCAGCGTTGTATCACTTTCGCCAATCACCTTTCCAGCTCTTAGCTTCATCCCACACCCTCCAGTCTTCTCCTATCATTTCGCAATTCCCCTCCCCCACTACTTTCAAATCTCTTACTATCTTTCCTTTCGGTTAGTCCTGACGAAGGGTCTCTGCCCGAAACGTCGAGAGCGCTTCTCCCTATAGATGCTGCCTGGCCTGCTGTGTTCCATCAGCATTTTGTGTGTCTTGTTGTTTGAATTTCAGATTTCCTCGTGTTTGTCACAGGGATATCGTCTTCAAGTGAATCACCACACCACATACCCAGGAAGGTTTAACACGTAAGTGGTCACCACAGGATTCCCCAAACAAAATCCACTCCTGTGGATTATTCGGGGTGACAGGCGCACATTCGATGTGCACTGAATCGATAATCAAACCACCCTTGTGGGCACAGGAGAGTTCCAAACAGTGACCCTTGGCCACTAGCTTCCTTGTCTAAATCCTTTTGTTCTCTTTCTTTGTCTTCTTCTGACTGTGAGTGTCTGTGTCCTCGCTTAAAACGAAACAAACTGGGAGCAATGTAAACAAGCTGCAAGTCAGACAGTCCTGCCTCCTTGATCTCTCTCTCTCTCTCTGTAAAAATCAAAAATGAGCTGAGAAAGTCAGCGGCTGACGTCATTGTTAGTCCCCACCTCACTCAGGCACTCTCTTAAAGGGACCGTCCACAGCAAACGAAACCGAGAGATATATAACACTTCGCCCCCCACAAAGGAAATTTGTTCTTGATCTAAAAGAGCAAAATTTTAACTGCAAGCTGCAGTATGTAAAATAATGCATATATGGTTATTATGTAACACATTGCAGAATCGTATGCAAATACCAGATTCTGCATCACTATTAAAACTGTAAGCTTCCATCTGGAAAGACAATCGGCAATCATATTGTCCGTGCTTTTCATATGTATTGTCACAATACCATATTCTTGCAAAATCAGACACTAGTTTAACAATCATCTGGCTTTGCCCTTTACCTGAATCAAAAAAACCAACAGTTTATGATCAGTATAAACTACAAGAGGTTTCTTCTCAGGACAAACATCCATATCAAAATGCTGCAAAGCTAAGATGATTGACAACAACTCTTTCTCTAAGAACCATAGAACATTACAGCAGAGAAACAGGCCTTTTGGCCCTTCTTGGCTGTGCCGAACCGTTTTTCTGCCTAGTCCCGCTCACCTACACCTGGGCCATATCCCTCCAAGCCCCTCTCGTCCATATATCTGTCCAAGTTTTTCTTAAATGTCAAAAGTGAGCCGGCTAAGGTGGAATAATTTCTTTGATGCTGATTGAATTTTCTCGAAAAGTAAGCTACAGGCTGTTCAACATCATCATCATCTTTCTGTAATAACACTGCCCCGGCAGCTTCATCACTGGCATCCACAGATACAGAAAATGGCTTTGTAAAGTCAGGTGCCCTGACCACAGGTTAATGACATAAAAATGGCTTTCAATCGATCAAATGCCTCCTGACAAAGCTCGGTACAAACAAACTTTTGACCCTTCTTCAGGAGATTAGTCAGAGGAAGAGCGATATCAGTAAAGTTCTTGCTGAACTTTATCCAACCATTCCCAGAAACCTTCTAAGAGCCTTCTTACCAGTCGGAATAGGAACTTCAGAAATTGCCTGGACTTTTGCCTGAACAGGAGCCAACTTGCTTTGACCTACAACATAGCCAAGATAAGTCACAGTGGCATGGCAAAATTCACTCTTAGCTAAATGTAAGGCTGACCTGCGAAAGCCTGTCAAACAGCTTCTCTACTGCAGAGAGATGCTCTTCCCAAGTGTCACACCCTGCGACTAAGTCATCAATATAGGCATCTGTGTGTTCTAACCCTCGAATTACAGAATCAAACGTTCTCTGAAATGTTCCTGGACCATTTTTTCATTCCAAACGGCAAAACATTGTATTCATACAACCCAGAAGGTATCACAAACGCAGAAATTTCTCTTCCTCTGTCCAAAACCCTTTCAACAGATCAATCTTTGTTGGAAATTTAGCTTTTCCAACTTTATCGATGCAATCATCCACCCTAGGGATAGGACAGGCATCTATTTTTGTTACTGCATTTACCTTCCTATAACCAGTGCAAAATCTAATACTGACATCAGGTCTGGGCACAATAACGGTGGGTGACTCCAATCTGATGCTGAAGGACTAATAATACCATTTTCCAGCATATTTTCAAATTCTTGCTCAGCCAATTTACACGTTTCTACTTTCATACGCTATTGGTGTTGTTTAATCGGTTTGGCTTGACCAATATCTACATCATCTACTACGATCGTGGTTTCCTTGGGAACATCAGGAAATAAATCTTTAATCTTCAGAATTAATTCCTTCAGCTGTTGTTGTTGCTCTGGCTGCCAATGACCCAGCTTGTTATCAATTTTTTCCAGAACAACCGAGTTCATTAGCCTAACGTGGCCTGAACAGTTATATGGTTATAACTGGGGCCACGTTTGGCTTGTGAAAAGTCTCAGGCGAGTCAATTGTTTCATTCGCAGGGTTACCAGATTTATATGTTTTGACAACAACACTCACAGATGGTGCTTGTTCGTCAAAATAAGGCTTTATCATATTTATGTGTACAACCTGTGTTAGTTTACGTCAGTCGGGTGTTTTAATAACATAATTTACAACATTAATTTGAGAGCCTATTTCATACGGTCCATTGAATTTCACCTGGAGTGGATTCGTCAACAATGGAGATAAAATAAGATAAGATATCCCCCACCTGGTATTTTCTTTCGCAAGCCCGCTTATCAAACCAACACTTCATTTTGTTTTGAGAAATCTTTAAGTTTTGTCTCAATAGACTACACGCTTGGTGTAGTTTTCATTGAACTTCAAAACATAGTCTAACAAGTTAACATGTACATCCCCATCAATCCACTGTTCCTTTAACAAGGTCAAAGGTTCCCGCAGTCTACAACCAAATAGTTCAAGTGAACTAAAGCCCAGTGATCCTGTACTGACTCTCTTACTGAGAACAAAAACAAATATATTCCTTCATCTTTTCCATTTTCAACGCAGTATGTCTTAATCATTGTTTTGAGTGTAGAATGAAAACTTT
Source organism: Hemitrygon akajei (assembly GCF_048418815.1). Lineage (NCBI taxonomy): Eukaryota > Metazoa > Chordata > Chondrichthyes > Myliobatiformes > Dasyatidae > Hemitrygon > Hemitrygon akajei. The sequence continues at coordinate 795,056 of NW_027332030.1, read as the reverse complement.
CTACAGCCCTTGTGATTCCAGATGGTACGCAGAGGATGTTATTTGTTCAGCTCCTAGTTCATAAAATACCTACTGAAATAATCCAGGTGTAAATTTCTTTCTTGATCAGACTGGATTTCTTTAGGCAATCCAGAAAAAGTGAAAATAAAAAAACTTGATAAGAACTTTCGCTGCAGTTTTAGCTTTAATATTTCTGAGAGGTATTGCCTCTGGGAATCTGGATGCAGTATACATAATACTGTGTAGTTACTGATGGCCAGGTTTAGGCTTCGGCAATGGGCCAACACAATCCACTATAACTTTAGAAAAGGGTTCACCGAATGCAGGTATAGACTATAGTGGGGCCACTGGGGTGACCTGGTGGGATTTACCCACAAATGGACAAGTGTGACATGTTTGCAAAAGGTCACATCTTTCCTCAAATTAAGCCAGTAAAATTATTTCATAAACCTGTTTACAGTTATATTCACTCGAAAATGGCCACCTAAGGGCATACTGTGTGCCAAAGTTCAAATTTCAGCCCTATAAACTCAAACAATTTTCTCAAACAATTTTCAGTGGTACCGGGGTTGACCCTTGCTTTAATAATACAATCCCATCTGACGTAAAATGATCGAATCTCTTCTTAACTGGGTCAGACCTCTCAAATGCTTATCTGAGCCTCAACAGAATGTTCAGAACCCTGTGGGTTTACGGGTGCTTCAACAGACTGATCACAAGCATTCGGGACTGCCTCCTTTTCCTTTTTCCTTATCTGAGCCTCAAACAGAATGTTCAGAACCCCGTGGATTTACTGGTGCTTCAACATACTGAACACAGGCATTCGGGACTGCCTCCTTTTCTTTTTTCCTTAACTGAGCCTCAACAGAATGTTCAGAACCCTGTGGGTTTACTGGTGCTTCAACAGACTGAACACAGGCATTCCGGACTGCCTCCTTTTCCTTTTTTCTTCCCCAGGAGGCAACAATTAGCCATCATATGACCAGCTTTCTCACAATAGTAACAAGCAAGACCAGAATATTTCTCCTTCAAATGCTTCCCTTCATCCTTACTCTTGACACTAGTCCCAGCTTTAATTTCTGGTTTACCCTGGTGATCCCTGCTACTCTTTTGGAAGCTCTTATTCGGGATAAACTTAACCTTATGAGTTAAAGGAAACTCATCTGCTAATCCAGCAGAGTTCTGCAAAGTGGCAGCATCCTTTTCATCTAAATATCTCTTTATGTCATCAGGCACGCACCCTCTGAATTCTTCAATTAAAACCAACTCTTACAAGCAGTTAAGATCATCAGTTATATTTTTATATGTGCACCAGCGGTCAAAACACATACACTTATCATAAGCAAGATCCATATAAGATTGGTTCACAGACTTCCTCAAATTTCTAAACTTTTGCCTGTATGATTCTGGGAAAAACTCGTAAGCTTTGAGCACAGCCTGTTTCACAATCTCATAATCAGCTGCTTCATCAACTGTCAAAGCCGAATAGGCTTGCTGAGCCTTCCCCTTAATTATACTTTGTAAGAGAATAAGCCAACCCTCTGTTGGCCAGTTTAAACTCTGAGCAACCTTCTCAAAATGCTGAAGGTATTTTTCAACCTCTGCTTCGTCAAATGGAGGCACCAATTTAACTTCCCGACTGGCTTAAACTTATCACCAGAGTCTAACACTCGACCCCTTTGCTGCAATCTCTCTATCTTTTCCAACTCGAACAGCCTCTGCCTTTCTGCTTACTCCCTCTGTTTTACCGCCTCTCTAGCCTCAAACTGCCTCTGACTTTCCGCAGCCTCCGCATTTAATTTTTCTAACTTGTACTGGAGCTCAAGCTCACTAGGTTTACTTTCAGGAAACACCTCCAATTCCTCCACTTTAAACACACCCTCAGATACATAATGTTCAGCTATTACACTCCGCATCTGTGCCCTCCTCATTGTCGATTTCCCCTTAGCAAGTTTTAACATTTTAGCAATACATAACAACTCAACCCTTCTGATGTGCTCTAATGTCTCAGAGGTTGTCGCTTCCTGACATCTATCAACATACAATGCTGCTGATTTTCCACACACAAATAAATCAAAAGGAATTTCCCCAATGAAATCGATAATTAATGACTACGCCCCCAAATCTGTTCATATCGCAGACGCAGGCCCAAATTTTGTTATGAATTGTAACGCGTTAGAAACGAACACCAGCAATAGGCTACTCCTGGAGTCTGTTTTTAATGTTAAAACCATCTTTATTAGAATCTACTTACAATATAGTAACTTAATCAAGATAAACAAATGTGTTATGTGTATATATGTGTGTAAATATAACTCCCAGACTATTGATTTCGGGAGAAACAAGGGTTGGCGTCTTGAGATGGCAAAGAATGAAAGTTCAGTTCAACCACATAATAGGTGATAAGCGGGAGATATTTGTAATCCAGGGTAAATGTTGAGAGAAGGCAATTATGTCGAATTGCACAGGTTTCATGACGCTAAAACGAGACAACGGTTGCTGTATATTTTATCCGTCATCATTCCAAATCCACATACGAATTATCATGGAAAGTAACTTGTCACAAGGGGTATCGTCTTCAAGTGAATTACCACACCACACCCAGCAAGGGTTAACACATTAGTGGTCTTCACAGGATACCCCAAATCAGATCCACTCCGGTGGATCAAACGAGGTGACAACCACACATTTGAGTACGCTGAATCGATAATTAACCCAGCCTTGTGGGCATAGGAAAGTTGTGATCAGTGACCGTTGGCCACTAGTTCCCTGATTTCGATCCTTCCATTTTCCCTCCTTCGTCTCCGTCTGACTCCGAGTGTCTGTGTCCCCGGTTAGAACTAAACAAGCTGCACGCGATGTAAACAAGCTGCAAGTCAGACTGATTTAACTTTTTAAATTCTCTCTCTTAAAATGACAGTCCACAGCAAACGAAATCTAGGGATTCATAACAACGGCAACTCCCCATTGTGAACTGACTTATGTGCCAGTAGGTGGGATGACTGAGTGAATCCTTTCCCACATTCTGAGCAGGTGAACGGCCTCTCCCCAGTGTGAACTCGCAAGCGACTCTGTAGGTTGGCTGGCCGAGAGAATCACTTCCCTCATTCTGAGCAGGTGAACGTCTTCTCCTCAGTGTGAACTCGCTGGTGTCTCTGTAGGTGGTGGGTCTGAGTGAATCCCTCCCCACAGACTGAGCAGGTGAACGGCCTCTCCCCAGTGTGAACTCGCTGATGACTCTGTAGGTGGGATAACTGAGTGAATCTCTTCCCACAGAATGAGCAAGTGAATGGCTTCTCCCCGGTGTGAACTCGCTGATGACCCTGTAGGTGGTGGGACTGAGTGAATCCCTTCCCACAGACTGAGCAGGTGAACGGCCTCTCCCCAGTGTGAACTCGCTGATGTCTCTGTAGGGTGGAAGATCGAGTGAATCGCTTCCCACATTCTGAACAAAGGAAGGGCTTCTCCCCGGTGTGAACTCGCTGGTGTCTCTAGGTCGGATGACCGAGTGAATCGTTTCGCACGTTCTGAGCAGGTGAATGGCCTCTCCCCAGTGTGAACCCGCTGGTGAGCCATTACGTCAGATGATTGAGTGAATCCTTTCCCACAAATTCAGCAGATCACCAGCCTCTGCCCGGTGTGAACTGACTGGTGTGTCCGCAGGTGGGAAGACCAATTGAATCCTTTCTCACACACAGAACAGGTGAATGGCCTTGCCCAGTGAACTTGCTGATGTACCTTCAGTTGAGATGACCGAGTGAATCCGTTCCCACTGTCTGAGCAGGTAAACGGCCTTTCTCCTGTGTAAAATGACGGGCGTGCCAGTTGGTCAGATGACCGAATAAATCCCTCCCCTCAGTCTGAGTAGGAAGGATGTTCGATTGAATCCCTCGCTCCACTTCTTAAATATCTGGACAGAGACAGCAAAACTGGCGTGCTGTGTTTGAGATTCCTGGAGAGAAATTCCTTCTCGTTTTAACCTGTGAAATGATTTACAAAGTCCATCAATGGCTGTAGGACAACATTTCAGATGAAATTGCTTGAGTCGCCAAGTTTTGATCTGGCTGTTCCTCACTGTTTCAATGAGGTTGAACCCAAGTTGGACAGAAAAATCATCTCCTGACTGCGCAGCGTGCTGGTATCTGGAATGACCATTAATTCCCCGATTCTCTTCCTATTTCTATAAGAATGGGGCATTTCTGCCATCTGAAATTTGTACCCTGGCTCAGTTTGACTCTCTCCATTGGTATAATTCCCTGTTCCTGCTGAGCTGCATGGGTACCTGGCCCCACAGTAACTGAAACACTCTCATGCAAATTGTCTTTCGTGACGTGCATCTGGGATTTTCTGTCACGTATTATTAACTTAAAGTTCCACAATTTTAACGCCATATAAAAAATCCCTGCTGAGGTGAATGGTTGGTCTGTACAGCTGTTAAAAGGACTTAGAGTGAATATTAGCGTTACTTCAGGTTCTTGTGGAAAATTACAATACAGAAACAGGCCATTTGGGCCATCTGGTTTGTGCTGAACTAATTAAACTGCCCACTCCCACATCCCTACCATCCAGGTATCTACACGAACCGCTTAAATGTTAAAAACATGCTCGCATGCACCACTTGTGCTGGCTGCTCATTCCACACCTGGATGACTGTCTGTGTAAAGAAGTTTCCCCTCATGTTCACCTTAACATTTCACCTTTCACCCTTAACCTATGGCCTCTGGTTGTAGTCCCACACCATTTCAATGGTAAAAGCCAGCTAAGGGGAGTAGGGGGCGACCATGGCTGACAAGGGAAGTCAAGGAGAGTATAAAAATAAAAGAGAAGATGTATAACATAGCAAAGATGAGTGGGAACCCAGAGGATTGGGAAACTTTTAAAGAGCGACAGAAGATAACTAAAAAGGCGATATGGGGAGAAAATACTAAATTCTAAATTCTCCTTCTAAATTCCTGTGTATACAAGCCTGGCTTTCCCGGCTCCTGTTTGATTCTTACTGAGAGAGAGAGGGGCGGAACTATTTGACTATGCAGCGTGTTTACACTTGCTCGCAGCTTGTGTTTACATAGATCACAGTTTGTTTTATTTAAGCAAGGACAGTCACAAACACAGTCAGCCAGAGAGAAAGAAAGAAGATGGAAAGTTCGAAACAAAGGGCCCAGTGGCCAAAGGCCACTCCTATGGATCTGTTGGTTTGGGAGTATCCTGTGAGGACCACTTTTGCTAACCCTTGCCTCGTTGTGGTAATTCACTTGAAGAGGTACCCCTGTGACCAATCACTGTTGGTGATAATTCGTATAATCCAAATGGAGATTTTGTTGGAGTATCTCGTGGCTACCACTTTTGTTAACCCTTAGCTGGATTCGGGTGTGTTATGTGGTAAACACTTGTGAGAAGGGATATTCTGTGGAAATCACTGTCGGTAATACTTTGTGTGTTGGATCTGGATTGGGAGTACCTTGCGGAATCTACCTGTGTGTTAACCCTTGCCTGGGTGGTAGTTCCTTCTGAAAACAGTACTCCTGTGATATGATATTTTTGGAGATAATTTGTATGTTGATTTAGAACAACGACGGATAAGACCTGCAGCGACTGTTATCCTGTTTTACCACTGTGGAATTTGTGGAATTCAACGTAATTGCCTTCTCTTGACATTCACCTTGGATTACAAATATCTCTCACTCGTCATTGATCCCGTGGATGAACTGAAATTTCATACTTTACCGTCTCAAGACTTTAAGCTTGGTATTCCCTGCGCTCAGTGGTTTGGGAGTTATATTTACACATATGTGTCCTCATAACACTTTTCGGTTTTGATTATTTTGCTTAATTTGTTATATTATAAGTAGATACGAATAAAGACAGTGGTTTTAACATCAAAATCACACTCCAGGTGTGGTCTATTGCTGCTGGTTCATTTAAACCGTTACAGGAATGTAACAGAGGTGTTCGTGTTTATGTCTTTCTGGGGGCCCCCATGTGAACACCTTTCTGTCTCTCTGTCACACCTTGCCAAACAGGTAGAACTAGGGGCCTGCTCGGTAAAACTATGATTCCAATGTCTGTAATCCTACTCAACCAGAATGAGGAACTCTCAGCCTGGGCTTCCTCAAATAACACCTGGGGAAGAGAGTGAGGAACTGTGGTTCAGTCAGAGATGACTGTGGCTGTCGGTGTTTTGAGGGATGGTATCGCAGGCCCCCACCAAACTGAACTTCCTATACTGGGAAACATGCATCCTGGCCATAACTGCAGGTGCCCAGCAGCCGAGAGGAATAACTGAGACTGAGCGATTTTGGATGTTCGCTTTTCTCTCCTATGGAGTAGCCAGGAATTCACGAGAGATAATCAGTTTGGCTACAAGCACTTGAGGAGCTGGCCACAATACTGCAGGGGCCCTGACAGAAACACAGTCCGAAGTAACAGAAATATCCACTGAAATGATTGCAATCCGGCAAACAGTCGTACTGAATCGTACGGCTTTAGAGTCTATCCCAGCTGAGAAAGGGGGAACCGGTGCTATTACTGACCCAGAATGCTGCACCTATATCCCTGATGAGTCTACTAACGTTACATCCCTCTCCAAGCACTCTGCCAAGGAGATTGACAGCATCAAGAGAGTAGGGCAGTATTTTCACGGGTTCACCGAAGGGCCGAAATGGTGATCTTCGAAGGCCTGTTTGGTAATATGTGGGGCATGATATTGCATTATGGCCAAATAGTTGTACATATCATTGTTATAATTACTGTTGTACACTGTTTTTACCCACTGAGAAGTCAATGCTGTACTTGGTTGCTTTCTCTGTAAAAAGTTACTGCTTTGTTGATCATGTAATGATCTAAAGGAGGGAATGATAAAGTATGTAAAAGGGTTAACGTTAAAAAAATAGCAGCCTGTTTTTCTGAAAGAAACTGCTGATGATCAACAGATGTACTAACCCATGCTGAGCCATATTTCTTCTTGAGGGTAGCTAGCTAGGGTTTCAGGACGCTCATCGCCTTGTGTGTTCATGCGCAGAGACAGGGCAGCTTCAGTCTGTTCTGTGGGTGTAAGCCATTATGACTATTTTGTAATTTGTCTTTAGGGGCTCCAGCCTGTCATGTGTGGGGAGTATCTGGAAGGATATAGCTGTGGTCTAAGGATAATTGTTAGTCAGTTAGTGGATTGGGCGGGAACGGTCATCGACTGTTCCAGTTTCTGCGACTAACTGAGTAAGCCCCGGGTACCCGGAATAAAGAGTTTGTACCGTACGTTCTCTGGGAGACTTTCTCCGGATTCGACTTCCACAGAATGGGAGTGGTTTTAAAGGGCTGGGCTGCTGGAAGCACAGTACCAGACCTGGAGTGATTGCAACTGGGTCTGACAAAGGCATAACTGGTTCTTCTGAGCACATTCAGTCCCACTCCAACTAAATCCTACCTTCCCTTGTACAAGTATGTAATATCTAAAGGACCAGTGTTTGAGTAAATTAGACTCACTAAGCTTTCTTCCGACTGAATCAATGAGAACTCCGAGTCAGTTGATTCAGAGTTGTTCTCTCCAGTTTATGCTCTCAGTCCTCGGGCTGCTTCACTTGTTGCTGTTCCCTCGTCTTCAGTTGTCGTTTGCCTCCAGTTGGGGTTTTTTCTTCCAATAAACCTCTCACCACAGGTCTAACTTTAACCAGAGAGATAATGAAGCACATTAACAATAAAAAGGAGACCTAAACATTTCTGCTTAATGTTACTAAGAACAACCCTCACTGAAAATTAAAAGTTGAAAGAAGATATAATGATCTCAGTAAGCAATCTTTTATTGTCCCTCACCCGTTACAAAACATTATGGGATAAGGAGGAGCCATCATTCAGTCAGGAACAGAATTAGGTGATTTGATCCATCTGGTCTGCCCCACCATTTAACCATGGCTGATTTACATTCCAACTCCATATTCCTGCCTTTCTCCTGTAACCCTGAAGCTTCTTAACCATCATGAATATATTAATCGCTGTCATAAATATACCCAAATTGCAGCCTCAACCAAACTCTGCGGCAAAAAATTACACAGATCAGACATGTTTTGGCCAAAAAATCTTTCTCATCCGAGTTTTATAGAGAAGCATGTTTTTATTGAGACTGTACAGTGAGATGACAGACTCTGTCTAATGGAAATATCCTCCCCATGTCCACTGTATCCAGGCTTTTCAGCATTCGGTAGGTTTACTTAACATACATCCCCCACCATCCCCACCGTCCCTCTGAACTCCATTGAGCACAGGTCCAGAACCATCAAATGCTCCTCAAACACAAAGCTGATCATTTCTGAGATTATTCACGTGAACGTTGTTAGCAACAACTGTACCGAGCACATTTCCAGGAATAACAGACAAATTGATACCGGGATAATTTACAGGGAATAGTTGTGCTTCCTTTACTGTTCTCCTATCACAGTCGACTAATTTTCATTTCCAGTTTAAATCAGGCACATTTCAGGAAATATAAACCAGTCCACGGCGAATGTAATTGTAACCCACTGGGTCGCCTCAGGCTCGCTCAGCTCGTTCTCATCCAGGGGGAGCAGCCTTCGGCCCCACAAAACTGGGTAATCAGCTTCTGTGGATGCTGTGTGGTGCCGCCGCCTCGCCAAAGAACAAACAGCACACAATATGCGATTAAATGAATACAATTTATAAAGTTTACTATAACTGATTAATAACCATACAGTATATATGAAGGAAAAGAAAATAACGAAAAGGCGCCAAACTTATCAAAGTCCAAACCACTTTGTGCACAATCGTTGGAGCTCAATTACTGAAGTCTTCTGGCCACCATTCGATCCCCTCCGAACTCCTCGACTCGCAGCTCAGGACCATCCGAAGTGGTCAACCAAGCACATCTAGCTTCATCTCCTCTTCTCGGGAGACCTCCTGGCCTTGGACCCCTGCTTGGGGTTCGTTCCTCGCCCAGTTTACAGCACCACGTCCTCTCTCTCTCACCCCCTCGCGCCTACTCCCCAAAAGCCCGTCAACAATAGCTTACAGACTCAGAAGAAAGAACAGCATTAATCCCAATTGGTTTACAAAGGAATACAATTCTCGTTATCAGTAAATTTTAACCCAAACAAGCTTCCAGCACTCTCTCGCAACAAAGAGGGATTCCTACTTTTTACAAAACAAAGAAGCCATTTTGATTAACATACGCAGTAACAAAGAAAAAGAAGAAACCCCCCTTTAGACTCTCTCCCCAGCAAATAAAAGTCATGCCCTCATGACTATTAAATAACTCGCCCATTCTTCCTGCCAACACAAACCCTAACCCCGGTACAAACAGTGACATTGCGTCCCAAACAGTAAACCTTACGCGCTGTTCCTCAGGCGCTACATAGGCCAACGTCTCCGGAGTTTCCTAACCCTCTGAGACCTCCGTACCCCCTTACCTAAACCCTTCAGGCTCGGACACAACTGGGTATACCTCGGGCCCGCTACCAACTCCTCTCTCAACCTCACTCATGCCCCCCCACTGCACACATCTAACCCTTCCCACTACACCTGACTCAGTGGAAGAAGGGCCAAACGTCTCTTCCTCAATCGAGGGAAAGTCAGCAAAAGGCAGCATGTACCACACATCCAGCACATCCATCTAATCTGTATTCTTCCTCATTTCCGCGAACGGTAGCTGCTGTTTTTTCTTCTCCAATCGGAAACACGTGGCCTACACTGCTCCTGCAGTCTTTTCAGCATCCTGAAATCGAGATATCAGCTTCTTCTCTGGCCCCCGCAACTCTCGCCACAGGCTCAGCAGTTCTGACTCACGCATCCCGGCCATCTCAATCTGGGATGCAGATACTCCAACAGCTTCTTCCACCCCGACCTGAAAAGCAGCAGTTAAAGATTGGGCAGCCTCCAGTTCAGTATTCACTGCACTTCTCTCCAGCTTTTTCTTCCTCATGACTTATTCCAGATCAACTTTCTCCAGTATCTCCGTCTTCATTTCAAACTTGATTCCGTACAGACAGTCACTGACGAGCTGCGACCTTCGCCAGCCCTGGCACGTGTCCAGCGAACACTTTAACTCTGTAGTTCTCTGCCGCTCCTGCAACGATCTCACTTCATATTCTCCACAGGCAAATCCAAATACCAGGAGGTCATCCACATCTGCCAAAACTCCAAACACCTCCACATCCCCCATGGTCTTCCACATGCCCCGCGGGAAGGTTGCAAGGGCTCCGGATATGCCCTGTTGCATCTTTTCGTACCGAAAGAATCCTAGGGGACCTATAACGGCCGTCTTCTCCTTGTCAGCCTCACTCATCGGAATCTGGCCACATCCACTCCTCAGATCCAGCACCTTAAACCACTTCGCAACACTCAGACAGGCCATCGCCTCTTCGGCCCTCAGGGCCGTATTCTGGTCAATGACAGTGCGCCTCTTCAGCACAATATACTCCACACACACGCTGCTTACCTCTCCCACGGCTTCAGGGCCCAGTCACCGCGACCTCTCTCTCACCTAGGTGTCTTCAGCGGTCAACTCCCCTCCCTCGTGGTATTTCGGAACGTCCACGTAGAGGGTTTCACCCTCAGATACTTGCCCCAGGCCGTACCACCACCGGCTCTCGTTTGAATTCGGTACACAAGTCTATTACACAATATCTCCCGCCACAGATATGGTCCCAGCTGCGGCATTTGACTTCCAATCGAACCAAATGCATTTCCCCCCCCCCGCTTTCCCATAACTGGCAGTCTATTACCATGGCTATTACACAAGTCCTCACAAGCAGCTCGAAACTCTGGGTGCATCGACAATGCCTCCAAACAGCACTCACACGCCTCCTCCGGGCAGGCCCCCAGGCGCCTCCACACCAGCAGGGTGTTGGTCCCCTCCAGAATCGAAACGCTTCCCGTCTCAACAATGTCCGGACACATCAGCATTGACGATTCACGAACCTCAATCACCCCGCATTGGCCTCTGAGAACTCCATTTTCACTGACCAATAATCGTCGTCTGGATGATCACCGGCACTGGTACCCCAAATCTCCAGTGCCCTCATTGTCGTTAAGGGTAAATGCTTCCAATAACGGTTATAACACAAACAGTACAGCAACTTGACCTGCGCCCCGGTGTCGAGGATCCCTTTAACGGGGCTTTCATCCATCCGTAACGACACCTGAGTGCGTGGTCTTTCTAAGCCTTCAGGAATAGGGTCTGTTCCTTTCGGGTGTTCCTTGGTACATTGCTGGGAACGTGCTCCCGCAGAAACCCCAAGCCGTCCCCCCACTGGGCCTCCTCTAACTTTCCTGACAGCTCTCGAATCAACTGCACTACTGAGGGAGGAGTTGATCCCCTTGACAGATCGCCCTGGCACTGCAAGCAATCTATCTGCCCCCTAGCCAAAAGGGTTACCCTAAAAACTTTCCACCAATCTTCTGCCACAGAAATGGTAAGCCCCCCAGCTGCGGCATTTGACTTCCAGTCGAAACAAACGCATTTTCCCACACTTTCCCAGAACTGGCAGCTGTCACTTCGAGGTAATTGCACCCGACAGTTCTAACTACGTCACCAGCCCGCCTACTCAAACTTTCAACCAATCCCTGTCGCTTTCCCTCAGCCAAGCACTGCCACTCATCCAACAACTGAGAGGTCCGCTCCGCCCACGCCTCCGCCCCTTTCGGACTAGACATTATTCCAACAACCGAACGGAGCCCACCACAGCTGAAATATACCCACCAGTCCTTCCCCGCTCTCTTAACAGCATGGACAGCCCATGGCCCCACCACCTTTTCGTCAACGCTATTCGGAAATCGAACAACGCCCACCAACAGCCACCCCACCCAACGCACGTGCAGCGATAGCCAGCAAACGCACACCCGGAAAGGCACACCAGCTCTTCGCCGCAGGCATGATTTAAAGAGGGCGATCACACAGCTTCCACAGAAATCAATCCCGGACGAGCACCCCACAATGTAACCCCCTGGGTCGCCTCAGGCTCGCTCAGCTCGTTCTCATCCAGGGGGAGCAGCCTTCGGCCCCGCCAAACTGGGTAATCAGCTTGTGTCGATGCTGTGTGATGTCCCCGCCTCACCAAAGAACAAACAGGACACCATATGCGATTAAATGATTACATTTTGTAAAGGTTACTATAACTGATTAATAACCATACAGTATATATGAAGGAAAAGAAAATAACGAAAAGGCGCCAAACTTATCAAAGTCCAAACCACTTCATGCACAACCGTTGGAGCTCAATTACTGAAGTCTTCTGGCCACCATTCGATCCCCTCCGAACTCCTCGACTCGCAGCTTAGGACCATCCGAAGTGGTCAACCAAGCACATCTAGCTTCATCTCCTCTCCTCGGGGTACCTCCTGGCCTTGGACCCCCGCTTGGGGTCCGTTCCTCGCCCAGTTTACAGCATCGCGTCCTCTCTCTCTCACACTCACTCGCGCCGGCTCCCCAAAAGCCCGCCAACAATAGCTTACAGACTCAGAAGAAATAACAAGATTAATCCAAATTGGTTTACAAAGGAATACAATTCTCGTTATCAGTAAATTTTAACCCAAACAAGCTTCCAGCACTCTCTCGCAACAAAGAAGCTTTCCTACTTTTAGCAAATCAAAGAAGCCATTTTGATTTACATACACAGTAACATAGAGAAAGAAGAACCCTCCCTATAATTTTGTTAGCAATCATCTGTCCGCAATCATTTGTCACTGAGAGTGGCCATTTCAAGCTCATGGCTTTGCGGCTTTCTCTGTACGGCTGTTATTCTCTGGCTCCGGGATGAACTAAATTCCTATCAGTCTGTACTTCAGTCGCAGTGTTATCCTCTTACCAGGGATCTGACCCGGCAGCGCCGACGTCTTTACAGAACACAACCACCTCGCTAATTTAATTGATACCGCAGGCTGTAAGTTCTTCCCGTTCAAGGATAATCCCTTTATATCTGTATTTTATTGGGCTTTGAAGAGTCAGGGCGATAGTTTTCAAAACGTAGCTTTGAATTGAGCAGAAAATATGCTGAATGTTTTCAATTGTCTGCCACTCGTGAACAGGGGACATTTTGTCTAAAACCTGCTTTTAATTGAATTGCATTGACACCGAGTTCTCTGAGAGGCAGATCGTCAGAAACAGCCCGTGCACATTGAAAAAAAACCCTGAAGTTAGAGCGATAGCGAGCTTTTCGGAACTGGCATCGAAAGATTATGCATGCCGGTAAAGATCAGTCATTACTGAAAAGATTGCCAACGTAGGCGTGTGACGCATTTTGACACACTGCTCGTGCAGTCTTCTTCTTTTCTGCCTGCCTCTCCCTTCCATTCATAATGAAAGCGGGGAGCTGATATATAGGAGCGCGCAGAATATGTGAATGACGTGAAATGGATTGAAAAATTGTCAGCAGAATTTCTGAAATGAAAGACAAACTTAACTAATAAATATTGTGTGAGGGAGAACAGGAGTAACAAGATGCACGCATACTGAGCTCGTTGACTTCATTAACATTGCCTCCAACTTTCACTCTGCCCTCAAATTTACCTGGTCAATTTCCGACACCTCCCTCCCCTTCCATGATCTTTCTGTCTCCGTCTCTGGAGACAGGCCTACCTACTGATATCTACTACAAGCCTACAGACTCTAACAGCTACCTGGAATATACCTCTTCCCACCCTGTCTCTTGCAAAAATGCTATCCCTTCTCACAATTCCTCCGTCTCTGCCGCATCTGCTCTCAGGATGAGGCTTTTCATTCCAGGACGAAGATGTCTTCCTATTTTAAACAAAGGGGCTTCCCTTCGTCCACCATCAACTCTGCACTCAAACGCATCTCCCTCATATCCCGCACATCTGCCATCACCCCATCCACCCGCCACCCCACTCGGGATAGGGTTCCCCTTGTCCTTACCTCTGTTACGGATTCAGCAACAATAAATATATGAGTGAGGCAGGGGTTTTTATAACAAATAAAACGTTTATTAAACACTGAAAAACAAACCCCCAAAAGTAAACAAACCACTAACGTAACCAGAAATCAGCTGCTGTGCTACAGCTTAAACAGTTCTTAAAGCGATGAAGCTTAAACAGTTTTTCAAAGTAGTATTGCAAAAGTTCAAAATGCTTACAGTCCATTTAAGGGAGAGACTTTTTAAGACGATTTAAATTCTCCTTCACGTCGTGTCGTTGCGGTTCCCAGTCGAAATATACTTTTCCCAAGGAGAATTTACGAAGTTGGAAAATGAAACGGCTTCAAGGCACTGACCTTTCCTTTACAACACTGTTCCCTATCCTGTCTGCTATTTCACAGGGATTAACACGAGCACAGTCAACGAATTCCTTCCGAATGAGGATCAAACAAGGTCGAACCTGTTTCACCGTCGAAATCGACTTTCCTCGATTTTTCAACTCCCGAACTCCGATCTTCACTCTCCACTGATACTCAACTAGCAGTATTATAAAGAAACTGCTGGCAATGATCTTTTAAACTTTAGGCATTAAATAAAAATCCATCTTTCAACTAAACTGCGTCATAACATGAAATCACGCAGTGGCATGAAGTCAACATGGCAAATCTTGCCACGAACTGCCCCTCCTCACAGGGAGGGGTCTTCCTTTTGTACCCTGGAAAAGAAAACCTGTCACATGACCTCTACTGGCGGAAAAATGACGTCACTCCACCATCACAAGACCATTACCTCAAGTCCAGAATAGCTTCAACACCTGTCACGTGACAAGTACACCACTATCACGTGTCACGGGTACGTAACACCTACCACCCCACCAGCCTCCAGGTCCAACGTATAATTCTCCGTGACTTCCGTCACCTCCAACGGGATCCCACTACCAAGCACATTTTTCCCTCCCCCCCTTCTGCTTTTCGCAGGAATCGCTCCCTACGCGACTACCTTGTCTGCTCGTCCCCCACCCCCCCATCCTTTCCCATCAATCTCCCTCCTGGCACTTATCCTTGTAAACGGAACAATTGCTACAATTGTACTTATATTTATTCCCTCACCACCATTCAGGGCCCCAGACAGTCCTTCCAGGTGAGGCGACGCTTCACCTGTGAGTCGGCTGGTTTGGTATACTGCGTCCGGTGTTCCCGGTGCGGCCTTTTATATATGGGTGAGACCCGACGCAGACTGGGAGACCGTTTCGCTGAACACCTACGCTCTGTCCGCCAGAGAAAACAGGATCTCCCAGTGGCCACACATTTTAATTCCACGTCCCATTCCCATTCTGATAAGTCTATCCATGGCTTCTCTATTGTCAAAATGAAGCCACACTCAGGTTGGAGGAAAAACAATCATATATGCCGTCTGGGTACCCTCCGACCTGATGGCATGAACATTGATTTAACTTCCGTTAATGCCCCTCCTCCCCTTCTTACCCCATCTCAAATTTATTTATTTATTCCCGCCCCTTTTTCTCTCTCTCTCTGCTCCTCTCGCAATCACTCCTTGCTTGTTCTCCATCTCCCTCTGCTGCTCCCCTCCCCCTTTCTTTCTCCCTAGGCCTCGAATCATGATCCTTTCCCTTCTCCAGCTCTGTATCCCTTTTCCCACTCACCTTTCTAGTTCTTAGCTTCACCCCTCCCCCTCCTATCTTCTAACATTTCGGATTTCCCCCTGCGTCTCCTACTTTCAAATCTTACTATCGTTTCTTTCAGATTGTCCTTACGAATGGTCTCCGACTGAAACTTCGTCTGTACTTCTTCCTATAGATGCTCCCTGGCCTGCTGCGTTCCACCAGCATCTTGTATGTGTTACTTGAATTTCCAGCATCAGCAGATTTCCTCGTGTTTACAGTACTCCAAGTGGGGTCTGAACAGGGTCCTATATGGCTGCGATGTTATCTGTCGGCTCCTAAATTCAATACCACGATTCATTAACGCTAATACACCTTACGCCTTCTTAACCACTGAGTCAAACTGTGCAGCGTTGAGCGTCCTATGGACTCGGACCCGGACCCCAAGATCCCTCTGACCGTCCACATAGCCAAGAGTCTTACCATTAATACTATATTCTGCCATCATATTTGACCTACCAAAATGAACCACTTCACATTTATCTGGATTTAATTCCATCTGCCACTTCTCAGCCCAGTTTTTCATCCTATCAATGTCTCGCTATAACCTCTGGCATCCCTCCACACTATCCACAACAACTCCAACCTTAGTGATATCAGCAAACTTACTAACCCATCCCTCCACTTCCTCATCCAGGTCATTTATAAAAATCACGAAGAGTAGGAGTCCCAGAATAAATCCTTGAGGCACTCCACTGGCAACCTTCCTCCATACAGAATATGACCCGTCTACAACCTCTCTTTGCCTTCTGTGGGCAAGCCAGTTCTTGATCCACAAAGCAATGTCATCCTGGATCCCATGCCTCCGTACTTTCTAAATAAGCCTTGCATGGGGTACCTATCAAATGCCTTGCAGAAATCCAAATACACCACTTCTACTGCTCTTCTTTCATCAATATGTTTAGACACGTCCTCAAAATAATTCAATCAGGCTTGTAAGGCACGAACTGCTTTTGACAAAGTCGTGCTGACCATTCCCAATCATATTATACCTCTCCAAATATTCATAAATCCTGCCTCTCAGGATCATCTCCATCAACTTACCAACCACTGAGATAAGACTCACTGGTCTATAATTTCCAGGTCTATGTCTACTCCCTTTCTTGAATAAAGGAGCAACATTCGCAACTCTCCAATCCTCTGGAACCTCTCCCGTCCCTCGGGATTGCCTCAGCAATCTCCTCTCTCGCCTCTTACAGTATCCTGGGGTACTTTCCATCCGGGTCCGGTGACTTATCCAACTTGATGTTTTCCAAAAGCTCCAGCACATCCTTTTTCTTAATATCTACATGCTCAAGTTTTTCAACCTGCTGCAAGTCTTCAGTATTATCACGAAGAGCCTTTTCCACAGTGAATACTGAAGTATTAATTACCTCTGCTATTTTCTCCGTTTCCATACACACTTTCCCACTGTCACATTTGATAGGCCCTATTCTTTCACGTCTTATCCTCCTGCTCTTCACATACTTGTAGAATGCCTTGCGGTTTTCCTTAATCCTGCCCGCCAAGGCCTTCACATGGCCCCTTCTGGCTCTCCTAATTTGCTTCTGAAGCTGCCTCCTGTTAGCCTTATAATCTTCTAGATCTGTAACATTAACTAGCTCGCTGAACCTTTCGTAAACTCTTCTTTTCATCTTGACCAGGTTTATTACAGCCTTTGTGCTCCACGTTCCTGCACCCTACCATAACTTCCCTGTCCCATTGGAACGTTCCTATGCAGAACTTCACACAAATATTCCCTGAACATTTGCCACATTTCTTCCGTACATTTCCTTGAGAACATCTGTTTCCAATTTAAGCTTCCAATTTTCCTGCCTGATATCCTCACAATTCCCCTTAGTCCAATTGAACGCTTTTCTGACTTGTCTGTTCCAATCTCTCTCCAATGCTATGGTAAAAGAGATAGAATTATGATCACTATCTCCAAAATTCTCTCCCACTGAGACATCTGACAGTTGACCAGGTTTATTTCTCAATACCAAATCAAGTACAGCCTCTCCTCTTGTAGGCGTATCTACATATTGTGTCAAGAAACCTTCCTGGGCACACCTAATAAGCTTTACCCCATCTCTACCCTTTGCTGTTTGGAGATACCAATCAATATTTGGGAAATTAAAATCTCCCAACACGACAACTCTGTTATTATTACAACTTTCCAGGATCTGTTTCCCTATCTACTCCTCCATATACCTGCTACTATTGAGCGGCCGATAAAAACACCCAGTGAAGTTATTGACCCCTTCCTGTTCCTAATCGCGACCCACAGAGACTCCGTAGACAATCCCTTCATGACTTCTACCTTTCCTGCAGCCGTAACACTATCTCTGATCAACAGTATCACGCCCGCACCTCTTTTGCCTCCCTCCCTGTCCTTCCTGAAACATGTAAAAACTTGAAGTAACTATTCCTGTCCCTGAGCCATCCAAATCTCTGTAATGGCCACCACATCATATCCCCAAGTACTGATCCACGCTGTGAGCTCATCCGCTTTGTACATAACACTCCTTGTGTTAAAATATACATTTCAAACCTTCGGTCCCTTCTCTATCACCTACCTATCCTCCTTCACTCTCTGTCTCCTATCATTCTCTATTTGAAAGCCAGACGCCTCTTCCCCAGTTTGGCACCTGAGAACATTTTTATCACATACAAACCTTTGATTTCTGTCTATACAAGCAATTCTCGCAAGAACCTTTATCCTCCTCCACCTTACCATCTGTTCTAACACTCTGGTTCCCCTCCCCCTGCAAATCTAGTTTAAAACCCGCCAGAGCAGCACTAGCTAACCTACCCGCAAGGATATTATTCCCCTTCCAGTTCAGGTGTAAACCGTCCCGTCGGAACAGGTCCCACTTTCCCTGGAAGGAACCCCAATTGGCCAGAATCATTAAGCCCTCCCTCCTGCTCCATCGCCTTAGCCACGTATTTAGCTGTATTATCTTCCTATTTCTAGCCTCACTAGCACGTGGCACGGGGAACAATCCTGAGATTGCAACCCTGGAGGTCCTGTCCTTCAACTTTGTACCAAACACCCTAAACTCTCTTTGCAGGACCTCCTCCTTCTTCCTATCCACGTCATTGGTCCCTACATGGACAACATCCGGCTGCTCACCCTCCCTCTTGAGAATAATGAGAACTCGATCCGAGATATCGCGGACCCTGGCACCAGGGAGGCAACAGACCATCCGAGATTCTAAATCTCTCCCACAGAACCTCTTATCTGTCCTCCTAACTATCGTATCCCCTATCACTACTGCTCTCCTCTTTTCCCTCCTTCCTTTCAGAGCTGAGTGTCTAGTCTCGGTGCCAGAAACCCGGCCACTACAACTTCTCCCTGGTAGGTCGGCTCCACCAACAGTATACAAAACGGTATACTTATTGTTGCTGGGAACGGCCACAGGAGTGATCTGCTCTTCCT
The DNA here is from genome assembly GCF_048418815.1 of Hemitrygon akajei. Taxonomy (NCBI): domain Eukaryota; kingdom Metazoa; phylum Chordata; class Chondrichthyes; order Myliobatiformes; family Dasyatidae; genus Hemitrygon; species Hemitrygon akajei. Next base: position 776,083 of record NW_027332030.1, on the reverse strand, counting down.
GTCTATTCCCCTTCCCCGTCCTGAGTCATCCAGCTACCTGCCTCCTGACCTTTAGGGGTGACTATCTCTCTGAAACTCCTATCTATAACTGCCTCTGCCTCGCAAATGATCAGAAGTTCATCCAGGTCCAGCCCCAGTTCCCTAACTCGGTTTGTCAGGAGCTGCAGCTGGATGCACCTTTTACATGTGTAGTCATCAGGGACAATTCAGCTCGCCCTGACTTCCTAAATACTGCAAACGGAGCACTCGACTGCACTAACTGCTGCCTCCATTACCTACTTCTAAGCTAATTAGATTAATTAAAGGACTTTACCCAGCCTTACCTCACTGGGAGCAAGCTCGTCCTCAGCCTCTGCTCACTCATTCCCACTGTCACAGCGGTATATACATACAGCGACCAGTATCTCTCAGACTCACTGTCTCAGCAGTATATAAATAAACTGACCAGTGTCTCTCAGACTCACTCTCTCAGGAGTATATAAATAAACTGACCAGTGTCTCTCAGACTCACTCTCTCAGGAGTATATAAATAAACTGACCAGTGTCTCTCAGACTCACTCTCTCAGGAGTATATAAATAAACTGACCAGTGTCTCTCAGACTCACTCTCTCAGGAGTATATAAATAAACTGACCAGTGTCTCTCTGACTCTCTCTCTCTTTCAGGAGTATATAAATAAACTGACCAGTGTCTCTCAGACTCTCTCTCTCAGGAGAATATAAATAAACTGATCAGTGTCTCTCAGTCCTCCTCTCACAGGCACATATTTATACACTCAACACGTACAAACAAGCTAGATGAACTCAGCAGGTAGGGCAGCATCCGTTGAAATGAGCGGTCAACGTTTCGGGCAGAGACCATTCATCAAGACTGAAGAACGAGGGGGCAGGGGCCCTATAAAGAAGTTGGGGGAGGGTGGAAGGTGCCAGGTGAAAAGCCAATCAGAGGAAAGATCAAGAGGTGGGGGAGGGGAAGCAGGAAGGGGATAGGCAGGAGAGGTGAAGAAGGAATGTAAAGGGAAAGCACTATGAGTAGTAGAAGAAGGCAGAATCATGATAGAAGTGATAGGCAGCTAGAAGAGGAGGCAGAGTGAAAGTGGGATGGGGGAAGGGAGAGGCAGGTGTCTCTGTACATTCTCTCAGGGTCATAGCCATACACTGGCCTGTGTCTCTCAGTCTCACTCTCTCTGAGGTATATCCATAAACTGGCCCGTTTCTCTCAGCCCCACTCTCTCAGGGGTACTCAATGGTTTGGAGTGTTTAACCCTTGAACCACAGTGCCGAATCCATTATTTTTTGGAGGATTTTCGGTTCGATTCCATTGCTGTTTCCGTAGCAAGCCGTGATGCAGGCAGTCAACACAGTCTCTACTACACCCCAGATTTCTGAAAGAGTAGCTACAGAGATCGTGGAGGCATCACTGGCGTCCTTTGTGAACTACTCGAATCTGAAAAGGTTCCTGTGGATTGGAAATTACACATGTCACGCCACTCCTTAAGAAAGGAGGGAGGCAAAAATAAGAAAGTGTAGGCCAATTAGTCTTACTTCATGGTTAGGAAAATGTTGGAGTATGAGGTGTCCGGATACGTGATAAAATAGGGCAAAGTCTGCATAAGTTCCGTAATGGGAAACCTGTTGCAATTTTGAGGATATAACAATCAGCATCAACAAAGGAGGTCAGTGGATTTAGTTTACTTGTTTTTTCAGAGGGTATTTGACAAGGTGCTGCACATGAGGCTACTTAATGAGATAAGAACTGGTTGATTTTCAGGAAAGATGCTACCATGGAGAGTTTACAAAAATAAATTTAGTCTGTAATTAACTCTGGTGGCCCCATCAGAGGAAAGACATCGAGGCTTTGCAGAAGATATAGCCGGTGCTAACCAGGATGCGTCCTGGATTAGAGAGCATGCACTATAATGAGAATTTGGACATACTGGGGTTGTCGTCTCTGGACCGGGAGAGGCTAAGAGTAGATCTGCTGAATTTTATACAATTTATGAGAGACATGGATCTACCAGACAGACAGTATTTTCCCCACGGTTGAAATGTCAAATAACAGAGGGCACATTTTAGAGGTGAGATGGGGTAATTCCAAAGGACATGTGAGGTGCAGGGTTTATTCTTTTTTTACACAGACTGCTGGTGTGTGGGCTATAATGCGTGGGGTGGTGGTAGAGGCAGATTCATTGGGAACGTTTAAGAGATGTTAAAATAGGCAAGGTTACGGTGTGGAAAAAGATTTCAGGGATAATTTATTTTTACAAAAAGAGGCGTGTGTCTGAAAGCACTGCGGAGGGTCGTGATTGAGGCAGATACATTCAAGACATTTAAGGGACAGTCAGATAGGGAAAGGGATGGCACAAAAAGCAGGGTTTTAGGCTGTGCTGTGGTTAAGAGTTGGACAGAGCTTGGGAGCGCGGGGGCAGACGGGAAGAAAGCATGGGATCAGCGTGGGTGCTGTGGGGGTTACGAGATCCTGGGTAGCAAACCTCCCTCCGCCTCAGCTGTGCCTCTGCGAGAAGCTCTGGATCGCTGTGGATGATGGGGTTCCCGAGCAACCTCAAATCAAGTCCAACACCAAGACAGGAAGTTATAGCGATGTATTGATTTTATGATGACAAATGTAAATTAAACAATGTGTAACCTGCTAACTTGCGGGAATAACTAAGTTGTTCCTGATTCACTCAGAGTCAGATACAATTAACTGCCAGGTGACAACGAGTGACCGGTTGAATAATCAGTCCCGTTTCTCACCGTCACTCTGCATCGGGGAACCGATGATTATAAAATCACACTTCAGGGCCGTGTCCGGGATCGCTGCAGATCGAGGGTCACTACCAGGTTATTTGTCAATTTAACATGATTATATTGGCCAGACTGCTGAATGTACTGTCCTCAGCAAAGAGAACAAAAGTATACTCTCCCAGTATATTCCCACCTCAGGACACTGGTGTCCCAGACTGAGTCACACCTCCTGGCTCTTTCCGTCTGTGTAATTCCCCAAGACCTCATTAAATGAGCACCCATGACATCCAGCAGAAACAGAGCCGCTGGTCAGAAAGGGGAAATGCATGTCTATGCAAACTCCTCCAACGTCAAAGAGTGCTTGGTTTGAGAAGAGATCCGTTTGAACCACTGGGAATTAAAACTGGAGCGTTGTCATCAAACGGGAGGGCAGGGAATCGGTCAAAATGTCCCCATCCCACGGGCAGGGATGTTCACACATTCAGACGTTCACAGGTTCACTCTCAGTCCGGGTCTGGGTTCCTGCAGAGATCTCAGTTCCTTCTCCCCGGTCTCACTGAACCGATTCCCGAACAGCCTGAAACAGATGGAAGAATAAAGATGAAATAAACAGATTACACAACAGTGTCAGTAACAGGGGACCGGGGTTAATGTTTCAAAAACGCTGACAAACTAATATCACCGGCGAACCCACAGATCCGCTGATATTTTATCACCGTGAACATTAACAGGAAGACTCACTCGATAGAGACCAGACTTGGGACCTTCAGTATGAAGCCACGGAGAGCAGGGATAGATCGGTCCGTGAGCGAGTTTGATCTCAGGGCCAGCTCCGTTAGTGATCGGTTTGTACTGAGAGCGGAGGCGAGATCTTTGGCACCAGAATCTGTGAGACCGACATCCCACAGCCTGGAGATGAGAGAGAGAGTGAGGGTGAAGGATACAGAGAGACAGGAGATGGTACAAATCCCCAGTGTTTATCAGTAACACAATTACAGATCACATTAATATTCAGTGTCAGACACCCAGTGACTGTAAGCACAATCTCCCACAGACTGGTACTTACCACAGTTTCTGTATTTTACACACCGGGTTCATCAGAGCCGCAGACACCAGTTTCACTCCTGAATCTCCCAGTTTATTAACACTCAGGTTCAGCTCAATCAGTGTTCGGTTTGCACTGAGAGCGGAGGCAAGATCCTCAGCACCAGAATCTGTGAGACCGACATCATTCAGCCTTGGAATGAGAGAGAGTGTGTGAAAGACATACAGACAGAAGACATTGGAAATTACCAGTGTTTATCAGTAACACAATTACTGTTCAGCTTGATGTCCAATGTCTGATACCCAGTGACTGCAAACACAATCACCCACAGTCTGGTACTTACCGCAGTTTCTGTATTTTACACTCCGGGTTCCTCAGAGCCGCAGACACCAGTTTCACTCCTGTATCTCCCAGGTCATTCCCCCCAAGTCTAAACACAAAGAGACAAACTAATGAACAAAGAGATTGAAACCGTGGGTCTGAGGGAATATCTCTCACTCAGATATTTCAGAAAACATGAAACCCTTCAGTAATTAACTAATCGGAATTCTCATCACTGTCAAATGTCACTACCAAATGTCAGTAATTTAGTGTATCAGTGTGACTCTGTAATTTCCCATATTCTGTCTCCTTCCCCAACAGTTGGTATAGTGTCCCTCATGTGAGAATTACCAAAGGAAACACGGTGGGAAAATTATCCCTACAGGAAGAAGGGGAAAAAGGAAGAGGGTTCCCTATAGAGTGATGGGGAATGAGGAAGAGTGATCCTGAGAGGATGATGGGGATGGGGAAGAGAGATACCACAGGATGAAGGAGGGTGGGGAAGAGTGATCTCATAGGGGGATGGAGGATGGGGAAGAGACAATCCACAGCATGAAGCGGAATGAAGACGAGTGATCGGGGGTTGGAAGAGAGATCACCACAGGGGAAAGGGTGATGGAAGGATGTGGACAAGCGAATGCACAGGATGAATGGGACTTGTGCAGAGAGGTTCCACAAGAGTATAGTGTTGAGTAAAGATGTTCCCACAAGAGGAGGTGATGCAGAAGTAGATCCATGGGAGAGGTTGGTCTGAACTGAGGTCCATAATCAGGAGAAAAGATGCCCACATGGTGACTGGGTATCGGGTATGGAGTATGTACTGGGTACAGGTGGAGTGATGGCGATAGCAACTTGCAGGGAAGGGCAGAGGAGGACAATCTCACAGTGGTATTTCCCTACCTGTCACTGGGAAAGCCAGCTAACCCTCCCTTGTCCCTCAACGGGAAGAGGGTGTGAAGTTCCTACTCAACTCTTGCAGTCACTGTTGGTGTCGCTGTCAGCAACAGTGAGAAGGAACTTTGTCAATAGACGTGTCACAGGAAGCAAGAAACACGGCCATTCCTCTGATTTACTACCATTAAACTAATGGCCGTTGTTCACTGATCTGATGAAGTCTCCAGATCCCATCAGAAAGAACCACAGAAACCTCCTGTCCTTGGGGAATTACTGACCCTTGGTCATTTGTCACAATTTTTCATAATTTGATTTACTCCATTTTTTTTCCCAAGTTCCTTCACATTGAAACCACACAATGGAACAGTTTCACATTTCACAGTGAGAGAGAAATCTGGTTACCTCAACTCCTGGCACTTGTGCAGCCCGGTTCCCAGCCGCTGGATTCCTTCACACTGAATTCGGCAGTTCCAAAAATCGAGCTGTTTTATTGTATTACAGAATCCGATGACATGAGACAGGACCGCGCAGTCAATCGGGGTCAGTGGCATTTCACAGAATGAAAGTTTTTCCACAGATCCCAGTGTGGCCTGAGCCAGTCCACGATTCTGAGATTCAAACAGGTAGTGTAATGCGTTCAGGAGGCTCCTTGTATCATCTTTACCAGCAGAGTTATGTATCTGGTGTAGAACCTCCTCCTTCACCCAGTCAATCACCCGGCAGGTTGTTTCATGAGGAAATGGACCCAGAATCTCCTCCAGGCCCCGAGCTGTCATTCGGTTGGAGAGACCAGCAACAAAACGGAGAAATACCTCAAATCGCCCATCTTCTGTGTTGTGGGCTTCCGTGAGGAATTTCAGGATATCCCCAGGATGTGGATTCAGGAATTGTGCGACGGCAGCTACAAACTCTTGGATGGTGAGGTGTGGGAATGTGTACACCACGCTCCGGGCAGAATCCTCTCTCTCCAAAAGTTCCATCAGGAACCCGGACAGGAACTGGGAAGGCTGCAGATTGCAGTTGATCAGGTCTCCATCTGTAAACACAATCTTCTTCTCGGACACTCCTCTGTAGGCCATCTGACCAACCCTGAGTAACACTTCACGGGGGTTCTCAATCTCACGGCCGTGGTTTTTCAGGATGTTGTAAATATAGTAGGAGTACAGTTGGGTGATGGTCTTGGGAACTCGCTGCGGGTCCCTGACTCTTTGTGTGAAGAAGGGGCCCAGTGCCAGGGCGAGGATCCAGCAGTAGGAGGGGTTGTAGCTCATGGTGTACAGGATCTCGTTCTCCTTCACATAATTGAAAACAGCTTCCGCCACCGTCTGATCTTCAAAATGTCTGATGAAATATTTCTTCCGTTCCTCATCAACAAATCCCAGGATTTCAGCCCAGACACTGATCTTCGCCTTTTCCAATAAATGTAACGCAGTGGGGCGGGTGGTCACCAGCACTGAACACCCTGGGAGCAGCTTGCCCTGGATTAAACTGTACACAATTTCAGACACCTTGCACTTGAATTCAGGATCTGTGCATGTGGACTGAGCCTCTGTGTCTCTCCGTCTGTCAGCAAAATCAATTGTGTCATTGAATTCATCCAAACCATCAAATATAAACAGCAATCCCTTTGGGTTCTTCCAGACTTCTCTCAGGAAATTCCCAAAGTAAGGATGCTGATCCAGAATTAGTTCCTTCAGGTTTATTCGACAGTTAATACTGTTTAAATCACGAAATTTGAAACTGAAGACAAACTGGAACTGTTGGTATATTATCCCCGTGGCCCAGTCATAAACAATCTTTTGTACCATTGTTGTTTTCCCGATCCCTGGGACTCCCGCCACTGCTGCTGAACTCCCAGATTTTGATTTACTCCGGGAAAAGCTGCTCTGGAACAACTGATCAGTCCGGATTTTTTCCAGCTCTCCGCGGAGATGTTTCTCTCTACACTCCTCGTGGTCTCTGCCTCTTGCTAGCAGCTCATGTTCCACCAGTGTCCGAACTCGAACAGTAGAAATGACCGTGAGCTCAGCGTATCGATCAACCAGCTGGAAAACCTTCACCTTCTCCGTCATCAGGATCGTGTTCACTTTCAGTGTTTCAGTTTCTGCCCGCAGAGTCTCCTTGTGTTTCTGTTGAACATCTTCCATGGGAACAGAGAACATATTCAAAATGTTAAATGGCTCATCTGACAAAGAACTTTATAACTGCATTTCAACATTCAGTGTTTGAGATTACGTGAATAAATTCAATGCTTCCATGGATATTAGGACAGAAAGTAAAATTCTGTTCACAGACACCGGCATTGACAGTAACGGATGTCCCTGGAAATGTCCAATCCTCATTTTCTGGTTCTAGTTATTTGTGAAAGTGAACATTCCCCTGATTGCACTTTTTGAGGAAGCTTAAACAAGCATCACTCCCCACTAACATCTTAACTACATTCTACAGAGGAGTGGTTGAGAGTGTGCTGACCTTTTGCATCACAACCACCAGGTTGTGGAGTACCAACTCCAGCTGCAGTGCTGCCGACAGAAAACCTTGCAGAGGGTTGTTAGGGGAACAGAGAAGGTTATTGGGGTCTCCTTACCTTCTGTCCAAGACGTCTTTCAGAGTCGATGCCTCCAGAAGACACGGTACATCATTAAAGACCCCGCACACCCTCTCCATGAACTGTTTGTTCTTCTGCCATCAGGCAAACGTTACAGGAGCATCAAAACTAAAACCACAAGGCTGCTAAACAGCTTCCTCCCACAGGCAGTCAGATTGCTAAATAGCTGCTCGATCTGACTCTACTTTGGACATTTTTAACTGCACTGGACACTTGTAACTTGATTTTAACTGACATGTGGCTGTTGTGTTTTTCTTTTTATTGTTGTGTTTACTATTTATTGTTGCGTTTGTTATGTTATGATTGCATTGCTCCTGGGAAACGCTGTCTCATTCTGCCCTGCAGAGCTGATGTACAGTTAGAATGACAATAAAGTTTTCGAATCTTGAATATTCTATTGCAATCCTGACTGCACTCCCGTTACAACATTTCACTATATTTAAAGCATTGTTTGCATCATTAACAGACGATGTTAATATTGATCTGGTGTGGAAATATGGAGAGCAGGACACTGTGCATTTTGTCAAAGCTGTACACTGGGGAGTCACAGGTGTCCACTGCTCTTGCATCAAAACAGGAGCAGAATATGCGGGAAATACTCAGGTTGGGCAGCGTCTGGGGGAGAATCACATTGAAGTTGTGGATCGATAACCCATCGGAATGATAAGAAAGAAAACGGGTGCTTTCCAATTCCAATGGGTAGTTTTCAATCACTGTGATGGAGGATTGGTGGAAAGATGGGATCTGTGTTAATGGAAGAAACCACAAGCGTCTGTCTCAGTGATGTACATCGTGTCTGTGGGCGAGGGTGGTGAAGTCTTGGCAAATGCTACTCATCAGTCTTGCTGTGGGGGTGTGGGGCGCTGTCTGATGAGGCCTCCGTCTGTCAGAGCCGACCGTGGATGTCCTGCCCCTGCAAGCCGGGACACTCCGATATGGAGAGGAAGCTTTTGCCGATATAGCAAGCTCCCTCTCTCCATGCATCTGATGAACACAAAGTAACGGCAGACACTGACAAAGCTTGGCACCAGAGGTGTCATAGGATATGCCAGTCTGCGTTGAACACCATTTAACACTGACTTAGGGGCTCCAGGTCAAGAATTTTCCCACTGGGTTTACTCCCAAACTCTTCCCCATGAGGGGTACAGTTGCAAGGCAGCGGAGCTTTGAGATCAGAGTTTTCTTGTTCCTGGGTGAGCTGCCAATCACAGCCGATGAGCCACATCTGAACAAAGCGACTGGCTGTAATGCATCAGTAACCCACCTTTGCCCCTTCTCCTGTCAGAAGAAACGCTTTACCAGGCTTAGTGGCTGAACCACACGTGAAGGGCAGGAGCTGGACAGAGGCTACTTGCCACTGGGATCATTTAATAGGACGTGGCAGCTCATCCGCACTGCCAACCCCCCGGGTATAACAATCTTAAGCAACCAAGGGGCACTGTATTATTGGCAATCAATCTGTAAATTAGTTTATTATTGTCACATGCACCACTGTAAAATGGAAAACTTTTCTGCATGCGATCCGTACAGATCATCACATCACATCGGTGCAATGAGGTCGTAGAATGAGTCGACTGTACTTCCTTAGAAGGTTGGCGTCATTCAATGTCTGTAGTGAGATGCTGAAGATGTTCTATAGGTCAGTTGTGGAGAGCGCCCTCTTCTTTGTGGTGGCATGTTGGGGAGGAAGCATTAAGAAGAGGGACGCCTCACGTCTTAATAAACTGGTAAGGAAGGCGGGCTCTGTCGTGGGCAAAGTACTGGAGAGTTTAACATCGGTAGCTGAGCGAAGGGCGCTGAGTAGGCTACGGTCAATTATGGAAAACCCTGAACATCCTCTACATAGCACCATCCAGAGACAGAGAAGCAGTTTCAGCGACAGGTTACTATCGATGCAATGCTCCTCAGACAGGATGAAGAGGTCAATACTCCCCAATGCCATTAGGCTTTACAATTCAACCGCCAGGACTTAAGAACCTTTTTAAAGCTATTATTAATGCTTTTTGAGATAGTGATTTAGATGCATATCATATTTTTTTACTGAGTTAAGTATTGTATGTAATTAGTTTTGCTACAACAAGTGTATGGGACATTGGAAAAAAAAAGTTGAATTTCCCCATGGGGATGAATAAAGTATCTATCTATCTATCTATCTATCTATCTATCTATCTATCTATCTATCTATCTATCTATCTATCTATCTATCTAGAAGGAAAAATGGAACAGGATAGTTCAGGGAAACAGTGTTTCAGTTGCCGAGAAAATGCAGTGCAGGCAGACAATAAGGTAGAAGGTCAAAGGATCATTGGGAGGTCAGCGTTGAGTTTTTTTTGGGACGATGTCCCTAAACTGTAGAATTCAACACCTAAAACTACAGTACTGTGCAGAAGTCTGAGGTGTATATTAGGACTGACACATTTTGTCTTTCATTTTCTAGTTTGCACTTTATCCCGTTGTGATGCGGTTTGAACGGCAACGTCTGGATGAAAGGTGCTTTATAAATAAGTTATTATTATTATTATTATTATTATTATTATTATTATTATTATTATCATCATCATCATCATCATCTTAGCCTAAACTGGTAAAACCTGAGGTACAGGCATAGCCAAGCACACTCATGTCTCAATTGACAGGAGAATTCTGATTATTCTCGTGGTGTATAGTATCGAGGGTTTTCGAAAATTTACACAAGTATTGCCGTGTGGGCCTAATTTATTAATACTATTCTGTAAAGCCTTTAGGATGATACCAGTTAATGATATTACGATTGGGATAACGAATACCCTGTTCGTCTTCCATAGTCATTCATTTTGTCCTTTTAATTTAACATATTTCTGGCATTTTTTTACTAATTCATTTCTGTAAGCTATGTGTGTTTGGAATGGCTATATATATTTAAAAAGTTGCTTTTGCTTGTTTATTCTGTAAAATTACATCCGAACGCATATCATGGATTATGCTATCTGAAATAATGATCGGACGCAGTATGATATGAAGGACTCCGATAGGACTCTAAAAGTGGAGCAGGCTTGTACTTACTGTAAGTTGTGGTGTTTTTCATCAGTTGTAGTTTAAGCAATGTTTTTGTGAACGTTGTCCACCACTTGACTGTGCTTGTGCAAGTAATGAGATTCAGTTAAACTACTGCAGGATCTTGTAAAGTCGGATTGTTTCTGGTTTCTCTTGTAATTTTCAGCATTTATCGTCATGAACCTATTGGTCGTTTATTCTGTATTTTTGATAACTACATGTGTTAACAACCTTGTCCTGTATTGCGACAATGATCCCTTCTGTTTCTGGGAAGAGTTCTCCAACTCTGAGCCAGGGGCTCGACGCTTCCTTGTCGACATCTAGTCGTCTCAGATCGTGTGGCTGTCTTCCACGGGGAGTCAGACTGTTCCATTGGTTAGCGTTTTATGACAGTTTCTTCATATTTTATGGGTTAAGTTTTCATTTTCGTTCAGTGATGTGTACCCCTTATTGGATTTGCATATGCTTGTACGGAGTGCTGAATCCTGCTTGCGTTATAAAAATATGTCAATAGAGCTAATTGTGGATTTCAGAAAAGGCGAGATGAGGGAACACAACACACCAGTCCTCATAAAGTTATCTGATGTGGAAAGAGTGAGCAATTCCAAATTCCTGGCTGTCAGTATCTCCCACTATCTAACCTGGACCCAATATATCTATGCAGCTACAAAGAAGGCACAACAGTGACTATATTTCATCAGGAGTTTCCAACATCACTCGAATATTTCTACAGGTGTAACTTGGAGAGCATTGTAACTGGCTGCATCACCGTCTGGTTCATGGGGACTACTGCACACGATTAGAGTAAGGCGTACACTCAACGATTCAGAACAACTTCTCCTCTGCCATCCAGTTTCTGAATGGACATTGGACCCATCGATACTGTTTCATTAATCTCTTTTTAAATTTCTATTTCTGCACTACTTATTTAGTTTAATATTTCATATAATCACACAGACATGCATAGTTCTATATGTTCAACTTCCAGGCAGCTTTGCTGCACAGCCAGATCCACTGTCTGACAGGCCACATGTCTCGAATGGATAACTCCAGGTTACCGAAAGCAGTACTCTACGGAGAACTCTCTCAGGGCAAGAGAGATCGTGGTGCCCCTCGCAGGAGGTACAAGGACCAAATTAAGCAGAGGCTCTCTCAGGCAAATATGGAGGTCAACGAGTGGCAGCCGCTGATCCACGGAAAAGCCAAGGATTTTGAGGAACCCAGAAGAGCGACGCTGAAAAGAAGAGGGGATGCAAGAAGGATCCAACTATCCAAGCGCCTGCATCCCAGCTGCCCCTCTGTCCCAACTGCTCCCGGGTATGCAGATCCAGAATTGGCCCCTACAGTCACCAACAATCGTGTCGTCATCCAGTGCCACCACCCTCCCCCCCCCACCTCCCCCCCCTACACACACACACACACACACACACACACACACACACACACACACACACACACACACACACACACACACACACACACACACATTTGGGAAGAGAACAGGATTTAGGGTATGTTTCATGATCATTAATGCTTGGTGGAACCCCGGAATGCCCATTCCCTCAAATCCTTTTGTTCCCCGGATCTGCAGTACCTGGTGCTGCTGTATAAACCTTTCTGGCTACCAAGGGAGTTCCCGGCTGTTATTATCACAACTGTGTAATAACAACATCCCCCAGTTGTGTGTTATTGTCACAGAGGGGGGATGCTTCCCTTCAGAAATCGGTCAGGACTTCCCAAACCACAACATTTGTATCAACAGTTCCGTGTAAACAGCACTTGCCGTGTGACCGACTGCTTACAATGCCGGTGATCAGCAGGAGCTCAAGAAATTCAGCTCTGATCTGTGCAAAGTCATCCAGGCAGCAAAACGACAATACAGAGATGGTATTCAGGCACAGCTCTCCACCAACAACACACACAGCTTATGGCAAGCTCTGCACCCCAATGCAGACTTCAGAGCTAAGTGCAGTGGTGCTGCCAACATCGCTCCCTGTCTCCCAGAGGATCTAAGCCTCTTTACGCTCGGTTCGATATCGCCAACACTGAGACCCCGAGGAGAGCCGACAAAGCGACCTGCACATTGGCCATCTCTGAGGATGAAGTTCGCAGATGTTTCTAACGAGTGGACAGTCGCAAAGTTGAGGGACCGGACGGCGTCCCAGGGCGGGTACTCAGGATGCGCGCGGCACAACTGGCAGGTGTATTTACGGATATTTTTAATCACACCCTCTCCCAGTGAAGAGTTCCCTCCTGCTTCAAATCATCCACCATTGTTCCTGTACCTAAAACGACTAAGGCAACATGCCTGAACGTTTGAGTCCTGTCGCACTCACCTCAGTAATAAGCAAATGCTTTGAGAGGCTGGTCAAGGACTGCATCTGCAGCTTGTTACCACCCACACCGGACCCCCTACAATTCACCTACCTACACAACCGATCAACAGATGACACAATAGCCACTGCTCTGCACACCTCCTTAAACATCTGGAGAAGAGGGATGCTTATGTGAGAATGATGTTATTAGACTACAGTTCAGCATTCAACACCATAGTTCCCTCCAGGCTCGACAAGAAGCTCAGAGACCTCGGCCTTGACCCTGCCTAGTGCAGCTGGATCCTGGACTTCCTGTCAGATCGCCGGCAGGTGGTAAGAGTGGGCTCCCTCATCTCTGCCCCTCTGCCCCTCAACACAGGAGCCCCTCAGGGCTGTGTCCTAAGCACCCTCCTTTACTCTCTGTATGCGCATGACTGTGTCGCCACCCACAGCTCCAATCTGCTAATTAAATTTGCTGAGTATACTATATTTATTGGCCAAATCTCAAGTAATAACGAGGCAGCCTACACAGAAGAAGTCATCAGCCTGACACAGTGGTGTCAAGAAAACAACTTCTCCCTCAATGTCGCAAAGACAAAGGAGCTGGATGCAATGTCGCAAAGACAAGAGGAATGGAGATAGGTTAACCCCCACTGATATCAATGGATCTGGGGTTGAGACAGTGAACAGCTTTAAGTTCCTCGGCATTCACATCACTGAGGACCTCACGTGGTCTGTACACATCAATTGTGTGGTGAAAAAAGGCACAACAGCACCTCCTTCACCTCAGATAGAACCATGGAACCGTAGAACATTACAGCACAGCCCTTCCTGACTGTGCCAAACCATTTTTCTGCCTAGTCGCACTGACCAGCACCTGGCCCATATCCCTCCATACCCCTCTCATCCATATACCTGTCCAGGTTTTTCTTAAATGTCAAAAGTGAGCCCGCATTCACCACTTCAGCTGGCAGCTCATTCCACACTCCCACCACTCTCTGCGTGAAGAAGCACCTTCCCCAATGTTCCCTTTAAACTTTTCCCCTTCACCCTTAACCCATGACCTCTGTTTTTTTCTCCCCTAGCCTCAGTGGAAAAAGCCTGCTTGTATCCCCTCTACCTATACCCATCATAATTTTAAACACCTCTATCAAATCTCTTCTCATTCTCCTACATGCCAGGGAATAAAGTCCTAACCTATCCAAACCTTCTCTGTAACTCAGTTTCTCAAGTCCGGGCAACATCTTTGTAAACCTTCTCTGCACTCTTTCAACCTTATTAATATCCCTCCTCTAATTCGGTGACCAAAACTGCATACAATACCCCAAATTCGGTCTCGCTAATGTGTTATACAACCTCACCATTAGATTCCAACTCTTATACTCAGTACTTTGATTTATAAAGGCCGATGTACCAAAAGCTCTGTTTACGACCCTATCTACTTGTGACGCCACTTTTAGGGAATTATGTATCTATACTCCCAGATCCCTCTGCTCTACTGCCCTCCTCTGTGTTCTGCCATTTACCTTGTATGTTCTAATTTGGTTTGATCTTCCGAAGTGCAATACCTCACACTTGTCCGCATTAAACTCCATCTGCCATTTTACATCCCATTCCCCCAACTGGTCCAGATCCCTCTGCAAGCTTTGAAAACCTTCCTCACTGTCCACTACACCTCCAATCTTTGTATCATTAGCAAATTTGCTGATCCAATTTGCCACATTCTCATCCAGATCATTGATATAGAGGACAAATAACAATGGACCCAGCACTGATCCCCGTGGCACATCACTGGTCACAGGCCTCCACTCAGAGTAGCAATCTTCCACTACCACTCTCTGGCTTCTTTCATTGAGCCAATGTCTGATGCAATTTACTACCTCTCCATGTATACCTAGCGACTGAATCTTCCTAACTAACCTCCCATGCGGGACCTTGCCAAAAGCCTTTCTGAAGTCCATGTATATAACATCCACTGCTTTCCCTTCATCCACTTTCCTGGAAACTTCCTCGAAAAGCTCTAATGGATTGGTTAAACATGACGCATAAAGCCATACTGACTTTTTCTACCTGTCTACCGAAATACCTGGAGACCTTATCTCTTAGTATTCCTTCCAACAATTTACTTACTACCGATGTCAAACTTACCGGCCTATAATTTCATGGCTTACATTTTGAGCCTTTTTTAAACAACAGAACTACATGAGCTATCCTTCAATCCTCTGGCACCCGGTCCGTGGATATCGACATAATACTTATGCCAGGGCCACTGCAATTTCAACATTAGATTCCTCCAAGGTCCGAGGGAATACCCCGTCAGGTCCTGGGGATTTATTTACTCTGATTTGCCTCAAGACAGAAAGTACCTCCTCCTCTTTAATCTGCATAACTTCCATGACCTCCCTACTTGTTTGCCTTGTTTCCATAGACTCCATTCCAGTTTCCTTAGTAAATAGAGATGCAAAATACCCATTTAAGATCTCCCCCATTTCTTTTGGTTCCATACATAGCCGACCACTCTGATCTTCAAGAGGACCAATTTTATCCCTTACTATCCTTTTGCTCTTAACATACCTGTAGACGTTCTTAAAATTATCGTTCTCCCTGACTGCCAAAGCAACCTCATGTCTTCTTTTAGCCCTCCTGATTTCTTTCTTAAGTATTTTCTTACTCTTTGTATACTCCTCAAGCATCTTACTTCCTCCCTGTTGCCTATACATGTTATACATCTCTCTCTTCTTCTTTATCAGAGTCCCAATATCCCTCGATAACCAAGGCTTTTTATTCCTATTCTTTTTGCCTTCAACCATGACAGGAACATACAAACTCTACACTCTCAAAATTTCTCCTTTGAAGGCCTCCCACTTACAAATCACATCATTGCCAGAGAACAACCTGTCCCAATCTACGATTTTTAGATCCCTTCTCATTTCTTCAAATTTGGCCTTTTTCCAGTTTTAGAACGTCAACCCGAGGACCAGATCTATCTTTATCCATGATCAAGTTGAAACTAATGACGTTATTATCACTGGAAGGAAAGTGTTCCCCGATACACACTTCCGTCACCTGCCCTAACTCATTGCATAATAGGAGATCTAATATTGCATCCTCCCTAGTTGGTACATCTATATATTGATTTAGAAAACTTTCCTGAACACACGTTGCAAACTCTAACCCATCTAGACCTTTAACAGGATGGGAGTCCCAAGCAATGTGTGGAAAATTAAAATCCTCTACAATGACAAATTTCTGTCTCCTGCAGTTGTCTGTTATCTCTCTGCAAATTTGCTCCTCCAAATCTCACTAACTATTGGGTAGTCCATAATACAACCCTATTAATGTGGTCATACCTTCCGGTTTCTCAGTTCCACCCATAGGGCCTCAGTAGACAAGCCATCTAATCTATCCTGCCGAAGCACTGCTGTAATATTTTCCCTGACTAGCAAAGCCGCCACCCACGCTTTATCCCTCTGTCTCTATCACGTCTGAAACATTGGAACCCTGGAACATTGAGCTGCCAGTCCTGCCCCTCCTGTAGCCAAGTTTCAGTAATGGCTATGATGTGATAATTCCATGTGTCAATCCAGGCCCTCAGCTCGTCTGCCTTTCCTGCAATACTCCACGCTTTGAAATATACACACCTGAGAATATTATTACCACAACCCACAACCTTGCTATTTGTGGCTTTGCATGAACTACCACCATTATTTATGTTTACCACCGTTCCACTATCTACTCTGGCACTCTGGTTCCCATCCCTCTGCCAATCTAGTTTAAACCCTCCCCAATAACACTAGCAAACCTCCCTGCAAGTATATTGGTCCCCTTGTAGTTCAGGTGTAACCCGTCTCTATTGTACAGGTCCCACCTGCCCCAGAAGAGGTCCCAATGATCTAGAAATCTGAAACCCTGCGGCCTACTCCAGTTTCTCAGCCACGTGTTCATCTGCCAGAGCATCGCACTCTTACCCTCACTGGCACGTGGCACAGGAAGCAATCCGGAGATTACTACCCTCTATGTCCTGTTTTCCAACTTCCTACCAAGCTCTCTGTACTCACTCTTCAGGACACCCTGACTCTTTCTACCTATGGCATTGGTACCGATGTGTAGCACGAAATTTGGCTGATCACCCTCCCACCTCAGAATACTGTGCAGGCGATCAGAGACATCCCTGACCCTGGCACCCGGGAGGCAACAAACCATCCGGGAGTCTCTTTTACGACCATAGAATCTCCTGTCTGTACCCTTGACTATGGAGTCCCCTATCACTACCGCTCTCCTCTTCTTCCTCCCCCCGTTCTGCACTGCAGCACCAGATTCAGTGCCAGAGATCCGGCTGCCGCAGTTAGTCCCAGGCAATCCTTCCCCCCAACAGTATCCAAATTGGTATACCTGTTCTGGAGGGGAATGGCCACAGGGGAACCTTGCAGTAACTGCTCTTTCCCCTTCCCTCGCCTGACGGTAACCCAGTTACCTGTGCCCTGTTCCTTAGGTGTAACTACCTCCTGGAAGCTACTATCTATAAACTGCTCAGTCTTTCGAATGATCCGGAGGTCATCCAGCTCCTGCTCCAGTTCCCTAACGCGGTCTGTTAGGAGCTGCAGCTGGGTGCACTTCTTGCAGGTGTCATTGTCAGGGACACCGGATGTCTCCCTGACTTCACACATCCTGCAAGAGGAGCATTCCAACATCCTGCCTGGCTTATTCTCTAGTCTGAACAAAAAAAAAGAAAAACAGCAAAACAGATGGTTGAGATGGTTGAGGACATTTGGGATGGGCCCCTAAATTGTGTGCATCCTGACTGGCTGCATCACTGCCTGGTGTGGGAATTGTACTTCTCTCAATCGCAGGACTCTGCAGTGAGTGGTGCTGACAGCCCAGTGCATCTGTAGGTGTGAACTTGCTACTATTCAGGTCATTTCAGAGACAGGGGGTAAAAAGTGCCTGAAGGATCATTCTGGACCCAAGTCTCACCAAGCACAAACTGTTCCAGCTGCTACCATCCGGGAAATGGTACCGCAGTGTTAAAGCCAGGACCAACAGGCTCCACGACAGCTTCTTCCATCAGGCCATCAGACTGATTAAGTCATGCTGATACAATTCTATTTCTACAATTGAATACATAAATACACGCTTTACTGTAATTGTGCTGCTGGCGCAGAAAAACAATTTTCACGAAATGTATCCATGATATTAACCCTGACCCTGAAAATTTTTATCTGGCTGTTGTCTCATTTTTTAGATCTGTTATTCATCATCCTCATACTGTCCTCGTTCATATCAGTCTACGCGCTTTCCAGTGCACATGGTGTTTTCCAGAAATTGCTATTTAAGTTCTTATTTTTCTTTGCATATTTCCGGATCCGTTTCAGACCAGGATATTATACCAAACCAATACGTCAATATGGGCACAGTGAGTGTTTACTACCTTCGTTATATTTTTACTGTTCAGCTCTGATTGGCAGATTTTCTTGATCCTCGATGTAACTTCAAAGTTTGTTTAGCCTTGCAGTCAATTCAGATTTTCAGCTTTGAAGTAAATTTTGTTGGAAGGTTTTCCTTTATCACACGATTATTTATTTTCTTTGCTTATTGATGTCCTAAATATACGTTTCATATTCTGTTGCATTGTATCCTGATGCTCTGTTTGATATTCCACCGGTTCTATTGCACCTTTCTTTATGTTTAATCATGTTCTGTACTTTCCTAGTCTAAAGTTCATGCTTATATATTTGGAAATTAGTTCCATTATTTGAATTATTTGTTTCAGCTTTACTGATGAAAGAACAAATAATTTAAAATCATCAATGTATAACTGTGTCAAGGTATAATTCGTATTTTGTTCTGATTAGATACCTGATTTTGTCTGTTTCAGTAAATTATGAGTGGGCTTAAAGCTAGACAAAACCATAGTGTGCTTAGTGAGTCTCTCTGGAAAATCCCTCCATTTATTTTTATAGTGGTCGTTGTTCCTCTGTGGTTGTTAATAGGACGTTTATTTTACGCGAATGCTTCATCAGATGTTGCAGAAATTTCACAAGTATTGTATGAATTTTATATATATTTGGAACCTTATAAACACACGAGGAACAGAATCAGATGTACCACCAGTCTGTTTTGTATTGATAGACAATATAACACTGAAAGATTTCTGCTTTCGACAGGGTTTGAAATAGAATTACATAATCTTTTATCTGTTGTTCAAACCCGAACGGTATTCTGTCTGCTGTACTGTGAGTATATTGTGGTTATCTAAGTTGTTATCTGAGTTGTTATTAGTTACGGGATGTACGATGCTATAATTTTAGATATAGAATTGCCTTATTATTATTAAGAGCTAATAATAACATAGTAGGTGACCATTTAGTAGTATTATAAATGCAGAATAAAGCTGTCGTTTAGACTGGTGGTACATACCTTCAGCCTTTGATATGTTCTGCCCCATGGGAGTATGACAGAGAGGATGTATGAGGTGGTTTGGGGTTCAGTAGCAAAGCTTTGGGTCGGGTTTGCGTCTTGCCAGCTTGATTGAGTTCCTCCAGGAGGTGACAAAAGTGTTGGATGAAGTTCCACATGGAAATTGTCTATTTGTATACAGGCAGAGTCTTTGACAAGATCCCACATGGGAGGTTCATACAGAATATTAACATGCTTGAGAACTGTGGGGAATTGTCCTGGCTGCCGGGGACCCAAACGGGGAGAAATTTATTGGTTGGCGGGTGGTGAATCGGTGAAAGTATTGCCATAGACGTCTGAAGAAGACACCTCATTGAGTATATTTAAAATGCAGGTCGATATGTTTCTGATTAGGAAAAGTGTCAACGTTTGCTGGGATAATGGGGTAGAGAGGAATTGAAGAGCAAATTCACTGAGCCGAATGGCTTAATTCTGCTCCTGGATCTTATGGTTTCAGGAGGCATCTGGAGTATTGTGTTCACTTCTGATTGTCGAGCTCTTGGAAGGATTGGTTAGGGTGCAGAACAGGTTCATCAGGGTGTTGCCTGGGTTCGGTGACATGTGCTACAAGTAGAGGTTTGATAAACTTGCTTTGTTTACTCTGGCGGTAGAATACAGATCTGACTGAGGTGTGCAAGTTTGAGAGATAAGAGTTTGGGTCGACAGCCTGTATTTTGTTTGTTTATTTTTACATATGACTGGTGTCTAATACCAGAGGGCATTTGGTTAAGGTGAGATGGGGTAAATTTACAGCAATTGTGGGTAGTTTTTTAACAGAGTTGTGGGTGCCTGGAATTTACAGTCTGGGTCAACATGGCTTTGTGAAGGGAAGGTCCTGCCTCACGAGGCTAATTGAGTTTTTTGAAGAGGTAACAAAAAGCAATTGATGAAGGTATGGTAGTAGATGTGGTCTACATGGATTAAGCAGAACCAACAGCTGTATTAATAGAAAAAAAATATATTGTAGAATATTCAGGCTGCAAAGAGAGATTCTTTGAATTGTTACTTGAATTCAGAGATCAGCGAATGTTTAATGGCGAATTTTGATTCCCAAGCTTTGCCAAGTCAGAGACTAACATTTGAGATGTGGTTTGAACTGTGCATTTGATCACTCACCTATCAGCTGAGTGGGTAATTCAGATAAACCTTGGGTGATGTTCATGTATTCCTGTGGATCAGGACCTGTTTAAATATTTAAAAAAAAAAACATCCATGGAAACAGAGCTAAAATAATTAAAATAACTAAAATGTTTATCTCAATGTGCTTTGTGTTCAGTGCGTGGTTTTAACATACCGAGTTCCTTTATTTCCCTCAGTATTCTGTCCAGCTTCGGTAACTCAGTCCTCCATGTCACAAAGGATTCCCACATCGCCCTCCGGGCCCGGGAACCTTTGCCCATCACCAAACTGAGGAAGAGTCTGGAACTCTCTGTCCGGTTTCCCTTTTCTGTCAGTTCAGTGACTTTCTATAAAAGGGAAACAATGAATTTATTGTGGAGCAGACAGACAGACATGGAGAATGTACAGGAAAGTATCTGTTCATGGCCGCAGTAGCTTCAGAACAGATGCAGTCACTGGGCTGCTGCCTCATCCTCCCTGGGTTCAGTCATTAACAGAGAAACAGTAACTGAAGGAAATTCTCAATCAATAGTGTGTAAGAATAAGGATTTACTGACACCCTGCAGTAGATGCAACGTGATTAATTTCCTCAGTCTGTCAATGTGCAGTATTACATCAACAAGATGTGACAACAAGAACTGAAGAGAGGGGAGAGAGAGAGCAAAAACAAATGGATCGTGGCTGACAAAAGTTTATAGTTGGGTGCTTAAATCAAAAGATAAATATTGAATCGAAAGGATACGCAGGTAGGTGAAAGTGTTGGGTCGAAGCTGCTGTCATTAAAAATGAAAAGTCCTGAGAAAGAGGTGATAACGGATTGGACGATGTAGATGTTAAGAAACTGCATAAGTAAAATAACCCTGATGATACAGGCCTGTTAACAGTAGCCAGGATGTGAGCTACAAATTACAACAGGAGAGGGAAGAGGTATGCAAAAAGGGGAATGTGAAAATAGTCATGGGGAATTTCAATATGCAGGTAGCATTGGAGAATCTGGTAGGTGTTGAATCCTGAGTGAGGAAATTTATAGAATGCCTATGAGATGGCTTTTTAGAGAAGCCTATGGTTGATCCCACGATAGGACAGACGGATTTTGATTTGGTGTTGTGTATTGAGCCAGATTTGATTGGGGAGCTTCAGGTAAATAATCCCTTAAGAGGCAGTGATCATAAAATAGCAAAACTCACACTGCAGTTTGAGAGGGAGAAGGTAAAGTCAGATGGATCAGTGCGACAGTTGGATAAAGGAATTACAGAGGCATAGGAGAAGACCTGGGCAAAAATATATTCGAACATGACTAACAGGGACAATGGCAGAGCGGGAATGGCTGAAGTTTCTCGGAGCAATTAAGAAGGCTCAGGACAAGTGATCACAAAGATGAAGAATTATTCTAAAGGGAGGATGATCAACCATGGCTGACAAGATAGTCAAAGCAGCACGAAAGCAAAGGAGAGGGGACATAATATTACAAAATATAGTACAAAGCTGGAGGACTGGGATGCTTTCACAAACCAACAGAAGGCAATTAAAAAGCCGTAAGTAGAGAAAATATGTAAAATGAAGGTAGGCTAGCGAATAACGTAAAATAGCTCACCAAGAGGTCCGTCTGATATATGAGGAGTGAAGGAGAGGAAAGTGGACTTTGGGCCACTGGAAAATGACAGTGGAGAGGTACTGTCAGGGGACAAAGAAATGACAAAAGGTATTAGTAAGTATTTTGCGTCAGTCTTCACTGTAAAAAATACACTAGAACGTGCCAGATATTTGAGAATGTCAAGTGGCAGAAGTGAGTGTACTTGCCATTATTAAGGAGAAGGCACTCGGGAAGCTGAAAGTTCTGAAGATAGATGAGTCAGTTAAGTTCAGTTCAGTTTCTGTTTATTGTCATTTAGAAACCACAGAAGCAATGCAGTTAAAAAATGAGACAACGTTCCCCCAGAATGATATCACAAAAGCATATGACAAAACAGACTACACCAGAAAATTTACATAACGTTTTGTAATACCCAAATCCATAGTCCAGAGAGGCTGCTGCGTATTAATGTCGCGCTACTGTCTTAGCGCGTTCCCAAATACACCAGACAAAACAAGACTACCCAGACACACCAAGTCAGGAGACCAACTCTACCACCCAACAAACCAAAAACTAAAGCTACAAGACCTGATCACTGCACTCGATTGCTTCTGAAAAAGGAGGCTGAAGAGATTGTGGAGACATTAGTGATGATCACTCAAGAATCACGAGATTCTGGAATGGTTCCGGAGGACCGATCATTTTAAACTATAGGCCATGTAGTCTGATCAGCGTTTGGGAAGACGTCAGCAGTCGATAATTGAGGATAATGTTTCGGGGTATTTGGACGCACATGATAAGAAAAAGGCCAACATCCATGGAAGGGAATCTTGTCTGACAGAACTGTTGGAATTTTTTGAGAGAACAGCATGTTGGGTCGACAACGGAAAGTCAGTGCAAATTGTTCACTTGGACTTCCCGAGGACCTTTAACCAGGTACCGCACATGACGCCGTTTAACAAGACAGGGAACGGCAGTATGACAAGAGAGACAATAGCATTGATAGAGGATCCATGATTTTCTCCAGACAGATTTTGTCTGACTGTCAGGAAGCACAGAATGGAACAAATGGGGCTTTTTCTTGTTGGATGTTGCTGACCAGTGGTGTTCTGCAGTGGTTGGTTTTGGGAAAATTCCTTTTTTCCGTTATGTCAATGATTTGAAGGCTTTATGGACTAGATTACGCACGTTACGAAGATATGGGGAAAGACAGGAAGCGTTGAGGAAGCAGGGATTTTGCAGCAGGACATGAATGATGAAAAAATGGACAAATCAGTGACAATTGGAATGTAGTATAGGGAGGTACATGGCCATACACTTTGGCAGAAATAATGAAGACATAGAATATTTTTGAGAGTTCTAAAGAGTCTCAGGAGACCTGTTGCAGGATTCCTTGCAGGTTGAGTTGGTGTTAGGAAAGGCAAAAACAAATGCTAGCGTTCATTTCGAGAGGATTAGAATATAAGAACAAGCACTGGCCAGACCTCACTTGTATATTGTGAACGGTTTTAGTCCCCTGATCAGTGAAAATACGCGATGCATTGTGGAAAGTCCAGAGAGGAATCCAAACTGACAGAACCAGTAATATTAAACCTGATTTTGATGAGAATGATTCCTGGATGCGCCTGTACTGGCTGGAGTGTGGAAGGATGAGGGGAATCTATTTGTAATCTGTGGAATATCGAAAGGCATTGAGAGGATGTGGAGATGATGTTTCAAAGTGGGGGAGTCTAGAACCAGACGGAACAGCCTCAAAATAGAGGGACGTCCATTTAGAACAGAGATGAGGAGATTCTTTAGCCGAGGAGTAGTGAATCTGTCGAATCCATTGGCACTGACAGCTGCGGAGACCAGGTCATTGGGTTTATATAAAACAGAGGTTGGTACCTTCTTGATTTGTCTGGTCAGCAAAGTTCACTGGGAGAAGGCAGGAGAATAGAGTTGAGAGGGATAGTAAATCACCCATGACGTAGTGGCGGAGTAGGAAGATGGGCCTAATGGCCTACTTGTGTTCCGATACCTTATGGTCTTATGATGTGTAAAGACAACAGAACATTAAGGAATGTCAGTGCGGCTGCCTTATGATGGAGATTGTAACTGCCTGGCACTCATGCTGTAAAATGGTGATCACTTCCTGAATGCAGGCATGGGCTTCCTCATTTACTGAGGTATTATGAATTAAACATTGAACTGTCTTCAAGCAACATCTCTCTCTCTCTCTCTATCCCTGGCTATCCATCCCATAGGATGATGATGGTTCCTTTCAGTCAGTTAGTGGGGTGGTACCACACTCCTCAGAAAGGAACCGTGTGCGTGAGTGGAATTTAGGTGAGTAGGGCGTTGTACCGGTCGAGATCCACCCTCTCGACATCCCCTCCTGGATCCGGCAGCCTGGTAGGGTCCAAGACGGCTGGGGGAAGTTCTGTTGCAATGAATGGCCAGACCAAGCTTCGATGCGAGGGATGCGCTTTCCGCGCTTGTTTTCTAGATGGCCGTTGACCCTAACAGAGGGGTCATCCGCCCTTTGACAGGTCTTGTTTTTCGTCCTGCAGGGTGTCTAGCCACCCTCCTCACCAGGCCAGTCTGGTGGGGGAGCTGGTTTAGTCACCAACCATCCGACCATGCGACAGGTAGTACTGGGTTACATGGTACCGGTATCACTCAGACGAGTGGTCTGACCAGAACATACACTGATGATGGAATTAAGGTAGTCGAGGATGCAACTGAACATGAATGGGCTTAGGACATTGCTCTGAGAAACAAGAGGAGTGATGTCCCGGGTTTGAATGATTGATCTCCCAGAACAGTTACCAGTAGGGAATTGGAAAGGTTTTCCATAACACGAATAATGGAAAATAATTATGGAACAAATCAGCATAATTCCCTGATGGTCCACTGCACCGTAAAATAATCCCTCAGTTTCACTGCTACCATGTCTGAGGAGTTACAGTTGTGAAAGAGATTTAAAGGTTTACCATTAAAGCAGGCGTCTCCAGATGATGAATTTTAGATGATATTTACAGATGACTCCTCTTGTCTTTGGATAATGCCTGTCTGATTCATTACATACAGCGCCAATGAATCCCAACGAGAACAGAGTCACTCACGGGTGTAACACACTTGATTTTCTAATACCACTCATGGTGAGTAGGTCAGATCTAGTACAGGACAATCACTGTCTGTGAATTCCAAGGAGAGTGACCTGAAATGGGATGTTCCTGTCTCTCATTAGTTAGATATTCAGCAAGTTAACAGAATTCTTTTTTCATTTTTTCCCTTCCCTTTCAGGTAAACCTATTGATCTTCTTTTTTAAGGACAATCTGTTGAATGCTGAGATCATGAGATATCAGCCAGTCAGCAGCTTTATGTTTTGTGCTTTCTTCTTCCCTTTTAGGTCAAACTATTGACTTTTGCGGTCATGAGATATCGGCTTTGTGCGTGATCTTTCACGACTAACCTATCTTAGAGATTTTCGAGGAAGTTGCCAGGAAATTTGCTGTGGCCAAGTTTGTGGATATTGTCTACATGGATGTGAGCACGGTATTTGACAAGTTCCCTCATAGCAGGTCGGTTAAGAAGTTTCAGTTGCTCAGCATCCGAGATGAGGTAGTAAACTGGATTAGACACTGGCTTTTTGGAGGAATCCAGAGTGTGGCTACAGACTGTTGCATTTGTGATTGGCGCCTGTAACTCGTGTAGTGTCACGGGGATCGGTACTGTGCCTGTTGTTGTTTGTCATCTATATCAATGATCTGGATGAAATTATGGTTAACAGAATCAGCAAATTTGCGGATGGCACCAACATTGGGAAGGTGCAGTGGACAAAGAGCTTGCAAGAGCTAACAAGAGCTTACGCTTGCAAGAACTACAAGAGCTTGCAGTGAGATCTAGACCGACTGGAGAATGGGCGTAAAAGGGGACGATGCAATATAATGCAGACAAATTGCACTTTGGAAGGACCAAGCAGGGTAGATCTTACACAGCGACCGGTACGGCACTGAAAAGTGTGGTAGAACAGAGTGATCTGGGAATACAGGTCCATAAGTCATTGAAAGTGATGCCAAATGTGCTCAAGTTGTGGATCTGAAAGAAAGTTTCTTAGCTCATTAACCTTCATAAATGAAAATATCGTGTACAGTAGATGGGATATGATGTTGCATAAGACGTTGGTGAGGCCTAATTTGGATATTATGTGCAGTTCTGCTCACCTACCTACAGGGCAGCTGGAAATAAGTTTGAAAGAGTACACAAACAAAAACAAGGATGTTGTCAGGACTAGAAGACCTAAGTTATAAGAAAAGAGTGACCGGGATAGGACTTTATTCATTGGAACGTGGAAGATTGAGGAGAGGTTTGAGAGAAGTTTACACAATTACATGGGGTATAGACAGGATAAATGCAGCAACATTTTGTACTGCGGTAAAGAGATATTATAACAAGAGGTTATCAGTAAAGGGTGAAAGGTGAAAAGTTCAGGGGGTACAAAGGTGAAACTTGTTGACTCAGAGGGTGCTAAGATTGTGAAACTAGCTAGCACCGCAAGCAGTACAAGTGGTTAAAAAAAGTCTGGATAGATCAATGCATGATGAGGGTATAAAGCGCCATGGCCTGGTGATGGTCAATGGGAATACATAGTTAAGTAGTCCAGCATGGAAATAGATGGGCCAACAGGCCTGATTCTATGCTGTTCTTTTCTATGACTATGACAAGTAAGCCACACGTTGTTTGGGAACTCACGGAGCCAAGACCGGATGTGGTTAGCAGGTTTCCTTCTGTCAAGTACAGAAGTGAAGCCGGTTGCCTCAGTTTACAATCTGTCAGTTTAATACTCATCCTGGATTAATGAGATGAGGTGAATCTGCCCGACAGTGCAGACAAGATTTGAAATCAGTTTCAGACTGAATGCCTGTTCGAAGACCCGATATATATAACCATATAACAATTACAGCACGGAAACAGGCCATCTCGGCCCTTCTAGTCCGTGCCGAACGCTTACACCCACCTAGTCCCACAGGCCCGCACTCAGCCCATAACCCTCCATTCCTTTCCTGTCCATATACCTACCCAATTTTACTTTAAATGACAATACCGAACCTGCCTCTACCACTTCTACCTGAAGCTCATTCCACACAGCTACCACTCTCTGAGTAAAGAAATTCCCCATCGTGTTACCCTTAAACATTTGCCCCCTAATTCTCAAATTATGTCCTCTTGTTTCAAACTCCCCAACTCTCAATCATCTCGATCTATCACCCTCATAATTTTAAATACCTCTATTAAGTCCCCCCTTAACCTTCTACGCTCCAAAGAATAAAAACCTAACTTGTTCAGCCTTTCCCTGTACGTTATGTGCTGAAACCCAGGTAACATTCTAGTAAATCTTCTCTGTACTCTCTCTATTATGTTCATACCTTTCCTAACATTCGGTGACCAGAACTGTACCCAATACTCCAAATTCGGCCTTACCAATGCCTTGTACAATTTTAACATTACATCCCAACTCCTATACTCAATGTTCTGATTTATAAAGACCAGCATACCAAAAGCTTTCTTCACCACCCTATCGACATGAGATTCCACCTTCTGGGAGCTATGCACCATTATTCCTAGATCACTCTGTTCTACTGCATTCTTCAATGTCCTACCATTTACAATGTATGTCCTATTTGGATTATTCCTACCAAAATGTAGCACCCCACACTTATCAGCATTAAACTCCGTCTGCCATCTTTCAGCCCACTCTTCTAACTGGCCTAAATCTCTCTGCAAGCTTTGAAAACCTACTTCATTATCCACAACGCCACCTACCTTAGTATCATCTGCATACTTACTAATCCAATGTACCACCCCATCATCCAGATCATTAATGTATATGACAAACAACATTGGACCCAATACAGATCCCTGAGGCACACCACTTGTCACCGGCCTCCAACCTGACAAACAGTTATTCACCACTACTCTCTGGCATCTCCCATCTAGCCACTGTTGAATCCATTTTACTACTTCAATATTAATACACAACGATTGAACCTTCCTAACTAACCTTCCGTGCGGAACCTTGTCAAAGGCCTTACTGAAGTCCATATAGACAGCATCCACTGCTTGACCCTCGTAAACTTTCCACATAACCTCTTCAGAATATTCAATAAGATTTGTCAAACAACCTTCCACGTACAAATCTATGCTGACTATTCCTAATCAGACCATGTCTATCCAGATAATTATATATACCATCTTAAGAATACTTTCCATTAATTTACCTACCACTGACGTCAAACTGACAGGCCTATAATTGCTAGGTTTACTCTCAGAACCCTTTTTAAACAATGGAACCACATGAGCAATGCGCCAATCCTCCGGCACCATCCAGGTTTCTAATGACATTTGAAATATTTCTGTCAGAGCCCCTGCTATTTCTACAGTAACTTCCTTCAAGGTCCGAGGGAATATCCTGTCAGGATCTGGAGATTTATCCACTTTTATATTCCTTAAAAGTGTCAGTACTTCCTCCTCTTTAATTGTCATAGTTTCCATTACTTGCCGCTGCTGCTCTCATATCACACTGATAAATACAGCAGGTGGGAGATAAAAAGCTGAGGCTGACCCTGTAGTTCCCAGTGCTCCCCACATTAACAGCTGAAACCAGATCTGCAAGAGACAGGTCAGAAATCAAAGCCTCCATTGCCAGGTAGAACGCCAAGAACGTGAAGATTAATTTTGGTCACTATTCCCAGCAGTTCAGTGACAATACACAAACTACACTCACCTCATTTTCTTCTCTACTGAAATGTCCCTCCTTTGTCAACATCCAACCGAGTCTTTCAACCTTTTCTTCAATTGCTTGTTTGAGTCTGTCTCTATAGAACTTTGTCAGTTGGTACAGTCGATATCCCTCCCCCTCTGCTAAGAGGTCGCGGATTGTAAACTCTGTATCTGTGAATATAAAAAGGAAAATGTAGGCTTGAACTCAAATATTCTTCGTTTCCGCCGCTCTCTCCAAACTCAACAAAAAAACATGACTTGAACCTGCCTACAGACACTAAAACCGATATATTCCCAATCTCCAACTGGCCTTAAAACCTACCAAACAATGTTCGAGGCATTACGTTCATAGAAGGACCAGATTTGATGCACACCAGTCCATCCCTCAACCGACCCACTCACCTATTTCAATTTTGGATCGGCAAAAAATGCTGGGCCTGTCAGTAATATTCGCTTCCCAGAGATACACTCTCCATCCTGGCAAATACATTTCCCTTAATTCACATCCCGGAAATACTCTCTTATCTGGACAACAGCATTTCCTCCAATACACATCCTGGAAATCCTCAGAGCAGGTAGTACATTTCCTGTAGCGGGGTAACGGGTGCCCCACTACACCACATGTACCACAGCCACACATCCCCCCTCTCTCTGATCAACCCTCCAGCAACGAATCGCATTTACCCTCCTCCCTGCCACATTCTGCAAACACATCATCCTCATATTTCACACACCCGCTGCTTGTTGGGGACTTGACAATTCCGTGTTCAATGAGCTTCCGGGCTGACAGGCGGTCACCTCACTTGTGCCGGTTCCGGGGTCCTGATCGGTGTCTCCGGGCTGACAGGCGGTCTCCTCTCTTGTGCTGGTTCCGGGGTCCTGATCGATGTCTCTGGGCTGAATTTGCTCCACTTCCGCTGCGGCCATACTGCACTCTGGGACATTGCTCCCAACCGGACCCTGCTTTGGTACATTGCTTCCCTTGTCCCGATCATCTTTCCTCGATGATCCACCTGGCAAAAACCTCTTCACTACTTTCTGCACTCGTTTCGATTTCCTACCTGAAATAAATGATGAATTACAGGTCATACGGGTATGATTTAGAGCTGAGCAAGACTGATTCAGAATACAATGGACCCGTGACTCTGGCTGACCAGATTTGGAGTGGAACTGTGCTGGTTACTGTGAACCGTACATCCTGCTTGGTGACCATCCCAATAACCCGGTGACTGGACACATTCACTCCCAGTAAAATAACAGGATAGACACAGTAATGCCAATCACATAAATCACAGCAGTTGAATGATGACCCCGGGAATTTAATGCAACGGTGTCCAGTGATACTGGGAAACTAAACTTACCGGCCTGTAATTTCTCAGATTACTTTTAGATCCTTTTTTAAACAATGGAACAACATGAGCTATCCTTCAATTCTCTGGCATCTCACCCGTAGATACCGACATTTTAAATTTATCTGCCAGGGCCCGTGCAATTTCAACACTCGTTGAAGCTCTGTCAAGTCTCGTTGAAGCTCTGATGGAACACCCTGTTAGGTCCTGGAGACTTATCTACTCTGATTTGCCTCAGAATAGCAAGCACCTCCTCCTCTTCAATCTGTATAGGTTCGATGACCTCACTACCTGTTTGCCTTATTTCCGTTCACTCCATGCCAGTTTCCTTAGTAAATAGAGATGCAAAAAACATGTTTAAGATCTCCCCCATTTCTTTTGGTTCCATACATAGCCGACCACTCAGATCTTCAAGAGGACCTGTTTTACCCCTTACTATGCTTTTGTTCTTTATATACCTGAAGAAGCTCTTTGGATTGTCCTTCACCTTGACTGCCAACACAACCTCATGTCTTCTTTTAGCCCTCTTTATTTCTTTCTTAAGTATTTTGTGCATTTTTATACTCCTCAAGCACCTTATTTCCTCCCTGTTACCTATACATGTTATACATCACTCTCTTCTTCTTTATCAGAGTTCCAATATCCCTGAGAACCAAGGTTCCTTATTCTTATTCACTTTGTCTTTAATCCTGAAAGGAACATACAAACTCTGCACTCTCAAAATTTCTCCTTTGAAGGCACGCCACTTATCAATCACATCCTTGCCAGAGAACAACCTGTCCCAATCCACGCTTTTTAGATCCTTTCTCATTTCTTCAAATTTGGCCTTTTTCCAGTTTAGACCCTCAACCCGAGGACCTGATCTATCTTTATTCATGGTCAAGTTGAAACTAATGGCGTTATGATCACTGGAACCAAAGTGTTCACCGACACACACTTCCGTCACCTGCCCTAACTCATTTCCTAATAGGAGATCTAATATTATATCCTCCCTAGTTGGTACATCTATATATTGATTTAGAAAACTTTCCTGAACACATTTTACAAACTCTAACCCATCTAGACCTTTAACAACATGGGATTCCCAATCAATGTGTGGAAAAGTAAAATCCCCTGCAATCACAACTTTCTGTCTCCTGCAGTTGTTTGTTATCTCTCTGCAGATTTGCTCCTCCAATTCTCGCTGAATATTGGGTGGTCTATAATACAACCCCATTAATGTGGTCATACCTTTCCTGTTTCTCAGCTCCACCCATATGGCCTTGGTAGACAAGCCCTCTAATCTGTCCTGCCTGAGCACTGCTGTAACATTTTCCCTGACTAGCAGTGCTACCTCCCCATCCTTCATTCCTCTGCCCCTACCAACGTTTGAAATATTGGAACTCTGGAACATTAAGCTGCCCCTCCTGTAGCCAAGTTTCACTAATGGCTAAAATGTCGTAATTCCATGTGTCAATCCATGCCCTCAGCTGGTCAGCGTTCGCCACAATACTCCTTGCATTGAAATAGACACACCTCAGAAGATTATTACCACCACAAAAGACTTTTTCTGACTTTGCATGAACTTTTAACATTATTTATTTTCACCCCCGCTCCACTATCTGCTCTGGAGCTCTGGTTCTATAGAATGGACTAGATTAAGCTGGAAAGAGTTTAGTGGAGAATGACCAGTATGTCACTGGACTAAGATGTTGGGTTTTCTGTTATATGGTTGGTCTGGGACCGTTTGCCCTGGATAATTGGAGCTTGAAGGGTGACCTTACACACGTACATAAAAATAATCAGGGACGTAGTTAGGGTAGATGGTCATAGTCTTTTTCCCGGGGTAGAGGAGTCTAAGACTCGAGGGCAGAATTTAATAAGGACCGAAGGGGCATTCGTTCACGTGGCGGGTGATGGGTATAAATTACATGCAGCCAGAGGAGGCAGTAAACACAAATAAATTTACAAAGTTGAGAGGATGTGGGCAGGGAAATGGATAGAAGTCTATAAGGGAAATTTGGGAAAAGCTGTTGGAAAATGGAGCAAGCACAAAAGACATTTGGATCAGCATGAATTAGCTAGGTCGAAGGACCTGTGTCCAGGCTGTTATGTCTGTTTTATTCCCCCCAGAATCAGAGTTGAGCACAATCACAGTGCCTATTGGGGACTGAGACATTTGCTCACTGGCTATACCGGGTTTTGCATCAGAGATCCTGGGAATTTTAAATCCAGGTAGCAGGCCAACTGAATAGGGAAATATTGAGAACTCACATTCACCATTTGTACACAGCGCAGACATGGATTCGGGTATTAAAATACTAAAGCAAACCACATATTTATCCGCAATGAGATGTCAACTGATCTGCAACCATTCCCAATGCTGCCAATGTTCTTGGCTCAGCTACAGAAAACAGATTTCAGAAACTCCCCTCATCTCCTTTCCGCGGCAGCCAAGAAAACCAGGAGGGAGTTGATAGCTGCCTTTCCAAATCCTGAAATGCTCGTTTATCACACAATCTCTGAATTCCTGGAAATGCTCCTACCATCTGGTTCTGAATTTTATAAATGAAAGTTGGAGATATCTTACACATCAGGGCCTGTCTCGAGGTGAAACAGAAACTGACCCAGGACTTTTACATAGCCCACAAGCCCGCAATTGCCTTCCTGTGTTTCACTCACAGCCACCTGATCCAGGAGTACCTGCTCCTTTCACTCAGGTGAAGCTTTGAAACTCACTCAGGTGAGTGGAGTGATTCGACCATTATCGGTGTCAGGTCCCTGAGCTGGAACTGTTAGATTGATCAATTACATCAAGGCTGCTTTACCAGTGGGATCACTGATACTGCTTGATGAAAGTTTTCTGTGCCCAGTTAGCATCTGTGTAAGTTTGTTCATTTGTACTAGTGTGTGCCAACAGGAGAGAAGTTCAGTTAGAATGATCCCAGTGATCATACCTTTGTCCATTCTGTATCTGACTGACGATTGTTGATTGCCGTCGTCTTGTTTATACTTTGGTCCCGGGGCAGGAAAGCTCCACCTGCTGGTGATACCCTGAATTACAAACAAGCAGACAGTGAGTCAGAGAGAGTACGATTACAGTATTTGCAAATAACAGTATCGCCATCCACTGTATCAGAGCATCCGTTGGCTTAGGGACAAAACATTCCCTGTTAACATGAACTCCCACACCATGTCTGTAATCCTGTCCAGTGCATCTACTGATAGAGTTACAGAGCAACAGAGCACAGATAGAGACCTTTCAGCCCAATGAGACAATGCTGACTACAGTGCTCACCGAGATGGTCCCAATTTCCTGTGATGGGACCATTTCCCTACTGGCCTCTTCACTCCATCTACACATCCCAACTGCTTCTGGAATTATACAATTGGGTCTGCCTCATCGACTTCCTCTGGCAATTCCCTCCACATAATCACCAATCTCTATATGAAACCGTTGTTGCTCGCGTTGGTTTTTCAATCTATTTACAACTCCTCTGCCCATTTAGATCCCCAATAAGCTACCATAATCTTCACCGTGAACACCATCCACTAATTTTGTGCCATCTGCGAACTTCCTGGTCAAGCCTTGTACATTCACATCCAAATGTTTGGAGGATAGTAACTGTTCTGGAACATGGTGTTGCGTGTCCTGAGGCACCTGTACCTTCTACCTGATGGCAGCAGCGAGAAAAGTGCATTGCCTGGGCGGTGAGGATCATTGATGATGGATGCTGCTTTTCTACGGCAACATTTCATGTAGATAAACTCAATATTTGGGAGACCTTTCCCCGTGACATACTGGACCAAATCCAGTACCTTTCGAAGGATTTTCTGCTCAAAAGCATTGGTGTTCCCCGACCAGTCCGTAATGCAGCCAATCAGCAGACTTTCCACCACACATCTGCAGAGGTTTGCCAACGTTTTTGCGACATACCGAATCTCCACATACCCCTGAGGAAGTAGAGACACTGTTGTACTGTCTTCACAATCATATTTATATGATGGGTCTGGGACAGGACCTCTAAGAGTGAGACCCAAGAATTTAAAGTTACCGACCCCCTCCAACTCTGATCCTCCGATGAGTACTGGCTCAAGGACCGCGGGCTTCCCTCTCCGGAATTCTACAATCAGTTTTTTGGTCATATTGATATTGATTGAGAGGTTGTTGTTATTACACCAGTCAGCCAAGTTTTCAGTCTCCCTCCTGTATGCTGATTCACCTCCCCTTTTGATAGAGTCCACAACAGAGCTATCATCAGCAAACTTATATATGGTGGTGGAGCCGTACTTAGCCGCACAGTCACAGGCGTAAAGCGAGTAGAACAGGGGGCTAAGTACACATCCCTGTGGTATTCCAGTGCTGATGGAGATTGAGGAGGAGCTGTTTTTGCCAATCTGAACTGGGTGGGGTCTACAAGTGAGGAAATCCAGGACTCAATTGCACCAGGAGGTATTGAGGTCAGGTCTTGGAGTTTACTGATTAGTTTTGAGGAGATGATGATGTTAAAGGTACCCTGATAACTTACTGTGAATGACATCGAGCTCTGAGGAGTTGCAGCTTGGTGCACCAGGTGCGGATGTGGTCATCTGGGAGGCTGGGGGTCTATCAGAATTTCCAGTAATTTCCCTTTTTTATCTTAAATACTGCACAAACACCAACGGTTTTCAAGATGCTTCTGACATCCTGAACAGATTTTGCAGAAATGCAATGCCTATATTCATTAGTTTTCTCTTCATTCCAATACAGTCCAGACAGTGAGTGTTCACAACATCCTCCCCGCCACCAACCTCACTGTCAATCTGTTACATCTGCTCCTGAGTTCACTTGTCTCTTCACTGAGGGGCAGTGATCAGATAATGAAAAATAAAACGTGCAACAATCCTTCGTGGGCTGTTACTGAGTAACGGCTCAGCAAAAATAACAGAAAAAATGAATAACAAAGCTCTACGACATATCCTGAATTTAATTATGACCAAGAGTAGCACAGCAACATTTTCTATCAATAAATTGAAGTTGTATTGTCTCCTTCTACCCTGCCTCGTGCTGCATTTAATTCAACCTGTGCTGGTGATGCTTCCCCCGGCTCACTGCCCCTGGGGGCGAGGGTCCTCTCCCAATCCCGACCCCGCAGAATATCCCAACACAGAATGGAAAGGAAACTGCCGCCCATCCAGGAACAGTGAGCATGCGCTGTGATTGTTACATCATCAGTGTGGGGGGCGGAGCCTCGAAATGAAACCCGCAGATGCTGCAGATCTGCGGTAAAATAAGAGAGGGGAAACCAGTTGAACGAGATGGCGGAGGATGTGGAGATGAAACCAGCTGGGAGAAAGGATCAAGGACAATCACTGATGGTCCTCCAGCAATACACAGATACTGAATTAATAGTAGATACTACTGTATAAAAGATTCTAAAATGACCAAGATAGAACAACAGGAAATTTGGCATCTACCCTTCTCTCCTAACTAAATCTTATCAATGCACCATGGAAAGTATCCCATCCAGATACCTGACACCTTCGTCTGGCTACTGCTCCGCCCATGATTGCAAAGAACTGCGGAGAGTTGTGGACACAGCTGAGTACATCACAGAAACCAACCTCCCCACCATGGACTCTGTCTACACTTCCCACTGCCTCAGTAAAGCAGGCCGTGTAGTCAAAGATCCCCACAACCTGGGACATCCTCACTTCTCACATATTCCCCATCAGGGAGGAGCTACAAAACCCTGAAGCCATGTTCCACAAAGACGGTTTCCATTCTGCTGTCCTGAGCAAACTGAATGTCCCCAGTGTGATAAGATGGACAGCTGACCACACTGTGTTACTTGAAGTGACCTGACACTTTCTGCACTGCACTTTCTCTAGAACCATAATGCTTTGTAGCACTGATATTATTTTACCTTGTATCACCTCAATGTACTGTTTAATGAATTGATGTGTGTGGATAGTACACAAGATAAGATTTCCAGTGAACCTCTATACATGACAATAATAAACAGATTTCTCAATTTAATCGTTTGGAAATTATTAGGCGGCCTGGGTTGCTGGGTTGGCGTGGAGAGTTAAGTGAAGTGTAGAAATACTTATAGGAGCCCAGTTACACAGAAACAATGATCAAACCCAGGTATCAATCCAGGTGAAGTTTGGATCCGCTACCGGGCCAGGTGATGGAGATAAAGTTCCCAGGATATATCTCAATGGATGGATTCAGTCCCGGCCTCACCACCTCATCCCGCTCCTAGGACCGCAGCACCAGTGGCTGAGCGGCAGGTCATCTCAGGAGTTTCGGTGTGAAGCTCCCACAACCTGGACCCACAGAATATGTTCTGTCTGGGAAGCGGTGGAAGCCGGCTGTTCAGGGAAATAACGGGAAGCACTGCCCACCATTGCTCAGGACCGGCCTCAATTCTCACCTTCAGGATCTCGTTGGTCTTGCCCCACAGAGAATGATCGTTCCCCCGACTCCCCGCCCCAGGGGGCAAGGTCACTCTCCTGATCCCAGCCCCACAGACGATCCGCCGCTTTCATCCACACAAAAATCACTGCCCATCCTGGGACTGAGCATGCGCAGTGTGATCGTGCGTCATAGAGTGGGGGCAGGGCCTCAGAAACAAACCTGCAAATGCTGCCGATCTGTGGTAAAAATGGAGCAGGAAACAAGGTCATGTGATGGGTGCAGGGTCTCTCATTTAAAACAGTGACTCTGCTCTTCACTCCTCACACGCTGCCTGATCTACCCGACAAAATTTCCACATTTCAAATTTACACCAGCTACATTTTTAATTTTGCTCTCTGCATCTTACACATCCCATCCCTGTACTGCATAGGTCACAGAAATACAGGTTCGATTCCCATTACTGTCTAACAGACGATTCAGACCCAAACAGGAATCGTGCAGGTTTTGTTCAAACCACTTCTATGTTTACAAACACTAATTTCTATTCATATTCCTTTGGAATCACTGGAGAGGAACACTGAAACATCAAGTGAGAAACAGCCATTCAGCCCCTCCAACCAATCACAATGATAGATGCTCAGCCACATTTCTTCCCAATCCTCTTTGCCTCAATCCCTTCATTCTCCACCCATCTCCCAGCCTCTTTATTCTGTGAGGGAGATCATTGAGTCTTCACTGCCTCTGTGGTGGGGATTTACAAACATTCACTACCTTCGGAGTGGAGACATTTCCCCTCATCACAGTCCCGGACAGTCCATCCCCTTTTTCAGAGACTGGGATCCCTGGTTCAACCGGTAATGATGTTGTGCATTTCAATGTGTTCACCTCGCAGTCCTCGATTCTCTAAATGAAAGGGTTATCGCATTTGATCTTTCTTCATATGATGACCCCACCACTCCAGAGATCAGTCAGATGAATCTTCATTGCACTCTCTATAACAAATACCCTCTAACCTCTTT
This sequence comes from Hemitrygon akajei, assembly GCF_048418815.1. Classification (NCBI taxonomy): domain Eukaryota; kingdom Metazoa; phylum Chordata; class Chondrichthyes; order Myliobatiformes; family Dasyatidae; genus Hemitrygon; species Hemitrygon akajei. The sequence continues at coordinate 738,457 of NW_027332030.1, read as the reverse complement.
GTTAATTCTCTATGGAAATAATTTCCATCTTCTGCAGCCCCGTGTTGCCCCAAAACACTCACCTCCCATCCCAGTCACTATTTCCACCATCCTACCTCCTCCCTCACCTGGATCCACCTCTCACTCCCCAGCTCTTGCCCCATCCCCACCCCTCACCTCTTTTCTCTGACTATTTCCCGTCTACTCTCAGTCCAGAGGGAGGGTCTCGGCCCAAAATATTGATAGTCCCTTCTCAAACACAGATACTGCCCGACCCACTGAGCTCCTCTGGCAGTTTGATCTTTGGTCTGTATAACCCGTGTTAGTATGGGGAGCGGGATTTTACACCATATTCCAGGTACAATCTCCACAAAACCCAAATAATTGTTAAAGTGATTTTCATTCTTATACCAATAACTCTTCCAATAAATACAATGTACCTTGGACCTCCCTCCCTACCCTCTGCATCTAAGTCCATCTCCATTGAATCACACTCAGGATTTCAATTTGTCCTATAGTAGTGGGAGATCTCAGATTTCCCATATTGGTCTCCAGTTGACCTGCTGTTCTCACTCACTTATTTTGTCTCTGTAACCACAAAACCTTTTGACAAGAGACACAGAACATAGAACAGTACAGCACAGGAACAGGCCCTTCGGCCCAAAATGTTGTGCTCAAACTATCTAATTAATCAAATTGCCAATTAAACGGATCCCTTCTGCCTACACAATTTTCCCTCACATCCACGTGTCTATCTAAACATTTCTTAAAAGTCCCCAATGTATCTGCCGCTACCATCACACCAAGCAGCACATTCCACCAAACCACCATTCTGTGTAAAAAAAAGCACTTTCCCCTCACATCTTCTTTCAAACTACCCCTCTCACTTTAAATGCACGCATCTTGATTTAGACATTTCTACTCTGGGTAAAAAGTTATTCTCTATCTACTCTATCTATACATTTTGTAGCTTTATGAACCTCCATCGTCTCACCCCAGCCTGCGCTGCTCTTGAAAAAACAACACAAGTTTGTCCAACCTCTCGTTACAACTCATGCCCTCTAATCCAGGTACAGAGAAACACTGACTTGTGGCAGCACACAGTCAAGTACATTCAGATAACACACGGAACATAAATTACACAATTCTATGTCATTATCAATATAGCAATACAGGTTCTATATCATTAAAAATATACAAATGCATATATTGTGTCAATAGTCATAAATATACATTTTGTGTCGTTATCAATGTATAAAAATATTTTTTTTCAAAAGCCGCCTTAGAAATGTTGAATTTGGTCCCTCAGCCAAATTGTTGACACAGTTTGAGAAAAACTGGGCTCCAAGCACTTGTCCTTTCAACACTCACTGGGAAATCCTGCAGACCCAAGCAGGGTCTGGTTATTCCTTCTCATTAAATACGCAGACAACAGGAAAAGGTCATTCAGCCCATCCAGTCCATCCTGTCATTCAATAAGATACAAGACCAGTGCATCCTTACTCCCGAACACCAGTCCAATCTCCGCTTTGCCCGGACCATTGGCCAAACTTGCAGCTCAACGGTCTGCCAGTGTTTGCCCCCCGCCCCCCCCCCCCCCCAAATGGAGAATATCTCTGCTTGCCGCCATCGGGCTCAGACATTTCCACAGACGAGCCCCTCATGTCCCTTCCCCACTTTCAATGGGCTTCTTCCCCATCTTGCTCATTGAACCCCCGCTGGAACAAACATCCTCTCAGACTCCATGCTGTTCACCCGCTCTCACACCACCTTTATCCTCTCAGTAAAATCCCTCACCTATGTCTTTCTGCCAGATCACTTACTCCACGAGAAGCCTGCATCAAGGAGCAGTTTCCTCCTACCTGTCAGTGACAGATTATACTTCGGCCGCAGAAGTCATTTCACAAACTCACCCAACTTCCCGTGGAAGGAAAAAGGAAATAATTCAAAAAGCTGGACATCTACTTTGGGATTTGTTCTGCTGTGACGGGAAGTTCGAAGCGGGAGCAAGAAATGAATTCAGTGGGGGTAACGCCTTCTCAGCTGGTCTGCCTCTGCTATTGGATGCAACCAGTGATTGACATCACTTCACACCAATGGGAAGAGCGTAACTCCTCTGTTGACTGTGGGGTGGTGTGGGTAGGCCAGGTAATTTTTACCTCAGCTGGTAAAGTTCAACCGTCTCAGCGCCAGTGTGACGTAAGGAACTGCGCACACGATGTCAGCTCCAGGTGTGGGGAACCCACACGTGACATCAGGCATGAGGGGGTACACGTGACGTCACATCCCAATGTGGGGAACCCACACGTGTCATCAGGCATGAGGGGGTACAGAGTGAAGTCAGACCCCGGTGTGGGGAACCCACACGTGACATCAGGCATGTGGGTTGCACAGTGATGTCACGTGTGGGTGAGAACTTGTTTTCAAAAGCTGTTCAATGGACGTTTTAATGATTTCAGGGGGACAATGAAGGAAATTTAACAGGCTTCATCACTGAATCTTGTATTGTATGAGTTTAAGTCTCCTGCTATGTGCTCAGCTTTGCCATGATGTTCATGGAGTGGGCATTATGGCCCTTTTCTCGAACAGGGTCACAAAACACCAAATGTTTCTGGGGAAAACTTTCCAGGGTGATCTGGTGTGGGGTGCGTCAGTCAATGCAGTATCCTGTTGTTTATAATTTCACAAAGAATTGTTTTATTGATGTAAACTGGAATTGCTAGCAGTGTAAACACAGATTCGTATCAGTTAACAGAAGGCCTCTCATCCCTGCAGTCTTCGTCTCCTGGTAAACTAAAAACTCTGACAATGTGGACCACAGATACTCCTTCCTCTAAGTCAGTGTATCATTCAAACAGCTGATTGCTGAGATGCACTATATTTGTTGGTCAGTGAAGTTCCCCCAGATATAGTTTGATGGATTTGTTGGGGAGTTCTGGGATGTCTCAGTGAAATGACGGGTCAGCCAAACCCTCTGTTCTGTCCCTCTGACCTCCGGAGGTTCCACGGGGACCTCCTGCAAATCGCAACACAGTGCCAATTCCAGCTGATGGCGGTAGTATTCCTGTTCAGGAGGGGGTGAGGAAGGGGGCTGATCACGGGTTTGTGTAAATTGAGTATTAGTATGTGTTGAATGTATGTATTGGGGAGCACTTCGGATCCAGTGATCACAATACCATTAGTTTCAATATAATTATGGAGAAGAATAGGACTGGACCCAGAGTTGAGATTTTTGATTGAAGAAAGGCTAACTTTGAGGAGATGCAAAAGGATTTAGAAGGAGTGGATTGGGACAATTTGTTTTATGGGAAGGATGTAATAGAGAAATGGAAGTCATTAAAAGGTGAAAATTTGAGGGTAGAGAACCTTTATGTTCCTGTTAGGTTGAAAGGAATGGTTAAAAGTTTGAGAGCACCACGGTTTTCAAGGGATATTGGAAACTTGGTTCAGAAAAAGAGGGAGATCTGCAATAAATATAGGCAGCATGGAGTAAATGAGGTGCTCGAGGAATATAAAGAATGTAAAAAGAATTTTAAGAAAGAAATTAGAAAAGCTAAAAGAAGATGCGAGGTTGTTTTGGCAAGTAAGGTGAAAATAAATCCGAAGGGTTTCTACAGTTATATTAATAGCAAAAGGATAGTGAGGGATAAAATTGGTCCCTTAGAGAATCAGAGTGGACAGCTATGTGTGGAGCCGAAAGAGATGGGGTAGATTTTGAACAATTTATTTTCTTCGGTATTCACTAAGGAGAAGGATATTGAATTGTGTAAGGTAAGGGAAACAAGTAGGGAAGTTATGGAAACTATGACCATTAAAGAGGAGGAATTACTGACGCTTTTAAGGAATATAGAAGTGGATAAATTTCTGGGTCCTGACAGGATATTCCCTCGGACATTGAGGAAAGTTAGTGTAGAAATAGCAGGGGCTCTGACAGAAATATTTCAAATGTCATTAGAAACGGGGATGGTGCCGGAGGATTGGCATATTGCCCATGTGGTTCCATTGTTTAAGAAGGGTTCTAAGAGAAAACCTAGCAATTATAGGCCTGTCAGTTTGACATCAGTGGTGGGTAAATTAATGGAAAGTATTCTTAGAGATGGTATATATAATTCTCTGGATAGACAGGGTCTGATTAGGAATAGTCAGCATGGATTTGTGCGTGGAAAGTCATGTTTGGCAGATCTTTTGGAATTTTTTGAAGAGGTTACGAGGAAAGTTGACCATGGTAAACCAGTGGATGTTGTCTATATGAACTTCCGTAAGGCCTTTGACAAGGTTCCGCACGGAAGGTCAGTTAGGAAGGTTCAATCGTTAGGTATTAATATTGAAGTATTAAAATGGATTCAACAGTGGCTGGATGGGAGATGCATGAGAGTAGTGGTGGATAACTGTTTGTCAGGTTGGAGGCCGGTGACTAGTGGTGTGCCTCAGGGATCTGTATTGGGTAAAATGTTGTTTGTCATATACATTAATGATCTGGATGATGGGGTGCTATATTGGATTTGTAAGTATGCAGATGATACTAAGGTAGGTGGCGTTGTGGATAATGAAGTAGGTTTTCAAAGCTTGCAGAGAGATTTAGGCCAGTCAGAGGAGTGGGCTGAATGATGGCAGATGGAGTTTAATGCTGTTAAGCGTGAGGTACTACATTTTGGTAGGAATAATCCAAATAGGACATACATGGTAAATGGTAGGGCATTGAGGAATGCAGTAGAACAGAGTGATCTAGGAATAATGGTGCATAGTTCGCTGAAGGTGGAATCTCATGTGGATAGGGTGGTGCAGAAAGCTTTTGGTATGCTGGCCTTCATAAATCAGTGCTTTGAGTATAGGAGTTGGGATGTAATGTTAAAATTGTACAAGGCATTGGTAAGGCCAAATTTGGAGTATTGTGTACAGTTCTGGTCAGCGAATTATAGGAAAGATTTCAACAAAATAGAGAGAGTACAGCAAATATTTACTAGAATGTTACCTGGGTTTCAGCACCTAAGTTACAGGGAAAGGTTGAATAAGTTAGGTCTTTACTATTTGGAGCATAGAAGGTTGAGGGGGACTTGATAGAGGTATTTAAAATTATGAGGGGGATAGATTGAGTTGACGTGGATAGGCTTTTTTCCGTTGAAAGTAGGGGAGATTCAAACAAGATGAGATGAGTTGAGAGTTAGGGGGCAGAAGTTTAAGGGTAACATGAGGGGGAATTTCTTTATTCAGAGAGTGGTAGCTTTGTGAATGAGCTTCCAGTAGAAGTGGTAGAGGCAGGTTCGGTATTGTCATTTAAAGTAAAATTGTATAGGTATATGGACAGGAAAGGAATGGAGGGTTATGGGCTGGGTGCAGGCCAGTGGGACTAGGTATGAGTAAGCATTTGGCACAGACTAGAAGGGCCGAGATGGCCTGTTTCGGTGCTGTAATTGTTATATGGTTATATGTCATATGTTATATATTATATTATATTATATGTTATATGGTTAGTTGCCATGGAAGTGGGCGGGTCCAAGCCAGACAGCTGGAGAGTCCAGCTGCCTGCTCTTGCAGATCTGTATTTAGTTTCTTTCCCAAGACGAGACTGTGGGGTCAATTAGTTGTGGTTCCCCAAGCTGGAAAGGAGGATGTGGGTGATGTGGATCAGTTTACGTGTGTGGGAGTGGGGTAACTGGTGGAAAGGGTATGGGGCCATTAGTGGGATGGAGGGAGGTAGGGGATGTGGGTTATCAGACACAGCATAACATGGGAGGATGGGTCCCAGGAAAAATTGAGTCATAAAGAAGGGATGAGTTGGTCCATTAAATCAGACAGGATCAGACCTTTCAGGAAGCAACAGTTCCCTTTGCATGTTAATTACTGACTAATCTTCCTGAACGTTGTGTTTGTGACAGAGCCCCAGTGTCTGGGAACAGCTAAATGGCAGGACGCAGAGGGTGATGGGGAGGGGCTGTTTATTGGACTCGCCAGTGCTTCGCGATGTTCCCCATGGTTACACCTATTGCTACTTGTCATCTATATCAATCATTTGGTTGGGAATATACAGGGTGTGGGTCGGAAGTTTGAACATGGAACATAGAAGTCTACGGTACTTACAGGCCCTTCGGCCCACAATGTTCTGCCAACCTTGTAACCTGCTCTAGAAACTGTCTAGAATTACCCAACTGCATAATACTATTTTTCTGAGCTCCATGTACCTATCTAAGAGTTTCTTAAAATACCCTATTGTATCCGCCTCCACCACTGTTGCCAGCAATGCATAACAGACCCACCACTCTGTGTGAAAAAATTCCCCTGACATCCACCCTCTACCTTCCGCCAACCACCTTAAAACTATACCCGCTCATGTCAGTCATTTCAGCCCTGGGAAGAAAGCCTCTGGCTATCCACATGATCAAAGCCTCTCATCATTTTATACACTTCTATCAGGTCACCTCTCATTCTGCATCACTCCAAGGAGAAAAGTCCAAGCAAGTTTGCAGCAGTTAAATTTAAAGAATTACTTTTTTTTTGAAAGATATTAAGTATAAACTCTTCACTTTGTTTCCATCTCCCTACTCGGAAGTGACCGAAAGCTACTTCACAAGATGCAAGACCTTGAAATGAACACACAGAGGGAATGTGAGTGACTTTAAAGAGCTGGGATACTGACAGCACATCACCAGACCTGGAGTGATTGTAACTGGTCTGACAGAGACATAACTGGTATCTCTGGGCACATTCAGTCTCACCCCATCTATTTCCTACCTTTCTTTGTGCAGGTATGTAATGTCTAAAGGACCAGTGTTTGAGTAAATGAGACTCACCAAACTTTCTCCTGAGTGAATCTATCGAAACCCTGAGTCTGAAGGGTTCTGTCCAGCTGATGCTCTCAGTCCTTGGGCTGGTTCACTTGTTGATCTTCCCTCGACCTCAGTTGTGGTTTGCTTCCAGTTGTCGGCTTTTCTTCCAATAAATCTCTCACCGCAGTTCTAACTTTAAAATAAAAAACAATGAAGCACGTTAACAACACAAAGGAGAACAAAACATTACTGCTCAATGTTCCTAAAAATAAAACTCACTGAAATTTAAACATTAAGACAAATATAATGATCTGAGTGAACAAATCTGTAATTGTTCCTCACACGTCACAAAATGAAATGCGATAAGGAGGAGCCATCATTCAGTCAGGAACAGGATTATGCGATTTGATCCATCTGGTCTGCCCCACCATTCAACCATGGCTGATTTCATTCCAACACCATATTTCTGCCTTCCTCATGTAACCCTGAAGCTACTAGGAACAAACACAAATATATTAACCTCTGCCATAAATATACCCCAATAACAGCTTCATCCACCCTCTGTGGCAACAAATTCTACAGATCAGTCACCCTTTACTTGATATTCTCCTCATCTCAATTTTAAAGGGAAGCTTCTTTATTCTGGGACTGTGTTCTCAGATCCCAGACTCTCCATCTAATGGAATTATCCTCTCCATGTCCACTGTATCCAGGCTTTTCAGCATTCGGTAAGTTTCCTTAAACAAGCACAACCCCCACCCCCACTGTCCCTCTGAACTCCATTGAGCACAGGTCCAGGACCATTGACTAACAGACAGGTGACAGTGAGGGGTAATTTCGAAATACGGTTTGAACACTGAACCCTGGGTCCAATTCTACTACTGCAAACATTTAATGACCTCCTCTCCATGTGACGGATGGTATAGGAACTCATTCTCACCTCAGATCAGCACTCATTGCCTCCAAAGGAACCCCAGAAACAAGCATCTGACCACAGACCATAACCACTCTCTCAACACCTCATGAGCCCGAGCAGCTTGATCCCCAGATCCATTTCACCAGGGTTAAAATCTGTGATAGGGTCGCACAGCTGAACGTGACATTTACCTCGCACATCGTCCCCACATCAGGGATTTCCCCACAACCAATGTCCAGCAACCCGAGACTTCTGATTCATTGTGGAAGGAGGAACATTCAGCCCCAGCTACAGAAGTACTGACCTGGCCAAATCCCCAAAACTGACAGTTCCATATTCCCGGAGTCTGCATCTCAGGATTACAGTCCAAGCAGCAACTTCGCAGGACTCCTTTGTTGCTGATAACATGCTGTAGTGTCTCGGCCAATCAGAGTTCAAAAATTAACACTCCTACATCAAACTATGGCAGAATGGGAACCTGATAATCCTCTGACTGGGTCAGATATTGGGCTGGCAAACCTGGGCGCGGGTCACCAGCAGGCAGGGATACGTTTCATATTGTCTCCAGCAGCTAAACCGAAAGCATTTTATCATTATCTTATTGTTAAATGAGATCTTGCCCAGTACATTTGGCCGTCGCATTTCCTGTGGGCTAACAGGAATAACAGGCTTTTCATTTCAAATTGAAATTAAATGCTGGAAACTCGGTACATCAGATTGGATGTGTGGAAAGAGAAACTGTGGGAGACTCAGTATCAGAACTGATGCTGCCCGATCTGCTGAACGGTTCCAGCATTTTCTCTTTTTACTTTAAATGATGCACAACTATTGACTGATTACAAGATGTTTGTGTCGGCCTGAACAAAGTCGCACAAATGTCATGCCCACATTCATCAGTTTTCTCTGCATTCCAACACAGGGTTAATACAGTCGATACAGTCAATGCTCACAACATCCTCCCCACCCCACTATCAGTCTGTTCCATCTGCTCCCGAGGCCACTAACTCTCAATGAGCGGAAGTGACCAGAGAGCGATAAAATTGTGCTCCACTCCCTGCAGATCCTGGCTGCTCCTGGCAACAGGAAAATTGCCTCTCTAAAAATGACCAAAACAGGAAAAAACAGACTCAACTTTAAACGCTGAGAGTCTCCGTCTGACAAAGATTAACACAGCGGCCATTTGGTAACTTTGAAACTAAAATTGTGGTGACTGTCTTTATCCTTCCTCATTCTGCATTAAATAAATCCTCTGGTAGATCAGGTAACAAACACCGATATCAGAAGTAACTCCGTGAGACAAAATACTTCACAATGAAGGCAACGGTAGATTAGAGATTGTCGATATTTATCATCGAGGTGGTGGGATGCAGGCTGGACAGAGGTTGAACCAGATTGGCAGGGATTAAGCAGATGAAACGGGTGGGAGAAGGGATCAAGGACGATCACTAATGGTCCTCCAGCAACGCACAGACACTGAATTAATAGTACATACTACTATGTAGTAAAATGACAAAGATAGAGCAACAGGAACTTTGGCATTTACCCTTCTCCCCGAACCAACTTTTATCAACACACCATGGAAAATATCCCCTGGTTCGGAGTGAAGGTCTCACAATCCGGACCGACCCCGGCAGGTTTTGTCCAGGAAGCGGGGTGAGACCGCGAGTTCGTGGAAGTTAACGGGACTCACTGCCCAGCATCGGTCGGGACCGGACTCAATACTCACCGCATGGATCTTGTCGGTCCCGCTCCGCAGAGAATGATCCGACCCCCCAAACCCCCGGCTCCCCGCCCGTGGGGGCGAGGACCCTCTCCCGATCCGGATCCCGTAGACAATCCGCCGCTCCGGACCCGCTTCAACACAAAGAAAAAAATCACTGCCCAGCCCGGGAATGTGAGCATGCGCAATGTGCTTATTGCGTCATCAGAGCGTGGGCGGGGCCTCGGAGACAAACCCGCAGAAGCTGCCGATTCAAGTCGTCACTTTTATTGTCATTTCGACCACAACTGCTGGTACAGTACATAGTAAAAATGAAACAACGTGTTTTTTTTTCAGACCAATGGTGTTACATGACACAGTACAAAAACTGGACTGAACCACATAAAAAATAATACAGAAAAGAAAAAAAAACTACACCAGGCTACAGACCTATCCAGGACTGCATAAAGTGCACAAAACAGTGCAGACGTTACAATAAATAATAAACAGGACAATAGTGCAGTAAGGTGTCAGTCCAGGCTCTGGGTATTGAGGAGTCCGATAGCTTGCGGGAAGAAACCGTTTCATAGTCTGGCCGCGAGAGCCCGAATGCTTCAGTGCCTTTTCCCAGACGGCAGGAGGGAGAAGAGATTGTATGAGGGATGCAGGGGGTCCTTCATAATGCTGTTTGCTTTGCGGATGCCGCGTGTAAGTTCAATATCCGTGATGGCGGGAAGAGAGGCCTCAATGATCTTCTCAATTGACCTCACTATCCGATGCAGGGTCTTGCGATCCGAGATGGTGCAATTTCCGAACCAGGCAGTGATGCAGCTGCTCAGGATGCTCTCAATACAACCCCTGTAGAATGTGATGAGGATGGGGGGTGGGAGATGGACTTTCCTCAGCCTTTGCAGAAAGTAGAGACGCAGCTGGGCTTTCTTTGCCATGGAGCTGCTGTTGAGGGACCACGTGATATTCTCCGTCAGGTGAATACCAAGAAATGTTGTGCTCTTAACGATCTCTACCGAGGAGCCGTCGATGTTCAGCGGGGAGTGGTCGCTCCGTGCCCTCCTGAAGTCAACAACCATCTCTTTTGTTTTGTTCACATTAAGAGACAGGTTGTTGGCTCTGCACCAGTCCGTTAGACGCTGCTCCTCCTCTCTGTAAGCTGACTGGTCGTTCTTGCAGAGTGGTGGAGGTGACTGAGTGAGAGAAACAAGTTTGATTGAGGTGAGAGGGTGCGTGAGAGAGGAGGAGATGGAGATGGGAAGACAGAGGGTGACTGAGATTGAGAGTGAGGTGGCGGATGATAGGGGTAGCGACAGGGATTGTGGGAGAGGAGAGAGAATGGAAGAGTAAGAGAAACAGATGGATAGAAGGGAGAGAGTGTGAGAGAAATGAAGAGAGGCATGAGAGTGTGAGTAGATGAAGAGAGACAAGAGAGAGGAGTAAGATTTGTTAATAGAGGAGTAGAGAGAGTGGTGATAGAGAAGAAGAGCGTGAGGAAAGGGGTGAAAGAGAGTGGGAGACTGGTTGAGTAGCAGTGTAACTGAGGTGGATAGAGAAGAGGGAAGGGGGAGGGGAGAGGTGGGGACGAAGCAAAGATGATTGAGAGGGAGCAAGAAGGGAGGGCTGGAGTAGAGGGCCCTATGAGGAAGAGGAACTGTGAGGAGGGTGTGGTGAGGGAAATGGGGTAAGTAGCTAGGGGTGAGGGAGAAAGGCAAGGAGATTTGTGTATATGATTAGAATTGTTACTCTAACTATTTATTCAGTCCCCAGTTGCAGGGTCATTAATCACGTATGTTCACAAGTCACCGAACAAATCCACCGTGGGATTACGGTTCCATGCTGGGAATGATGAGCGTGAGGGCAGCTTGCTGTTCTCGGTGTCGGATGTGAGAGGTCCTGGAGACTCCCAGCCTCCTGGACGACAACATCTGCACCCGGTGTGTCGAGCTGCAGCTCCTTAGGGACCGAGTTAGGGAACTGGAGATGCATCTCGATGAACTTCATCTGGTCAGGGAGAGTGAGGAGGTGATAGAGAGGAGTTACAGGCAGGTGGTCACACCGGGGCCATGGGAGGCTGACAGGTGGGTCACAGTTAGGAGGGGGAAGGGGAAGAGTCAGGTACTAGAGAGTACCCCAGTGGCTGTACCCCTTGACAATAAGTACTCCTGTTTGATAGATAGATGATAGATAGATAGATAGATAGATAGATAGATAGATAGATAGATAGATAGATAGATAGATAGATAGATAATTTATTCATCCCCATGGGGAAATTCAACCTTTTTTCCCATGTCCCATACACTGGTTGTAGCAAAACTAATTACATACAATACTTAACTCAGTAAAAAAATATGATATGCATCTAAATCACTATCTCAAAAAGCATTAATAATAGCTTTTAAAAAGTTCTTAAGTCCTGGCGGTTGAATTGTAAAGCCTAATGGCATTGGGGAGTATTGACCTCTTCATCCTGTCTGAGGAGCATTGCATCGATAGTAACCTGTCGCTGAAACTGCTTCTCTGTCTCTGGATGGTGCTATGTAGAGGATGTTCAGAGTTTTCCATAATTGATAGTTTGAGTACTGTTGGGGGGGGGGGGGGGACAGCCTACCGTGGGGTAAGGAACAGCGGCAGAACCTATAGCTCAGAAGGGTAGGGAAAGGAAGAGAAAGGCAGTAACAATAGGGGACACAATAGTTACGGAGTCAGACAGGCGATTCTGTGGATGCAGTCAGGAGACCCGGATGGTAGTTTGCCTCCCTTGTGCCAGGGTCCGGGATGTTTCTGATTGCGTCCAAGATATCCTGAAGTGGGAGGGTGAGGAGCCAGAGGTCGTGGTACATATAGGTACCAATGACATAGGTAGGAAAAGGGAAGACGTCCTGAAACGAGAATATAGGGAGTTAGGAAGGGATTTGAGAAGAAGTTCCTCAAAGGTAGTAATCTGGGGATTACTGCCTGTGCCACGCGGCAGTGACAGTAGTAATGGAATGAGGTGGAGGATGAATGCGTGGCTGAGGGATTGGAGCAGGGGCAGGGATTCAAGATTCTGGATCATTGGGACCTCTTTTGGGTGAGGTGTGACCTGTACAAAAAGGACGGGTTACACTTGAAACCTAGGGGGACCAATTTCCTGGCGGGGAGATCTGTGAAGGCTACTGGGGAGACTTTAAACCAGAATGGTTGGGGGGTGGGATTCAAATTGAAGAGACTAGGAGAGAGGAGGTTAGTTCACAAATAGAGAAAGCTTGTAGACAGTGTGAGGAAATCTAGGAATAAGGGTGCATATTTCCCTGAAGGTGGAATCTCATGTAGTGGTGAAGAAAGCTTTTGTTATGCTGACCTTTATAAATCAGAGCATTGAGTATAGGAGTTGGGATGTAACGTTAAAATTGTACAAGGCATTGGTGAGGCCAGAATTGGAGTATTGTATCTGGGAGTACAGTTAGACGAGAAGCTAGACTGGACTGCCAACACAGATGCCTTGTGCAGGAAGGCACAGAGTCGACTGTACTTCCTTAGAAGGTTGGCGTCATTCAATGTCTGCAGTGAGATGCTGAAGATGTTCTATAGGTCAGCTGTGGAGAGCGCCCTCTTCTTTGTGGTGGCGTGTTGGGGAGGAAGCATTTAGAAGAGGGACGCCTCACGTCTTAATAAGCTGCTAAGGAAGGCGGGCTCTGTCGTGGGCAAAGTACTGGAGAGTTTAACATCGGTGGCTGAGCGAAGGGCGCTGAGTAGGCTACGGTCAATTATGGAAAACCCTGAACATCCTCTACATAGCACCATCCAGAGACAGAGAAGCAGTTTCAGCGACAGGTTACTATCGATGCAATGCTCCTCAGACAGGATGAAGAGGTCAATACTCCCCAATGCCATTAGGCTTTACAATTCAACTGCCAGGACTTAAGAACTTTTTAAAGCTATTATTAATGCTTTTTGAGTTAGTTCTTACTGAGTTAAGTATTGTATGTAATTAGTTTTTGCTACAACAAGTGTATGGGACATTGGAAAAACGGTTGCATTTCCCCATGGGGATGAATAAAGTATCTATCTATCTATCTATCTATCTATCTTGTGTACAGCTCCGGTCACCGAATTATACGAAAGATGTCAGCAGAGTACAGAGAAGATTTACTAGAATGTTACCTGGGTTTCAGCACCTAAGTTACAGAGAAAGGTTGAGCAAGTTAGGTCTTTATTCTTTGGAGCGTAGAAGGTTGAGGGGGTACTTGATAGAGGTATTTAAAATTATGTGGGGATTGATAGAGTTGCCATGGATAGGCTTTTTCCATTGAGAGTAGGGGAGATTCAAACAAGAGGACATGAGTTGAGAGGTAAGGAGCAAAAGTTTAGGGGTAACACGAGGGGTAATTTCTTCACTCAGAGAGTGCTAACTGTGTGGAACGAGCTTCCAGTGGAAGTGGTAGAGACAGGTTCGATTTTGTCATTAATACAAAATTGGATATGTATACGGACAGGAAAGGAAAGGAGGATTATGGGCTGAGTGCAGGTCAGTGGGACTAGGTGAGAGTAAGCGTTCGGCACGGACTAGAAGGGCCGAGATGGCCTGTTTCCGTGCTGTAATCGTTATGTGGTTTTACCGCGTAGGATTCTGGTCTCCATATCCGACAGCGGGGAGTTTTAACACATACGGGGACCAACTGCATCTCAACCCCAGCTGATGCGGGTGTTTCCGCTGTTCAGGTGGCGGTGAGGAAGGTGTTGATCTCAGGTTTGTGTAAATCGAGGGCTGGTTGCAGTGGAAAAGAGCCGGGACCGAGCCGGACAGTCGGAGGCTCCCGGCTCTCCAGTCTTGCATCCCTGGTTTTAGTTTTGCACTGAGTCGAGATTGCGGGATCAGTTTGCTCTGGTTCCCCAAGCTGGGAGGGTGGACCTGGGTGAAGGGGGCCTGTCTATGTTTCGGTGTGGGGTGAATGGTCAGAAGGGTGTGGGGCTACTGGAGGGACGGAGGGTGGTTGGGGTACTGTGGGTTATCAGAAGTAACATGACCTGGGTGGATGGGAAAGGGGTAAATTACGTTGTCAACGAGGGTGGATGTGGTCCACTGGATCAGACAGCTCAGCTCACGTGTCCTTTCAGGAGGCCACAATTCTCTCATCATCTTAATCACTGACTAATCGTCCTGTTAACATTGAGTTTGTTACAGAGCCCCAGAGTCTGGGAATGGCTGGGTTGTAGGAGGCAGAGGGTGATGGTGAGAGGCTGTTTCTTGGACTCGAGTCCCGTACTTAGTGACGTTCCCTGAGGTTACGCCCATTGCTACTTGTCATCTAGGTCAATAATTTGGTTGAGAAAGTACAGGGTATGGGTAGAAAGTTTGCAGCAAGTTCAAACAAATACTGTTTTTGAAAGACATTCAGCATAAATACTCCCCTCTCCTTCCGTCTCCCCACTCAGAACTGACCAAAAGCTACATCGGAGGATGCAAGATCTTGAAATGAGTAACCACTGTGAGGGAATGGGAGTGGTTTCAAAGGGCTGGGCTGCTGGAAGCACATTACCAGACCTGGAGTGATTGTAACTGGGTCTGACAGAGGCATAACTGGTACTTGTGGGCACACTCAGTCTCACTCCCCACTATTTCCTACCTTCCTTTGTGCAGGTACGTAATGTCTAAAGGACCAGTGTTTGAGTAAATGAGACTCACCAAACTTTTTCCTGACAGAATGAAAGGTAACTCTGAGTCAGAAGGGCTCTCTCCAGCTGGTGTCCTCAGTTTTCGTCTCGTTCAAATGTTGCTGCTCCCTCGTCTTCAGTTGTTCTTTGCTTCCAGTCGTGGGCTTTTCTTCCAACAAAACTCTCAGCGCAGATCTAACTTCAATCGGAGAGATAATGAAGCACATTTTCAATATAAGGAAGAACAAAACATATCTGTTGAATATTCTTGAAAACAAAATTCATTGGAATTTATATCTTGAACGCAGATATAATGATCTGAGTGATGAAATCTGTAACGGTCCCGCACAGTTTAGAAACACCGGACAGGGAATATAAAAGAACACACACAAAAAGCTGGAGGAACCCAGAATGTTTCTGGGGAAGAGTTTCCTGGGTGATCTGATTTGAGATGGCTCAGTCCGTGCAGTGTCTCATTGTTTAGTATTTTCATAAACAACAGTTTTACTACTGTAAACAGGAATTGCCAGCAGGGGAAACACAGATTCGTATCAGTTAATTGAAGACCTCTTATCCCTGCTGTCCTTGTCTCCCGGCAATCTAAACACCCCGACAGTGAGCGAATCATTCAGATAGCTGGTCGCTGACAGGAATTATATCTCTTGGTTGTTAATGTTCGCCCAGAAACGTTTGGATGGAATAGATGTGATGTTTGGAGGGTGTCACGGTGAACGCACCGACACCCGAACGCTCTATGCTGTCCCTCCGACATCCTGCCACAGGGTGGCGCTGCGGGGACCTCCTGCAGATCAAAGCACCAATCCGAATCCAGCGGATGCCGGCGATTCTTCTGAGCAGCGGCGGTGAGGAGTGGGCGGAGCTCGGGTTTGTGTAAATCAAAGGTCGGTTGCAGTGGGTAAGGGCCGGGACTGAGCCAGTCATCTGGGGGGTCCGGGGTCTCCCGAGTCGGGAATGTATGGCCAGTTAGTTATGATACCCAAGTTGACAGGGTGGATCTGGATGAAGAGAATCTGTCCACCTGTGCGATTGTGGGTGAACAGTAGGAAGGATGTGGGGCTACTGGTGGGGTCATGGGGGTGAGGGCGTGGGTTGATGTCGTGTGGGTCGGCGGACGCAGCGTGACCGGGGAGGATGGGTGCCGGGGCAAATCAAGTTGTAAACAACGGAGGATCTTTCTCTTTGGATCAGACAGGATACCTGTCCTTTCAGGAAGTCAACAAATCTTTTATATTAATCACTGTCGAATCTTCCTGTTAACATGGAGTTTGTTACAGAGCCCCAGAGTTTGGGAATAGCTGGATGGTCGGAACCAGAGCGTGATTGTGAGAGGCTGTTTCTTGGACTCGAGTCCCGTGCTTAGTGACGTCCCTGGGGTTACACCCATTCCTACTTGTAATGTATATCAATGATTGTGTTGGGACTGTATGAGGTATGAGTAGTAATTTTGCGGCAAGTAAATTCAAGCAATTACATTTTTGAAACATAGTAAATATAAACACACCTCTTTCCCTCCCCACACTCAGAACCGACCAAAAGCTACTTCAGAAGATGCAAGTTCTTCAAATGAAAAAACACTGAGGGAAAATTAGTGATGTTAAAGAGATGGCATACTGACAGTACAGTACCAGACCTGGAGTGATTGCAACTGGGTCTGACAGACATAACTGATACTTCTGGACACATTCATTCTCACCTCAACTATTCCCTACTTTATTTTGTACAGATATGTAATGTTTAAAAGACCAGTGTTTGAGTAAATGAGACTCAGCAAGCTTTCTCCTGACTGAATCAATGGAAACCCTAAGTCAGAAGGGTTCTTTCCAGTTGATGCTCTATGGTTCACCTGTTGCTATTCCCTCGTTTTCAGTCGTGATTTGCTTCTAGTTGTCGGATTTTGTTCCAATAAGTCTCTCACCACAGGTCTAACTTTAACCAGACAGATAATAAAGAACATTAACAAACAAAGGAGAACAAGATATTTCCGCTTAACGAAGTTTAAATGTTGAAGACAAATATAACGATCTCAATGAACAAATCTGAAATTGCCCCTCGCACGTCACAAAGCCTGATATGGGATATGAAGGACTCATCGTTCAGCTATGGTAAGACACAAGATGTAGGAGGAGAATGCGATGATTCGGTCCATCGAGCCTGCTCCAACATTCAATTGTGATTTTTATTCCAATACCAAATTCCTGCCTTCATCCTGCAGCCCTGAAGCTACTGAGCAATCACGAACATATTTAAATCTGCCATAAATATACGCAAAGGGCAGCCTCCACCACCCTCTGCAGCAACAGTTTCCACACAGCAGACATCCTTCGGCTGAAGACATTTTTTTCATCTCAGTTTTAAAGGTAAGTGTCTTTTTTCTGAGAGGGTGCTCTCAAATTGCAGACTCTCCATGTCCACAGTATCCAGGCTTTTCAGCATTCAGTAGGTTTACTTCACCAACACAACACCCCCCCCCCTCATCAACCATCCTCACCGTCCCTCTGAACTCCATTGAGCACAGGTCCAGACCGATCAAATCATAAAGCCGATCATTCCTGAGATTATTCCTGTGAACCTTGTTAACAACAACTGTACTGAACACATTTCCAGGAACAACAGACAAAATTGTTCCATGATGATTTAGTTGAAAAGCTGTGGTTTCATTACAGTTCTATGATCACAGTCATGTTGTGCGGGTGGGACTGGACTCTCTGATGGTGGTGTCTGAAAGAGGATGCTGACCAAGTTGCCATCTTGGACAATATCTCCCGTCCACTCCTTGTTGTACTGGTTGGGCACAGGAGTACATTCAGCCAGAGACTCATTCCACTGAGATGTAACACTGAGAGTCATAGGAAGTCATTCCTGCCTGTGGCCATTAAACTTTACAACTCCTCCTTCGGAGTGTCAGACACCCTGAGCAAATATTATCTGAACGGTGTAAAGTTAGATAAGGGAGAAATACAAAGAGATCTAGGAGTCCTTGTTCATCAGTCACTGAAGGTGAATGAGCAAGTGCAGCAGGAAGTGAAGAAGGCTAATGGAATGTTGGCCTTTATTACAAAAGGAATTGAGTACAAGAGCTAGGAAATCCTCTTGCATGTGTACAGGGCCCTGGTGAGACCATACCTAGAGTATTGTGTACAGTTTTGGTCTCCAGGGTTAAGGAAGGACATCCTGGCTGTAGAGGAAGTGCAGCGTAGATTCACAAGGTTAATTTCTGGGATGTCAGGACTGTCTTACGCCGAGAGATTAGAGAGACTGGGCTTGTACACGCTGGAATTAAGGAGATTGAGAGGGGATCTGATTGCAACATATAAGATTATTAAGGGATTGGACAAGATAGAGGCAGGAAATACGTTCCAGCTGCTGGGAGAGTCCAGTACCAGAGGGCATGGTTTGAGAATAAGGGGTAGGTCATTTAGGACAGAGTTAAGGAAAAACTTCTCCCAGAGAGTTGTGGGGGTCTGGAATGCACTGCCTCGGAAGGCAGTGGAGGCCAATTCTCTGGATGCTTTCAAGAAAGAGCTAGATAGGTATTTTATGGATAGGAGAATCAAGGGATATTGGGACAAGGCAGGAACCGGGTAATGATAGTAGATGATCAGCCACGATCTCAAAATGGCGGTGCAGGCTCGAATGGCCGAATGGTCTACTTCTGCACCTATTGTCTATTGTCTATTGTCTATAATAGGACGGTCCTGGTCAAATTTCGAATTGGCATAATTTACTTATTATTATTTAATTATTTATGGTTTTATATTGCTATATTTCTACACTATTCTTGGTTGGTGCGACTGTAACGAAACCCAATTCCCTCGGTATTAAGAAAGTATGTCTGTCTGTCTGTTAAATGAGGTCTTGCCCAACATAATTGGCCATCACACGTCCTTTAGGCTAAAAGGAATAAAAAGCTTTTACTATAAAATTGAAATAATAGTGCTGGAAACTCGTTTCATCAGAATAGATTTGTGGAAGGTGAAACTGTGGAAGACCCGGTATCAGGACTGGGACTGTCCAAGATGCTGCCCGATCTGCCGAACGGTTCCAGCATTTTCTCTTTTTAGTTTAAATGATGCACAACTATTGACTGATTGCAAGATATTTGTGACGGCCTGAACAAAGTCGCACAAATGTCATGCCCATATTCATTAGTTTTGTCTGCATTCCAACACAGGGTTAATACAGTCGATACAGTCGATGCTCACAACATTCTCCCCATCCCACTATCAGTCTGTTCCATCTGCTCCCGTGGCCGCTGTCTCTCATTGAGGGACCGTGACCAGAGAACGATAAAAATAAGCACAAGTCCCTGCAAGTCACATAGGCTGTTACCCTGGCAACAGAGGAAGTGGCTCTCCAGAAATAACAAAAAAATGAAATAACAAACTCACTTTAAATGCTGTCAAGAGTAACACATTGCCATTTTGTAACATTGAAATTAAAATTGTAATTATTGACGCAATACAGACTGGCCAGAAATTGACAAGATGGTTGATATATATCATTGCGATGGTGGGATACAGGCTGGACAGTGGTTGAACAAGACGGTTGATATATATCATTGAGATAGTGGGATACAGGCTGGACAGAGATTGAACAAGATGGTTGATATATATCATTGCGGTGGTGGGTTACAGGATAGACAGAGGTTAAACAAGAATGAACAGATGGAACCAGTTGGGAAAAGGGATCATCATTAGTTTCCTCTTCGTTCCAACACAGGAATAATTCAATACACATAGTGAAGGCTCACAACATCCTCCCCACCCCTCTATCTACCTGTTACATCTGCTACTGATGCCACTAACTCTCTCTGAGCAACGGTGAGCAGAAAGCGATAAAATGGTTACCACTCCCTGCCGGTCACGTGGGCTGTTATCCTGACAATGCAGAAAGTGGACCTCCAACAATGGCCGAAAAAGTAAACAACGGAGTCAATTCTAAACGCTGTGAGGCTTGTTATGACAAGATTAACATCATTCAACATTACATGTACTTGTTGAAAGAAGTCTGTGAACCTTAGTTTTCAATAACTGGTGTGACACCCGCTTCCCCCCAACCCCGTACAGCAATAACTTCAACCAAATGCTTTCGATAACGGTTGATCTCCCTGCACAACGGATAGTAAGAAATTTAGGCCATTTCGCCTTACAAAACTGCTTCAACTCTGGGATGTTGATGGGATTCCTTGCCTGAACTGCTGCTTCAGGCCATTCCACAATATTCCTATGGGATTAAAGATTGGAATTTGACTCCGCCATTCCAAAAAAACGAAATTTTCTTTTGAATTAATTTTCTTATTGATTTAACTCTTTTCTTTCGGATCATTGTCTTGTTGCATTATCCAACTTTAATTAAACTTCAGGTGACAGACTGCTACCCTGACACTCTCCTGTAAAGGATCTTGATATAACATCAACACAACAATTATTGTATAACGTTGAAACTAAAATTTTAATGTTTGCCTTTACCTTACCTCATGATGCATTCAACAAATCCTCATATTTCTAGGTAACAAACGAAGTTTAAATGTTGAAGACAAATATAACGATCTCAATGAACAAATCTGAAATTGTTGGACACTGTTATAATTATCTCCCTTTAGAAGCAGGAGCGAACTTCCAACCGCAGCAATGCTATTGAAAATGTCTTTGAATACCATTGCCAGTTGGTTGATGCTAGTTTTCAGATCCTTATCAGGTAATCCATTGGGGAATGCTGCCTTGCAGGGTTCACCCATCTGAAAGACACGCTGACGTCGGCTTCCAACACAGAGGTCACAGGGTCAACGAACGGTGCAGGGATCTTCATAGCTGAAGTTTTATTCTTCCTTTCTAACCGAATATAAAATAGAAGTTTCACTGTCGTTCATGATGCTGTTGTTTTCTTTTTCTTTGGAGGAAGTAATAGCAGCAACCCCTGCCGGAGTTGACGTGTATCCGACGTCGCCGCTAACCTCTCTCGGAATTCCTTCTTAGCTCTTGACATAACCCTTCACAAGTCATACAGGTTTTCCCGTACAGGCCTGGGACACCAGACTTCAATGCCACTGATCCGGCTCTCAGACGACGACGAACCTACTGGTTTCCTCGAATTTTGGTTTCGGGATACACAGGGATACTTCAGAAGCAAACACTCATCCCCGCAGGGTTTAATGAAGTCGGTGATAACAGCGGCATCCTGGTGCTGATTGACAGCGAGCGGAGATGTTATTTCCAATCCGCACAGATGGTGGACTCCAGAGCCGAAGGTGAATCCCTGAATACAGTCCAGTCCCGTAAACGCCTCTGTGCCTCCCTTGTCCATATCGTCTTGGGCCTCATTACCGCACTGGGCATGGAAAGAAAGCCGATAGTAATAATAGGTTACAGGAACAGACAGAACTGTATGTGGGCAAGAGTCGAGGATAATATGACCCCGAGGTAGCAGGGTCGGTGAAATTTCGGATAGTGGCCCATAGCATTATCAACGTGGTTGTGTCTGGGGGAGGGTAAGCAGCCAAGGCTCACCGGAGTTAAATGCCACAGATCTGGCCCTTAGAAGACTACGAACCTCATTGTTCATCCGCAGGTTTTTGATTGAGAATGTACAGAGAGATTTCATAGGCAAACGCTCATCCCCGCAGGGTTTAATGTAGTCGGTGACAACAGCGGCATCCTGGTGGCGCGTCAGTGCTGATTGACAGCGAGCGGAGATGTTGTTTCCAATCCGCACAGATGGTGGACTCCAGAGTCGAAGGTGAATCCCTGAATACAGTCCAGTCCTGTAAACGCTCCAGTGTCTCCCTTGTCCATATTGTCTTCCACCTCACTACTGGACTGGGATTGGAGAGCAAACTGATAGAAATAACAGGACATTCATTGGTTATAGAGCGAGATTCCAAGATGGGATGGCCCCTAGGTAGCCGGGTCGGTGAAATTTCGGATAATGGCCTTAGCATTGTTAATGTGGGTGTTGGGGTGGGAGGAAAGCAGACAAGGTTGTGAACCACAGGCTTATCAAATACATGGACAAGACGAGTAACGATTTCCTGCAAAGTGAGCTCCGGTATTTAGGTGATACGTTAAAGGGCCGGACCACAAGGTCGGTGGTATCGAGATTGCTACCCGTAGCACATGCCACTGATGCTCGAAATACGAGCATGACACAGTTCACCCGTGGCAAAGGAAACCGTGCAGGAGAGAGGACTTCAGAATTTTGGATCATCGGACTCTCGTCCACGGAATGTCGCACGTTCACAACGGGGACGGATTGCACAACAACGGTATGGGATCCAATATCGTTGTGTCAAGAGTTCCTAATGTTGCTGCGAGACGTTTAAAATGAAGTTGTGGTGATATGGATTTTAGTGTGACAGGTCAGCTAGTGAAGGAGATGTGCGGAAAGCAGATGTTAAGCCGACATACAAAGACATGACGGGAAGTGTGGGCATGGTGGTTCTAATAATTTGAATCGGTCTGTTTCAATACAATGGGTATTTTAGATAAAATAGTTGATCTTAGATAATGCATCAACACGCGGAGTTCTGATATAGTAGCCACTGGTGACAAATGCATGCGGTGTGGCAGCGTTGGCAGCTCAATGTTCCGGGGTTCCATTGTTTCATAAACGGTAAAAACGTGAAGTTGTTAATAAATAGGAAAGAGTGGCATTACTAGTCATGGAATATGTCATATCAGTGTTCAGACAGGACCGACTGCAGGGCTCCTCTAATGAGACCGATTGAGTAGAACCGAATGAAAACGAAGGGATGACCCCGTTACTGATTTTACATTGAAGAGCGGCGGAATTGAGAAGAGGAAATTTGCAGAAACGTCAGATTGTTGCAAAATAATGAAGGTTGTGTTCGTAGTTCAGTTTAACTTTCAACATATTGACTGGGACTTTGATTCTGTAAAGAACTGGATGGGATAGAATTTACCAAATCTGTTCAAATGAATGCTGGGTAAGTGGGAGGCCTTCTGAAGCGGTATTGAGTGTACACTGCTCCTATATTCCTGTTAGAACAAAATCCAAAGTCCACCATTCTTACAGAAGCTTGCGCTTCACGGGGTATATTTACTTTTGTTGGGAAGACGGGCTGTATAACAATCGTGAGGAATAAACACCATTCAAGAGAACACAAGAGGGAAATCAGCAGGTTTAAAATCTGTCCTGATGTTGCTCTAGCAGAAAACCTGAAGGGGATTTAGGAAGACAGATAAATAGATAGAGAGATAGATAGAAAGTAAGATAGATAGATAGACAGGCAGATTGAAAGATAGACAGATAAATAGTATATAGACAGATAGATAGATAGACGGATAGATTTGTTTTGAATCGAATTAGAGTGGCCGATCTAGATCCTCGAAAAGTTGTTCACGCGAACCTTGTGGGAGGTAAGTCCATTAATGTTTGGGGTCTCGGCTGAGATATTTGAAAGATCCTTAATCGCGGTTCAGAGGCCAGGTGACTGGAGAACAGGTATCGTGCTTTTTATCTGCTCGGGAAGGGCTCGGACTATGTCGGGAAATTACAGGCCAGTGAGTCTGAAGCCGGTAGTGGGTAAATTATTTCAAGGTACTCGAAGGGACGGTATATATATAGTAAGTATTTCGATAGACATGGCATTATTGTTGAAATTCATCGTGGCTTTGTGAGTGGTACGTCATGCCTAAGCAATCTTACAGACTTTTTTTTCTAGGAGTTACCAAAAATCTGATGAGGACGTGTCAGCGGATCTCGTTGACTTGAACATCAACAAGACTTTTGACAAAGCCCACATGGGAGGTTAGTCCAGATGGTTCAGTCCCTTTCTTTCAGTGGGATGTGGTAAACCGGATTCAACATGACTACGGTAGAAGCCAGCGAGTGAAGTTATATGGTCGCCACTCTGATTGGAGGCCTGAAAATAGTGGAGTGCCGCAGTGATCACCGCCGGCTCTGTTGGTAATGCGGACGTGTGGGATGTTGCACACTGGGAGGACTGACCAGCGTGGGACGTACACATGGAATAGTACGGCACTGAGTAGCGCAGTGAACAAAGGGGTCTGTGAGTACAGATCCATTATTCATTGATAGTGGCGTCTGAGGGAGATTGGGTCGTAAAGCGGGTTTGGGCAGTTAGGCATTGACAAATCAGACTATTTAGCTGAGGATGTAATTCTGAAGTTGAATTGTACGTTGGCGGGACTCAGTTTGGAGTATTGTGTGGAGTTCGGATCAACTACCTGCACAAATAAATCACTGAGAGTGATCAAATACAGAGAATTTTTACAAGGCCTTTGTTGAAGCTTGAAGACCTGATTTGTAGGGAATGTTTGAATTGGCTCGGACATTGATTTTGTTTTTCTTATCCGGAGCACATGAGAATGTGGGGAGATTGCACAGAGGTATACAAATTATGAGGGGTAAATGGAAGCACGCTTTTGTCACTATTTGGGTGAGACTAAAACTACCGTTAATAGGTTAGGGATGAAAAGTAAAATATTTAAGGGAAACTAATGAGGAGCTCTATTTTACGAGTGGGGAGACTGTGCAACTAGCTGTCAGCGAAAGTGGTGGACGTGGGCCTGATGTAACATTTAAGACAAATTTGGGTCAGTACGTGAATGTAACGGTACGGAAGTCGAGGCAGAATTTGACACGGACGAGATGGGTCCAGTTTCTTGTTCTGTGGTACACTATTTCTCTGACTCCTCTGAAATACATTGAATGAACATCGAATCCATTGTTTGTCATGCACCGCCAAGAGTTCAGTGTGTTACCCAATGTCACAATGAGTATAAACAGACCGAAAGAAACACTGGTTGTTTGTTCACTGTCCTGTAGCTAATGTAACTAAGGGGGCATTAATTGGCTTTAGGGACATTCCTCCTGGTGTATAAGGGCTCACCGAACCACCACACCTGGAGAAGTTGGCACTTTTCGTCCAAGCTTCTGGCAGAAAATGGGATACCCAGCAATTTATTATATCGTCTCAATTTACTATCCCGCACTGGCAGCCGTTGGTATTCCAGGTAAGGTCACGGAAATGCCGAGATGTGCGAAATACTGTAGTTTTAAAATTATACTCTGCAATTTAGAGCAGAAGAGTTTTGCTGTGCAAGTCTTCCCCTATATAATCACTCAGGAAATAATAAATAAATAAACTCTTTTCATCGATTTGTTTAAAAATATGATGTGCGTCACTTTTATGCCTTTATTGGTTTTCGTCTTGTTTGTTTTAATGTACTGTATCATAACCTTACACACTTATTTTTTTGTATGAAATGAATTTACCGCTGATATTAAACCTGAGTCTAGTTCAGATTTTAATACAAAGTGATCGTGTTTGATTTATGATGTCCTCTATCTGGAATAGTTATGGTGGCTGTCCTGTGTATTCAGCCAAGGGCTATGTGCTGTCCTGGTTGCCAGTCCATTGGAATCTGATATCTGAAGGGTCAACGGAAGTTCATAAGGGATACAAGAGAAAAGTAAAATTAATCCAGAGGGAAAGCGTTCTACGGAAATACCCTGAATTTAGGATAAACGAGAATGCCAATTTATTCTAGAGGGGTAGAGCTATGCAGCACTAAAAAGAGATATTTGATCGAAAGATTCCATGTCAAATAAGATGCTGCGCGATGTTTCAGCGTTCGCCTCACAACCTTTCAAACGTTTCATAACCATTTACCCGTCCAACTGTCTTTTATTATTGGATCTCCTGCAGCCACGTCATCGCGCAGCATATTTCACCTAATTGCCCCCTTTGTATAAACATTGTCCCTCAAATACCCATTGAACCTTTCCCACTCAATTTATACCCGCGCCGTCAGGATCAGGATTCCGCAACACTGTAAGAATAGACTGGGTGAGTTTACACTGTCTCTGTCCCTTGTGGTTTTCTGTGCTTCTGTGTGATTAACGCCCATCTACCTGCGCTGCATCGAATAATGCCCAGCTCTGATCAATCTCTCTCTGCAAAGCAGTTTCTAAAATCCTGGAAACATCCTGGTAAATTGTTTTTGGAGTAATTCAGTGGGAACCTTTCCAACTACAAGGTGACCACAATGCTCACAGTTGTTTGTGCACAGGCGTAACACAGACGTGCGCATTTCCATTCCCATCCAAATGTTTTTGCTCATTTCCTTCACTGATGAAGCCTATCGATCCGAGCTTCATAACCACCCTGTCCACCTTATGTTCCACTTCCAGTGAATCATGTTCTTGAA
This sequence comes from Hemitrygon akajei, assembly GCF_048418815.1. Taxonomy (NCBI): domain Eukaryota; kingdom Metazoa; phylum Chordata; class Chondrichthyes; order Myliobatiformes; family Dasyatidae; genus Hemitrygon; species Hemitrygon akajei. The sequence goes on along the minus strand of NW_027332030.1, from coordinate 712,240 downwards.
ATATACACACCTCTATTCTCGAGACTCCACAGAGCCCTAATGTTCGCTGAGAATCTCCTGCCGCGCTTATCGTTCCAAACAAAAACCCTCCCTGTGTCCCAATTAAGCTCCAGAATTCCATTATTGGAACAATTTACTGAACCGATAAAGAAAGCAGCCTGATGTTTGATAGCTGACATCGCTCTCCATTAGACAAACTATTGTATTGACGTCTGTAAATTTATTCCCCGGGTTTTGCACATTGTTATCCAAATCTTCGATATAGATGACACATGACAATTGGACCGGCAGCGATCGCTGAACAAATCACTATTAAAATAGAAACATAGAAAATAGGTGCAGGAGTAGGCCATTCGGCCCTCCGAGCCTGCACCGCCATTCAGTATGATCATGGCTGATCATCCAACTCAGAACCCTGTACCTGCTTTCTCTCCATACCCCCTGATCCCTTTAGCCACAAGGGCCATATCTAACTTCCTCTTAAATATAGCCAATGAACTGGCCTCAACTGTTTCCTGTGGCAGAGAATTCCACAGATTCACCACTCTCTGTGTGAAGAAGATTTCCTCATCTCGGTCCTAAAAGGCTTCCCCTTTATCCTTAAACTGTGACCCCTCGTTCTCGACTTCCCCAACATCGGAAATAATCTTTCTACATCTAGTCTGTTCAATCCCTTTAGAATTGTACACGTTTCAATAAGATCCCCCCTCAATCTTCTAAATTCCAGTGAGTATAAACCTAGTCGATCCAGTATTTCTTCACATTAAAGTCCTGTCATCCCAGGAATCAATCAGGCGAACCTTCTCTGTACTCCCTCTATGGCAAGAATGTCTTTACTCAGATTAGGGGACCAAAACTGCGCACAATATTCTAGGTGCGGTCTCACCAAGGCCTTGTACAACTGCAGTAGAATCTTCCTGCTCCTGTACTCTATTCCTCTTGCTGTAAATGCCAACATACCATTTGCCTTTTTCACCGCCTGCTGTACCTGCATGCCCACCTTCAATGACTGGTGTACAATGACACCTAAGTCTCGTTGCACCTCCCCTTTTCCTAATGGGCCACCGTTCAGATAATAATCTGTTTTCCTGTTCTTGCAAACAAAGTGGATAACCTCACATTTATCCACATTAAATTGCATCTCCCATGAATTCGCTGACTTGCGATCCCAGACACAAATTTCCACCATGGATTTCTTCTCCCCACCACCAAGGATTACCATGATGGGACTGACGGCTTTGTGGCAAAGTGTGCGGATGATACGAATGATGGGTGGATAGGTAGGTATTGCTGAGGAAGCAATGCGATTGCAGCAGTGCTTAGACATATTGGAAGAATGGGCACAAAAGTGACAGATGGAATACAGTATTGGGAAATGTACGGTAATGCATTTTGGTAAAATGATCAATAGTGTAGACTGTTACCTAAACGGCGCGATATGGACTACCAGTTTTAGCATGCAAGCAAAGTCACACTGAGCAAACGAGACATATTGAGAAATTACTGTCTCCTTTTATCTCTCTTTTCTCAGTTAATTTAGTAGCGATTGTGATCCTGTCTCGCAGAAATTGTGGGCTCTCCAAATGTATCACTCGCTACCTCGTGGCCATGGCGGCAGCAGATCTGATGGTCGTTCTCTTTGGTGTTGTATTGGAGAAAATCAATGCTCTCTATCCGTATGCTGATTTTTTGGTGAAACCCCCGCTGTGTGTTGTGGGACCTATTCCGACGATTGCAGCATTGGATTGTTCCGTTTGGCTGACGGTCGTTTTCACTTTCGATCGCTACGTCGCGATCTGCCTTCAGAAGCTGCGGCCCCGATATTGTACGGAGAGAACAGCGACCGTGGCGATCGTGGCGGTGGCCGTAGGTAGCTGTGTTCAGTCATTTCCATTTTACTTGGCAGGAGAGCCAGGGACGTGCATTCCCAAACCCGAGTACTATACATCATCCCTGTGGAGAGGTTACGAGTTATTTGACACCATCATGACCCCGTTATTACCAATTGGTTTAATTCTGCTGTTCAATGTTTTAACCACCAGATCTATTATAGCAGCGAATGTGGTTCGCCGTGGTCTTCGGAGCAATACTGACAACAAAAGTGATCCAGAGGTTAAGAACCGGAGAAATTCAATGGTTTTGTTGTTCACTCTATCTGCCAATTTCATGTTATTGTGGATAACCAGTATTGTACACTCCATGACCTGGGCAGCGGTAAACGTGTTTTTCACAGACAAATATTGCAACACGCCTACATGTATCCTACAAGTGTCCGGGGATATGCTGACGCTGCTCAGTTCCTGCACCAACACGTGTATCTATGGACTGACACAGAGGAAATTCAGGGAGGAGCTGAAGAATGGGGCGAAATATCTGTTCACACTGAATGGGAAGCTCTCTAAATAAAATGCACGTCCCTAATGTTATTCGCCATAAATATGTAATGTTTTTGTATCGCTGTTCAGCGGTTGTTTCAGCTCTCACTCTGTAACTCTCTGTTTTGCATGGAAACGTGACGATCAGATTAAGCAGCAACAAAGTGATTATTATCTCTGCGCACTACGTGACTATTCATACGTATAAATTCCTCTGTGGTAGATGAAGAACTGAAACTCAGATCTAAGACTTGCGAAGTTCAATATCAAAGTAGTTTTATAAAATAAGTGCACCGATGACACGAGATACGACAATGAACGAGCAAAATCAGACAAAATGTACAAACCACTGTGAGTCTGAAGAAATCTGTAAACATTTAAATGCCGAATGTGGGGAATCTTTTATGAATATACTTGCAATACAACCTTGCAATATGTGGTCTCAATCCCAACCACATTACGTTACCCTGACCTCTGTTAACTTCTTTTCTACTCCGAATGAGGTCAGGAGTCACAAAAGTAAATTTCCCTTAATAGATGCTGCCTGGCTCGCTTATCTTTTTGTTGCATGTAAAAAAACTCGGCTGAATCCAGAATGCGTGCTGTACGTCAGGGAACCTTAAGCATGTGCAGATATCAATGATGTCTTTGTCACGTGCTAATCCTCTGTATTGTGACGTCAACACATATTCATGGGGTGTGATTGGGAACATCCCATTCCCCTCACAAACACGTGAAAGGATGGCAGGAATTCATGACCATGTAATGGTTTCAGGCACCCGCAGGATCTCCACCCAGTGCCTTTCGTTACTCGTGAGCTATAATACGTCTTTTTCCCCGCGGTTATACAAACTCATTTGGAATATCATACTTTCTAATTTAGTTCCCTTCCATTAGATCAGATTTAACGATGTTGTAGTCCAGGGCTTTCTGAAACTTTTTATGCCATGAACTCCATGCCGTTGTCCCCAGAATGGAACCACTATTGCAACAGAAAATATTCCTGTTGAATCTTCCATTATGTTCACTAGATTTGAAAGCCGAGCATGTTCCCTTTTACATTTTCGTGAGCAAGGGACGGAAGCATCCTTTCATTGCCCGTGTGACCGCTGTAGCTTTGCCACATATGGTCGTATATCTGAGGACCAGGAGAGAACATGATGCGTATTTTCCCGATCTCTTTTTATAATTGAAACTGGTGCCAGTATTGTGTAGCAGCACCCAAGGACAAACTGTCTTTCCACATCCGAACCAAGTATCCCTCCATATCCGAACAAATTGTCCTTCCACAACCGAACAAAGTGTCTTTCCACATCCGAACCAGGTACTCAGGCGATAAAGTCCCCGGACGAATCCTAAAGTAGGGGCTCAATCAGAAACATGGACTGTTTATTCAACTCCGAAATTTTGAGTGTATTCCGCTAGATTTCAGTTATATTCGTAATCTCTTATATTTAAGACATAATCGGCACAATAATTCTATAATTTTGTTAACAATCATCTGTATGAATCATTTATCACTGAGAGTGGCCACTACAAGCACATGGCTTTGCGGCTTTGAAACGTAGCTTTGAATTGAGCAGAACAGATGTTGAATGGTTTCAATTGTCTACCACTCGTGAACAAGGGACATTTTGACTAAAACCTGCTATTAATTGAATTGCATTGACACAGCGTTCTCTGAGAGGCAGATCGTCAGAAACAGCCCGTGCACATTTAAAACAATACCTGAAGTTAGAGCTATAGCGAGCTTTTCGGAACTGGCATCGAAAGACTATGCATGCCGGCAAAGATCAGTCATTACTGAAACGAACCCCAACGTAGGCGTGTGACGCCTTTTGACACACTGCTCGTGCACTCTTCTTCTGTTCTGCCGGCCTCTCCCTTCCATTCGTAATCACTGATGAAAGCGGGGAGCTGATATATATCGGAGAGCGCACAGAATATGTGAATGACGTCAAATGGATTGAAAAATAAAGGTCAGTAGATATTTCTGAAATGAAAGAAAAACTTAGCTAATAAATGCTGTGTGAGGGAGAACAGGGGTAACAAATTGCTAAACCAGGTGCTTGGTATTTAGAAAATAAAGATCAGTTCTGGACCTGCCTGATGGTGTTGAATCCAGGCAAGTGCGGGGGCTGTCCTTGGAGTTCTACTGTAAGTGAAGGTATGCGATCAATGACAGACGGTTAACAGAATTGTCCACTATTGCTTTACAGAGTAATCTGTCCGCCGAAATACAGCGCTCACCGCCAGTGTGTACGCAAGCTGGCCGGATGTTTTAAGCGCATGTGGTATATTTGCCTTCAGTGGGAAGGTGAGTGAGTGGAATAGTCAGGAATTCATATAAACCTCCGGTAGGATTTCAGTTACAGTTTTGTATTCAATGACAGTTACCGGGAGGATAGGACATTGAACATTACTGCACAATACAGGCGCATCGGCCGGCGACGTTGTACCGACCTTTTAATCTACCCTAAGATAAATCTAACCATCCGCTACAACGCAGCCTGCTATTTATATCACCAATGTGCCTAAATAAAAGTTTGTGCATTCCCCCAGTGTATCCGCCTCTATCGGAGTGTTCCATGCACCCACCGTTCTCTGTACAACGAACGTGCCTCCAACAAACCCGTATGGACCATAAGACATGGGTGCAGAATCAAGTCATTCAACCCATTGCGTGAACCCTGCCATTCCATCATGGCTCATCCCAGATCCCACTCAACCCCATTCGCCTGACTCCTCCCCATATCCGTTGATGCTCCAACCGACCAGCAATGTTCCGGTCCAACTAAATAAAAATCCTCCACTTTAACGACCACTTAGTCAACTTTCGTATCGTCTGAAAACTTTCGATCCCGCCCCCACTACCCCAACCAAGCCATTTTTACAAGTCGCAAGCAACAGTGGTTTCAGAACAGACTTCCCTGAAGACACCAATGGTCATAGACCTCCAAACGGAATACTCGCCAAATACTACCATCCTCTGTCTTCTCTGCGAAAGCTAATTCTGTATTCACACAGCCACATTTTCAGCTCGTATGCCCCCAGAATTTATGAATGACCCTACAATGGGGAACCCTATCAAACGCCTTACTAAAGTCCATCTGCAACACATCCACTGTTCTACCTTCATCAATCTGTGTGTCCTGGTTTGCCCTTTTTTTATTTTGTGGTATCTCTCTGGAGGAACATTGTCTCATTTCTTAATGCATGCATGCATTTCTAAATGACAATAAACGAGGACTGAGTAATCCTCATAATCTAAGAAAAAGAATTAAAAAATATGCTTCGTCACATCGTCACAGAATTCGTCAGGCTCGTGATTCATGACTTGATCCTTAGAAAGCCATGTTGACTATCCTTAATCAGACCATGTTTCTCCAAATACTAGTAAATCCTGTCTGTCCAATGATTCAGCCACCGCTGAAGTAAGACTCTGGTCTGTGATTCTCAGTGCTATCTTCTCCCCATTTCCTGAACAGAGGAATCACATTTGTCAGCCTGCAGTCGTCTGGTTCTACCCCTATGGGAAATGAGTATGCGGCAGCTTTTGAAAGAGTGCTTTACCAGGATACTGTCTGAATTACAGGCTGTGACCAGGAAAACAAGGAATCGACCTGCAGATCCAGTGGTTCAGGAAATCCTGTCACTTTCGGAGACGGGATTGCGGAATGTGAAAGTAAAGTAAAGCCACAGAGGAACAACCGACCTTCTGAAATGTAGACATGGGGGGAAGTCGGTATGATGCGCCGAATTTCCTTTCGACCAACTCTCTCTGTGCTTTTCCGCATGGAGAATGGCTCAGTGATTGAATCGGGCGCCTGAGTTCGGGCATCACGTGATGAAACTAGTGTGATTGGTGTCTGGAGGGCGGACAATTCCACCCTCGCAACTAAACGGGTAAAACAGAAATCTCTGGACCCCTTGTGAGGAATACTGTATGAAATATGGTGCTCCCGTTACTGCGATACAGTGAAGACATTCCCTCTCAAACCTATATCTGATTGACTATTTAATATAATGAAAATACTGCCCCCTTGTTCTGGACATTGAGGTATTATGTTCGTGTCCAACTGGTTTCAATGCAACCCCTCTATTTGCCCCTTGTTTCATGTATCTGTCGTCGTTAAAGCGGAAGTGGTTAAATTAACTGTACTCGTGGCACGGTTTATGCCGTTTACAATCCAGTTTATTGTCTGCCCAATTTACTCGTCCAGTGATTTGCAATTTTCACCTCGAATGCAAATTATGTTAACTTGTACATGCCAAACTCAGGGAGATTTGCCCATAACTTACACTTACTGTTGCAAAATATTTCCCCGCACTCTGGAAAATCGGCTGAAATTTCTAGTTGCGGAAAACACTCCCGCATACTCCAGTTATCACTTTCGAAATGATTTATTTTCTAAATGGGCCATCCGAGTTGAGCGCAGCTCTACTCTCGCCAGTGGCAGGGAGAGAACCATCCGCCATGTGGGAATCTGATCCAGGTTCTCAGCGGCACGGGGATGAATGAGGAACATTCAGATGCGTTGGCACTTCAACACAACACATTCCTGTTTCCGGTTCCGTGATGCGTTATTATTGTCGTAGCCAAGCCAGACTCAAATGCTCCATAACCGCAGACGCTTCATCGGCCCGCGGTGCTGGAGTCCAAGATGCTAAAACCATTTTCCGCATTGCTCTGTCTGGGCGCTGTTTCTTTGCCGGTATGTATTGCTGATTCGCCTTTGATTTTGTTTCCAGATGCTTGCATCTGGATCTGATGACCCCGGTCTGTGGGACAGTGATTATAAACTTGTAAATTTGCTGATATTTCTTTACCACTCCGGAAGCTGAAATAGCCTGGACTGGTAAAGTGTGACAGCTTCTGTGTTATTTTGAGGTGCAACACCGTTGTGAGGTATTGCGTTATTACAGGGCATTTTGTCGTTCGTATAAAATCCATCACTATTAGGAGCAGAACACGTGATACATTTCTGTTTATTTTTGTGCTGAATTTTGTTCCTGCTGAGATTGTGAGTAGAGATGATTGTCTTCTTTTCACATTTTCTCCCAGAACACGAACTGCGGTGAACTATTTCAAATTTTCAAATTACACACACACATTAATATTTTAAACACGGCTAATTCAGCAGATGCTCAAAATCCAAGGCAACACACACACACACACATACACACACACACACACACACACACACACACACACACACACACACACACAGACACACACACACACACACACACACACACACACACACACACACACACACACACACACACACACACACACACACACACACACACACACACACCACAATTGCCGGATGAATGCAGTAGGGCGGAGAGCATTTATGGAAATGAATAAGCGCTTGATGTATCGGGTAGAAATATTTCTTCATGTCTGGCGAGTAAGGGGGAAGACGCCAGAATAAAATGGCGTGAGCGGGGGAAGGTGAGAGATGAAACCAGGTGAACGACGAAGGGCTGGAGCGGAAGAAATCTGATAAGAGAGGGCAGTGGGGTACAGGAAAACCGGAGGTATTTAGGGACGCCGACTGAGGTGATAGGCTGGTGAGAATAGGCATGAACCAGCGTACTGAATAGAAGAAGAGGGGAGGAGGAGGGATCTTTATTTCGACATTCATGACACCAGGTTAGAGGTTACCTGGACGGAAAGTAAGATGTCGCTCCTCCCTCTTGAGGTCAGCCTCACCGTAGCACAAGAGGAAACAATGGACCAAAGATGTCGGATTGGGGATCAGAATTAAAATGTTTGGACACCGGAAAGCTCCGCTATTCACGGATGGAGCGGTGGTGATCAACGGAACGAGCCCATTATGTCCCGGGTCTCTCCAATGTAGAGGAGTGCCCGCCAGGAGCACCAGACACAATGGACGACCACAGCAGATTCGCAGGTGAAGTGTTGCCTTAGCTGGCAGACTGTTTGGGCCCGGACTGATGGTGAGGGAGGAGATGAATATCCGGGTGTTGCGCTTTGGATGCATGCAGGGATATGCACCGCGAGGGAGATAGGTGCGGAGGGCTGAAGGAAACAGCGGAGAGATGGCGACGGGATGTAGTAATATCTTTGTCGGTAGCATCGCTTTAAAAGTGGGATCACCCCATCCGCGCTCACCAAGGCTTCCATCAGTTTATCGGCGATGGAGTTCCTCTTGCTCTAACCTACCACCCCACGACGTTCTGCACCCAAAAAAATCACAATTTGCAGCTTCCACCTTCTCCAAAGAAATTGTACAAACAAATTTACTTTTACCACCCCATCACCGTCACCAAACCACACTCCGCCTTCCACAGAGATCGCTTCCTCCGTTATTCCGTTTCCCTTCCGTCTCTCTCCATTGATCTCCCTCCCGGCGCTTATCCCTGCAAGCGGCCGCAGCGCTACACCTGCCCGTCCACCTCCAAACTCACCACCAGTCCTTTCCCCAAACAGCCCTTCCAGGTGAGGCAACAATTTACCTACGAATCCACTGGGGTAGTCTGTGTGTCCAACGTTCCCGAAACGGCTTTCTCTACCTTGGCGAGACCCATCGTTGATTGGGAACCATTTCCTCGAGCAGCTCAGCTCCATCCGCCAAAAACAGATCTTCGCCCAGGCCAAACATATTAATTCCGATTCCTGTTCCTGTTCCGCAGTTTCCTCTTCCTCCCTGATGAGACCACCGTTAGGGTGGAGGAACAACAACCTCCAGGGGCATGCAGAAGTTTGGGCAGCCCTGGTCAAAATCTCTGTTACTGTCAATAGCTAAGCGAGGAAAGGATGACTTGATTTCCAAAAAAAACATAAAGTTAAAGATGACACATTTCTTTAATATTTTAAGCAAGATTACTGTTTTACTTCCATTCTTAGAGATTAAAAATATTTTTTAAAAAAACGAAAAGGACCCGAAGCAAAAGTTTGGGCACCCTGCTTGGTCACTACTTAGTAATACCCCTTTGGCAAGTATCACAGCTTGTAAACGCTTTCTGTAGCCAGCTAAGAGTCTTTCTTTATTTCCAGCATCTGCAGATTCACTCGTGTTACCTAAGAGTCTTTCAATTCTTGTTTTGGGAATTTCGCCCATTTTTCCTTGCAAAAGGCTCCTAGTTCTGTAGAATTCTTGGGCCGTCTTGCATATATTGCTCTTTTGAGGTATATCCACAGATTTTCCATGATATTTAGGTCGGGGGACTGTGAGGGCCATGGCAAAACATTCAGTTTGCCCATCTTGACCTTGTCCATTGTGGATTTCGAAGTGTGTTTGGGATCATTATTCTGCTTTAGAAGCCATCCTATTTTCATATTCAGCTTTTTTGCAGATGGTATGATGTTTGCTTCAATAATTTGCTGGTGTTATTTTCATGAACGTCTGCACCCTTTTTTTTCCTCCAAAGATACCTTTGCTCATTGCGGCCAATAAGTTCTATTTGAACTTCATTAGTCAACAGGAAGCTTCGGGATTGTTTACATACTCCTTTGCAAACTTCTGACGCTGACGTCTGTGGTGAGGACGCAGGAAAGATTTTCCTCTGGTGACTCTTCCATGAACGTCATATTTGTGCAGGTATCGCTGCACAGTAGAACAGAGCACCACCACGCCAGAGTCTGTTAGATCTTCCTGAAGGTCTTTTGCAGTAAAACGGAGGTTCTGATTTGCTTTTCTATCAATCCTACAAGCAATTCTCTCGTAAAGTTTTCTTGGTCTTCCAGACCTCAGCTTGACCTCCACCGTTCGTCTGACTGCCATTTCTTAATTACATTACTAACTGAGGAAACGGCTACCTGGAAAGGCTTTGCTATTTTCTTATAGCCTTCTACTTTGTGGGCATAATTTATTTTAATTTTCAGAGTGCTAGCCAGCTGCTTATAGGAGCCCCTGGCTGCTAATTGTTGGGATAAGGTTAGAGGAGTCAGGGTGTTTACAAGGCTTTGAAATTTGCATCACCTGGCCATTCCTAACGATGACTGTGAACAAGCCATTGCCCGCACAAGCAAATTAAGGTCTGAGACCTTGCTAAACGTTATCTGAGAGCTTAAATCTCTTTGGGTGCCCAAACTTTTGCATGGCGCTCCTTTCCTTTTTTCACTCTAAAATTGTACAAAACAAAAAAAAAACACTAATCCTGTTTAAAATGTTGAAAAACATGTTTCATCTATAACTTTAAGACTTTTGGAGATCAGTTCATCTTCTACTCACTTGATTAATCACAGTAACAGAAATTTTGACCAGGGTTGCCCAAGCTTTTGCATGCCACTGTATTTGTGTTTTGGATAGACTCCATCCATATGGTATGAATATCGATTCTCCTTCCGGTAGAAGGAATGATCACCCTTCCCCTTTTGTTCTATTCTCCAGTCTGGCCTTTTAACTCTTCTCACCTGCCTATCACCTCCTTGTCCGTCCACTCCAGCTTCTCCTCCTGTGGACCATTCTCCACTCCAATCCAATTCCTTCCTCTCCATCCCTTTAGTCTTCCTGTCCACCAGGCTCGACCTATCACCGGGCAGCTATCCTTCTCCTCCTCCGTTACCTTTTTATTCTGGCGTTTCACCACTTCGTTTCCAATCCTGGAGGAGGGTCTCGGCCCGACACTTCGGCTGATTATTCATTCCCGTAGATGCTGCCTGACCTGCCAAGTTCCCCTCGCAGTTTGTTTGTTTCGCTTTTAGTGTTTTTGTTGTGAGATATCGTGACAAATGTTTTATTTCAATGTTTTTGAGCCATTGGTGCCTCACTGCATTTCAGTAATGAAGGTGAAGTAGAAGGCGAGTGTGGAGAGAGGGAGACATGGGGGTAGAAAGAATGGAGATAGAAAAAATCTGGGAGTGAGGTAAGAGAGAGAGCAATGTGGAGAGAGAGAGAGAGAGAGAGAGAGAGAGAGAGAGAGAGAGAGAGAGAGAGAGAGAGAGAGAGAGAGAGAGAGAGAGAGGGTGGGGGGACTGGACGGGATAGTGGAGAACAGAGACAGGAGAGGGGAACTATGTGTGGAGAGATAGGCAGGGTGATGAGAGAGATTTCGAATGGCTGGAGAGATCGGAGATCGACGAAGACCGAGATATACGGAGAGACACTGGGGCGAGAAAGAGACCGGGCCTGGGCAGAGAGACGTGAGAGTGTGTGCGGACGTGGTATGTCTTGGATGAGAGTGTGTGGGGAAGAGTGAGTCAAAACCAAGAAAAAAATGCACCGTGAGGATGTAGAGGGCTTTCCATCACGCATGCCATTCTGAGACTGCAGCACTACCATTATAAAGTGCTGCCGAATCATCCAACCTGTCTCGGTGACTCGTTTCTTCGACCCGACTCCTTCCAATTCGCATCGGCGTTCTCCCTCCCTCGTAAGCTTCTTCGCCACCTCCCTCCCTCTCTCTCTGATCTCCAACCTCTCTCCTTGTGCACGACATTTCCGAATATACCATTTACAGTGCAGTATGTTGTTTTGTCTTCGTCGTTAGGTCGCATCAGGAATTTGCAGTTGGTGGACGATTTCCGGCATGTCGCTCTGTCCCGACACATGTCCACAACATCCCTAGACGTATCTAGCTTGGTCCAATCCTTGATGTTATCCAGCCACCTTATTCTTTGCCTTCCTCTTCCTTTCTTTCCCCCCACCGTTCCTTATAGCAAGTCCGACAAGATGTTATCTCTCCACGATATGTCCACAATAAGCAACGTTTTACTTCAAGATCTTCTCCAGCAATATTCGTGGTCCATCAACTTCGGACAAAACCCTCTCATTTGAAACTTTCTCTACCAGCTGATCTTCAACATTCGTCGATAGCAGCACATTTCAAAAGCATCAATTCGTTTCATGTCATCATTCCTCAGGCTCCATGTTTCTGATCCTCACCTCAGCACTGACCACACGTAACACTCGAGGAAACGGATTCTACTTTAGATTGTTTACCTTCCGGTTGCATAGTACATCATTTAGCTTCATGAACTGGGTCTTAGCCAATACCTATTCCCCTTCTGATCTCAACTTCACATCTCCCGTCATCAGTCAGAAAACTGCCAAGATAATCAAACTTTCGCACCTGTTCATGTCTTGTCCTTTGACTTGCAATGATACCATCATGAATGAGTCTTAAGTGTTTGTTTTGCTTACCACCATCGATTTTGTTTTCTTACGGTTGATTTTTAGTCCGTATTCAAGGCCTTTCTCATTCACTTTATTTAGCATAATTTGCAGTTCTGTCAGCTAACAACGCGGTGTCGTCCGCATACCTGATGTTTCCCACCTTCCGGCCTCCGTTTGGAATACCTGTCTCCTGATGGTCTCATTCCCAAAGTATACATTCTCCATAGAGGGTGATCAAACCAGGCGAGCCAACGCAACCTCCAGCAATATCCGCGCACCTGATGTTTTCCACCTTCCGGCCTCCGATTGGAATACCTGTCTCCTGATGGTCTCATTCCCGAATTATCTATTCTCCATAGAGGTTGAACAAATCCGGAGAGCCTTACGCCTGGTTTAATACATGCCCATGGTGATAGCCCATTTTCTGCCCTGACCGCCACTTTCTGTTTCCGATACAATTTCCTTATTCTCCCATCCCAGATCGTACTTGTCCAGCGTCTCTGTTACTTTCACATGTTTTTCATTATCAAAAGTATTTTCATAGTCAATAAAGCATAAGTAGATGGTCTTTTGTGCCTCAGTGCATCTGTCCATGAAGTTTATCATCGCAAATGTTCCTTCCCTTGTTCCTGAGCCTTTACGAAAACCAAACTGTGTTTCATCAGTTTCACCGCTGATTGTAGCTTTCATTCTGCCGAACACTATTTTCAACAGTAACTTGACGCAATGGGACATTATGCTTATCGTCCTGTGTTCGTTACATTTTATCGTCCTTGGCTTTTTTGGTAAGGCGATAAATACCTATTTGAGAAAGTCCTCCAGAAGATTTCCTGTCATATAACTGTTGTTTAGTATCGCTGAAAGGTTCGTTTTTCCCTTCGGACCAAGTGATTTCAGAACTTGTGTGGAAATCTTATCTTCACCGGCCGCCTTTCTGACTTTTAGACTCCAAATCGCACTTTCCATCTCTGACATCAATAGTTTTTCTGCTGATGAGTCATTTGATTTGATTGTGGTAAATCCTCAATCCTGCTATCTTCAAATAATTCCGAGATGTACTCAACTCATCTGTCCGTGAGCTCTTCTTTATCATGGCATGGATTACCACTACCGTCTTCCATACACCCAGCTGATGGCTCAGTCCTCCTTCATTTCCTCATATCCTTTGCCTTTCAGTAAAGGCCTCTATAATCATGACTTCGTTCATGCTGCTCAATTTCACCGCACTGTTCATTCATCCAATTCTCTTTCGCCTCTTTACATTGTCTTTCAATCAAGCGGTGCAGGACTTTGTATCGTTCATTATCCCGGTGTTTTACCTGATGTTGCTTTAGTTTGTGAAATTGAAGACTTCTGCGTTTTCCACTAAAGAATATCCTCTCCTTACCAATACTCCTCGGAACGATAACGCGGCTGCACAAGTCAGATGGGTGGAAACGGATGAGCCACAAATCAAGAAAACAACATTATGACCAGATTCTATTGTTCTACGGTTTCGCACGCTTCCCTGCTACTAGATCTAAAGGCAAGCCTTTTACTTGTACCTCAGAGTTCCAGACATGTGGACTCTCCATGATATCTTGCTAAAATAAAATATTCTCCAATTGAAATCTGGTGCCGAATTTCATTTTGAAATATCTCTTGACAAATTGCTGTAGTCCAGCAGGATCCCGACAAAACGGGGTGGAACGATGGAGTAACTGAGAGTCGCAGAGGCAATTTCGAGTTCGCCCCCCGTTGGGTGTTCAGCTTTGAGCCTCCCTGATCCTGACCCATGAGCGGGTAGAAAGGATGGGATCGGCGGAACCAAGTAGGAAAGACTGCAGTATTATGTGAAGTGTTGTGTGAAATAAGGAGATCCGGAACCGGATCCTAGTCCCACCCAAGATGTTCTCCAATTAGGAAATAAAACCAATAGATATAAATAAGATTTGAAGAGAGGAATGTAACGAAATTTCTTTCGCGCTTGTGCCTGCGACTGACTGTCTTTCCTTTGCAGGACCAGGTAAGTAGATTGAAGTAGGATGGGAAGTAGTACAGTAACGTTGATCAGGAATGCGGAGGAGTTGAGAGAATTCCCTGTAAAGATAAAGATGAAAACAAGGTAAGTAGATTGAAGGAAGATGATAAGTAATGATAGTAATGTTGATGAGTGTAATGCGGGGAGATTTTTATCTGTAAAGGTAAAGAAGAAAACGAGAAAGAAGCATCCGAAGGTTGAACGAGGAAAGAAACCACTGGGAGATCCGCTGGTGTCTCCCGGCTGATGAGGTCTGGTTGGAAAGTGGGTATACTAGCCATGTGATTCCTTTTACTAGTGTCTTGTGTAGTCGGGCCAAAGGACGGTGGCTCTATGGGGATCATTTTACTTAAAGTATATCAAATATTTTCAACAGGAAACTGGTAGCGGAGACGGAGATCCTACGTGGGATGATTATATAAAAACGTGCTTTGACTTATGCACTTAACTTTGTTTATTGGTGCCTGGCTTATCGGAGGATTTTGTCCTTGCTTTGAGAAGTGTTGCTGTGTTGTGTATGTTCTGTGTGCGCTACTGTGCTTCACACCCTTGGTCGGAGAAACGTTGTCTCGTTTGTCGGTGTGCGTGTGCGTAGTTAAATGACAATAAACTGGACTTGAGTTGAATAAGCGCTGAAGGCATCTAAGAGACACCAAACTCCGAAACAACAACAACAACAACAACAACAACAACAACAACAAAATAGACTGACTGACCAAACAATGTCCAAACAAACGAAAGTGGAGGCGTCTCAATGTTTATATCCTCACCTAGACAGCCTGTGACCAGGCCGGAATCAGGTCTGGACAAAGTTTTAATGTCACAGAAGCGATACGTCAGAATCAAACACCCCGAACCCGCTCAGTCAAACGAAGCACAGGGGCAGGAGGGGGACAAACAGCAAGACAAAGAACTAGGCAAGGAAAGATGAGCCCAGTTTTAAGGTCGCTTCTGAGCGGTCGAGGGGTCTCAAAAAAAAGGACATGTCTATAATTTGCGTATTGGAACAGGAAACGGGGAGAAATAAGAAAGAAGCGAATTCAGAACTCGATCCTGTTACATAATATCCATAAAAAATATTATTGGCACCACCGCAGTAATTGGGCTATAGACCCCGTATGAAGTTCGGGCTATGGGACAAATTTGTCAAATTTATAACTCCTTGCCTGGAAATGTTGAGATGTTCTGAAAAGTTGTGTGCGGAACCCACTTGGCCTGAAGTACAAAGCGCGTTTGAATTCCCCAGAGGAATGGAGGGGTAAACGATAATGATGGATATTCCGTTACCATGGGGACGTGGTTAAAGGGGACCGTGTTCGACTGCCCGAGTGGGGCAATCCGTCAGCAGAGTGATTTTGGAGAGGGAACCTGGCGCAGGCAAAAATCAGAAGACAATATAACTGACTTCATTTCCCGTTTCCCTGACTCATGATAGAATTGCAGAACAACTCTGCGCTGCCAAACACAGAATTCAAAAAAACACTTGGACTAAGATGTTAACCAACGTCAGCTTATCCTGACATGCCGACCTCTGAAGCATTTCCATCGCACCGCCCGATACACCGAAACATCTCAGCCGAGCGATCACCAGAAGCTCCTTTCTGTGCGTTACAGAGCAGAAACTCTTTCTTTAACCGGACACATCTATTATGGTCCAATGGACAAAGTGGCAGTAGGGTTGTTGAGTGAACAACAGAATCAACGAGTTGAATTGCCAAACTCAATTCCTCATGTCACTATAGTCAGAAAAGACTGCAACTTCTCAACTACTCGGACCCGTGCTTCAGACTTTACAGGAGTTGAACCGCACACAGTGTATAACTCTGCCTAATACTAACGCTGCTCTACAACTCCATTCCGCTCAGGCTGGATGCACAATATTTCCTTCTTCATCGTTAAAACAAAGTTTGTCATCGTTGCTCTGCCCTCTTTGCCTGAGCATGTCGTACACGCGTGGCTTTCGCCGGCACCTCCCTCTCGGTGGGCGATAAACACACATCACGAGGGACTTGTACATTCCGCCCCACCACACGAAGACTCTATACATAGAAACATAGAAAATAGGTGCAGGAGTAGGCCATTCGGCCCGACGAGCCTGCACCGCCATTCAGTCTGATCATGGCTGATCATCCAACTCAGAACCCTGTACCTGCTTTCTCTCCATACCCCCTGATCCCTTTAGCCACAATGGCCATATCTAACTTCCTCAAATATAGCCAATGAACCGGCCTCAACTGTTTCCTGTGGCAGAGAATTCCACAGATTCACCACTCTCTGTGTGAACAGGTTTTTACTCATCTCGGTCCTAAAAGTCTTCCCCTTTATCCTTAATCTGTGATCCCCTCGTTCTGGACTTCTCCAACATCGGAAACAATCTTCCTACATCTAGCCTGTCCAATCCCTTTAGAATTTTATAGGTTTCAATAAGATCCCCCCTCAGTCTTCTAAATTCCAGCGAGTATAAGCCTAGTCGATCCAGTCTTTCTTCATATGAAAGTCCTGCCATCCCAGGAATCAATCTGGTGAACCTTCTCTGTACTCCCTCTATGGCAAGAATGTCTTTACTCAGATTAGGGGACCAAAACTGCGCACAATATTCCAGGTGCGGTCTCACCAAGGCCTTGTACAACTGCAGTAGAACCTCTATGGCAAGAATGTCTTTCCTCGTGCTTTTATATACACGACAAATCATGTATACGGCTACATGATTTGTCACTGGAGGCAATGTAAAGCATGAAACCTGTCATAAAGCACTATTCGATCAGGAAGGGCTTGTACCAACCTGCAGTCCCGGTAATCCTCTTAGTTTACCAGTTCCAAAACCAGGTCGTGATAATGAGTGACTTTTTTTTGCAATACTTAAGAGCGATTAGCAGGATAGCATGTCAAGGGTTTACAGATGGCTATTTATCAGAACGACACGGGGCCGCAGACAACCCATTGCACAGTGCTCTGCACAATTACCAGCAGTTGTAAGAGGCATGTCTGGGTGTCTAAAATCTGTCACCTACACTACAATTAAAAACATAGAACATAGAAACCTACAGCCCATTACAGGCACTTCGGCCCACAATGTTGTGCCCACCATGAAACCCACTCTAGAAACTGCCTTGGATTTCCCCGGTGCATAGACCTCTACTTTTCAAAGCTCCATGTACCCGTCTAAGAGGCTCTTAAGACCCTATTGTATTCGATTCCATCACCGCCGCCGGCAGTGTATTCCACGCACCCAACACTCTCTGTGTGAAAACTGAACTCTGACATTCCCTCGGTACCAATTTCCAAGCACCTTAAAAGCATACCCCGCGTGTTAGCCATTTTGTCCCGGGGGAAAAAGCCTCTGGTTATCCACACGATCAATGCCGCTCATCATCTAATACATATAATTATGGTAGAAACGTCCAATCCTATTAAATGGGATCTCCCTGATGAAGTGTGTCGGCCCGGAACATTGACTGTTTACTCTTTTGCATAGATTCTGCCCGGCTTGCTGAGCTCCTTAGGATTGTGTGGGTATTACTTTGATTTCCAGCGTCTGCAGATGTTCCCCAGTTTGCGATTAGACTTGGAAATCAGTCAACAACATTGGAACCTGCGCTGCCTTCACGAGGCAAAATTAACCCCAGGTCGTTACCAACTCCGGAATGCGAAGCTCTTGTCATTTAATCTTGCCAGGCATTTATGTCGTAGTCTTTAAGCCACTCAATCTGATTGGGAGTTAAACTGGCCAAGACTAGAATGACGTCGCTTGGGATTCACGCTACTTTTGTGCTCACGGTGGCCAGAGATTGGACATAATCCTTACCTATCACTCGAAACATTATTTCTGATAAAGCGTTGAGTTAGTATTAACTGGCGTGAGATGCATAAATCTATTCTGCGCTCGAAAAGGTATCTGCCGTGTCGAATCTTGCTTCCGTCAACCCCGGGCGAGGAGACTCACCGGTGTTGTATAACGCTGATCGGTGGCAGGACAGACATCAGTGAGACGGAACTGGAAATGCAACAGAGTGAGTAATGTTCCGTCAGAAAGCGGTAAAACATCTTTTAAAGTAATTTTAATTCGGATTTCCGGTATCATTCTTTTATTTTTCATACATCGATAAATCTTCCAGGTAGAGCTTAGTTAGTCGAGAGAGAAAAAACTTTTTCCTGTTGCTCTTGACGTTCATTAAATTTCAGCGTACATTGCTGATCAATATAAATATATGTTCCTGTCATGAGATTTACTTTGCTCTGTACGCGACCGGACGGAAGTTGTGGTCAGAGAGAAAGAGAACAGAGGGAAACAGAGGGAAAGAATCAGACTGTGACGGGGCCTCGGGATGTGAACAGAGATAAAGACGGAGAGATGCGGGGACAACGAGGGGGCAGGTCGGAGATGGAGATGGAGTTGAAAAAGAAGGAAAAGAACGCACACACGCTCTGTTCCAGCCCGATCATGTTTCCCTCACGGTGAAACTCACTCGACTACAATGAGATTAAATTTTGTTCCGAACGGGACCGGACTTGTGGACAGAGAGAAACAGGGAACAGAGGAAACAGATTTTCACGGGACCACAGAACGTGAACGGAGATAAAGAGGCAGATAGGAAAGGACAAAGCGGAGCAGTCCGGAGATGGAAAAGGAGTTGGAAAAGGAAAGAAAATACACACACACACACACACACACACACACACACACACACACACACACACACACACACACACACACACACACACACACACACACACTCACACACACACACACACACACAAACACAGGCACACACACCTCCGCTATGTTTCAGTCTGATCACGCTCCCCTCACCGACGTGGGGGAAGGAGTGAGCGAGGACAAGGTGAGAGATATTGGGAGTAAAACACCGTGAGCGTCACTGAAAAGGAAGAATCAGAAACAACGGAGAGAATAGAGAAAAGGGAGAGGATTCTTCCTAACTGGACCAACCCAGAGTAAAACGCTGTCAGATGTAAGGGAGTTTATTAAAATCAAGCGGGCAGGATCTGACTATAGACCCTCCATCGGGGTGAATTACAGCTGAGGTGACCGCTACATATTACATATTTGATGAAGGACACATTTCACCCGTACGGGGTAAACAGCGAGTGAAATATATCATCACAAAACGCATGCGAATTTCACAGCGCTCAGTTGTTATCCTGGTTCCGCATATCGGCAAGTGGATAGATTATGGAGGAAACATGGTGTTTGACTGAAATCTCCGGCAGAAACCAACAAGTGGCTCTATGTTTAAAGGCATTTGGTTAACAGTTTTAGCGGGTATTTCACCGCGTTCTTCAGCTCCTCTCTGAACTTGCTCTGAGTCACGGCGTAAATACATGTGTTGGTGCAGGAGCTGAGGATCTGCAGCATCGTCGCCGTGGAGTCTGCGATATAAATCGGATCCGTGTCCGAGGAACGAGGGATGTTTGCAATCAGTACGTAAATATCAAATACCACCCGTGTTAACCACAGAAGTATAAAACTACCGGTTATACTGAATAGTAAAACGACCGATTTCCTTCGGTTCTCCATCTCCGGGTCCTTGTCATTCTTTCCGTTACTGCGGCCCCGGATCCCCATCCGGACTTTATTGGCGGAAAAAATCCGTCTGACCGTCAGAGTATTGAACAATAAAATCAGAACAAACGGGAGACAAGGCAGGAAAATACGATGAATCATCTGAAGTGCGACCCACGTGGGGGACGTAAAGAAGTTCTCTTTGATCAAACAGCCATAGAAAACTCCATTAATTAGCATCTTAGGCTCCAATGTAAAGTAGAAAGGGACACTTTCTAAACAGCCCAGAACACTCACTGTTCCGATAACCACAGCCGCCGTTCTTTCCGGATAATATTTTGTTTTCAGCTTTACGGAACAAATGGCCACAAATCTGTCACAGGTGAACGTGACTGTCAGCCAGACAGAGACCCCGGTGCTTCCTATGAGCAGGCAACGAACAACCCTACAAGCGGGAGTCCAATAGAGGAAGGAAGACCTAAAGTATATGAGAACAGTCCAGTTCAGCAGAGGGTCAGAGATAACGACCAGGAGATCGGCCGCTGCCATTCCCAGCAGGTAGCGAGTGATGCATTTGGAGAGACCGCACTTTCCTCGGGACAGGATAACAATCGCCGCCAGGTTAACTGCAAGAGGGAGGGAAAGAAGCAGAGAAATTACTGACCTGTCAGGGCAATAGAGCAAAATTATTATTATTAGACTTCATCTTGTGTTTTTTCTCTGCTTCAAATGGTGGAAACCGGAACCAGAACATATGAACCCGCTGACAGTGTGCAATATCGGCGTGACAGAGAACTCTCCGCGAGTTTTCTAAATGGGTTCAATCTGGGTGAATTCCCAAACCGACCAGATGACAGCTGGTTAAACGCTTCCTGGCCGCAGTAAGGAATGGGTATGATATACCAACGTCACTGGTCTGAGCCGCAAAGGAATGAAATAAAATCCACATCGGCGTTTCCCTCTGCTCATATTTCTAACATAAATGAGACATTCGCGTTGTTCCATCACTCAGTCAGGCAATTCACAGTCGATTCATAAGGACAGAACAGAAGGTCGGCTGTTTCCCACGGACGTAGTGTAGCCCGGTGTCCTCCTGTGCAGACATTTCAATTCACAATTATTCCATGACATCGAGACAGCGGAGAGGATTTCAGTCAAAGGCAGCATCTCGGCTCCAATATGGAGCGCTTCCTGCTGCGAAAGCAATGGGATTAATATTGTCAGCGCCTTCCGCCCATGATTGAAATGTGGGACTGGGCGGGTGGCTGTGGAAACAAGTAGCGACAGAAACACTTCAGAACATCGGAATTAACTCTCAGTTTCTGCCGTTTGCAGGTTTGGCAGCTGCTTACCGGGAATTCCAACGGCTGAAATAACAGGGTAGTAAAAGTCTTCTATCCGCCAGATTACTGGATATCCCATTTGAGTGACGCAGTGAACGCTATTGCTCTGAATTCCACAGCTCGGCAAGACACTCTGGGCTGACGTACTGCAACAGGCTCTGATTTATACAGGGGATCGATCTCCAGTGACAAGGTCCCACCTCTGACCATTGTTATTGAACAAACAAATTACATCACCGGCAGTATCTCAGGTGCAAATGCTGTGGGGATGTAACATCAACACGTCAATACCATTGGCATTACCTCAGTCAGATCCCTGTGTGTAGTTTGACCAAAATGTGCAATGAGACCAGTAAATGAGCAATGAGCGGCTTCATTTACAACATTCCACAGTTGTATTGGCAGCGGTCACTACTGTTCCCATTTTCCAAACTGAAACTTTCACTGTGGTTCTCTTTCCACAAGCAATCCGGAATCGATGTTTCCAGCATTTTCTGCACTTTTTCCCTGTCACGCCTGCGGTTTCATCTACAAATAGATCCGGTTTCCCCTCAGTGTGCTCTGGATCCAGGGACACATGAAAACTCCTCTCAGTCTCCTCCTGCAGACTTTCATTTTATAACTTTCACATTTCTTGTTTCAGGGGTTCCACTTTGGCCGCTCAGACACCAAACCCATCCCACCCCGTCCGACTATGTATCACCAAATGCAAAACATACTTGTTGTGTACACAGACACTCTGTCCAGTTCTCCTTCAGCCCTGGACGACATCTATGTTTACGTCATTTTGATCACCTTCCCGGTATAATGATTATTTTCGACACCTTCGATGTTCAAAACTGTCCACGGTTCCCTCCATCTCTTAAACTACCTTTTCCACATCTGTAGTATGTGCGTGTGTGTGTGTGTGTGTGTGTGTGTGTGTGTGTGTGTGTGTGTGTGTGTGTGTGTGTGTGTGTGTGTGTGTGTGTGTGTGTGTGTGTGTGTGTGTGTGTGTGTGTGTGTGTGTGTGTGTGTGTGTTTATGTGTTTGTTTCTAATCTATGTGTGCGCATGTGTATCTCTGTGTGTAACTCCTGTATATCTTATAATATATATGCATAAAAAAATCTTATTCGTGCTGTGGATTATGACACGGTGAAGTGACGGACAAAGCCGCTGTTGAATCCGCCTGAGGAACAGTTAGATACTGAAATACTATGGAGTTCAGTTAGCTGTAGGAATATAATGGGCTGATAATGCTGCCATTCACTGCCCTGTGGGTTACAACCCCACCATCAACAGGTTTCTCCATGGTGCAAATGCCGGCATGGTTTAATAAAATATTTTCTGCCCTGTACGGATTCCATTCATAACATAAAAATGTCCGAAGCTTTGGCATATCTTTTGGAGTGCCTTTCGCAGGATCGTCAAATCCAGCCACGTCATCAAATAAAGCCATATTAAAAAGTATTATCAGTACACACACACACGCACACGCACACACACACACACACACACACACACACACACACACACGCGCGCGCGCGCAAAGATACACTCTCCCTCACATAAACACATACATACATACACGCACGCGCACACAGATGCACCCTTTCGCACACAAACATGCAAACACAGATACACTGACTCTCTCACACACACAGATAGACACACTGTTCGACTGTGGTTTTCATTCTGTATCTGTCCGTCTCTGTTACAGTGTAAGAGTGTGGGTTTCATTCTGTATCTGTCCGTCTCTGCTACAGTGTGAGAGTGTGGGTTTCATTCTGTATCTGTCCGTCTCTGCTACAGTGTGAGAGTGTGGGTTTCATTCTGTATCTGTCAGTCTCTGCTACAGTGTGAGAGTGTGGGTTTCATTCCGTATCTATCAGCCTCTGTTACAGTGTGAGAGAGTGGGTTTCAGTCTGTATCTGTCAGTCTCTGTTACAGTGTGAGAGAGTGAGTTTCATTCTGTATCTGTCAGTCTCTGTTACAGTGTGAGAGTGTGGGTTTCATTCTGTATCTGTCCGTCTCTGCTACAGTGTGAGAGTGTGGGTTTCATTCTGTATCTGTCAGTCTCTGCTACAGTGTGAGAGTGTGGGTTTCATTCCGTATCTATCAGCCTCTGTTACAGTGTGAGAGAGTGGGTTTCAGTCTGTATCTGTCAGTCTCTGTTACAGTGTGAGAGAGTGAGTTTCATTCTGTATCTGTCAGTCTCTGTTACAGTGTGAGAGTGTGGGTTTCATTCTGTATCTGTTAGTCTCTGCTACAGTGTGAGAGTGTGGGTTTCATTCTGTATCTGTCAGTCTCTGTTACAGTGTGAGAGTCTGGGTTTCCTTCTGTATCTGTCAGTCACTGGTACAGTGTGAGAGTGTGGGTTTCATTCTGTATCTGTCAGTCTCTGCTACAGTGTGAGAGTGTGGGTTTCATTCTGTATCCGTCAGTCTCTGTTACAGTGTGAGAGAGTGGGTTTCATTCTGTATCTGTCAGTCTCTGTTACAGTGTGAGAGTGTGGGTTTCATTCTGTATCTGTCAGTCTCTGTTACAGAGTGAGAATATGGGTTTCATTCTGTATCTGCCAGTCGTTTTCATTTTTATCCACAAGTCTCGGGTGCAATATGAGAGTTGTGGGGTTCTTTTTGTAGAAATCAGTCCCTGATACAGACTGAGAGTGTGGGCTTCTGTCGGTGTGACTCTCTGGTTCAGTGTGAGAGTGTGGGGTTCATTCTGTATCAGCAGTCTCTGATCGTGCGTTCAGTGTATCGTATCAGTCCTGTACCTGTGAAACTCTGATTCATTCTGACGGTGTATATTGTTTTCTATATTTTTCCCGCTGTTACTCAAATCTAGTAAATATTCTTAAAATAGTTTTTGTATTCCTGATGTATTATTAGAACAAGAGTCGTCTGCAGTTGGTTTATATTAATTTTTTTGAGATGGACAGTGCACTGATGAATGATGACGGTTATATGGAACAGTACATCCTTCGGAATAGAGTCATATGTCAAACAGACCGTTCGGCCTGACTTCATTCTGCACGCTATTCGTTGCTCAACCACAAAGAGACAATTGAGAAGCATCTGATCTGTAACTTTCTGTGGCTTGGCAACAGAACTGCTTAAATGTTGAATGAAAATAAAAAAAATAATGAAATTGATTAATTTAAATGAATAACTGCGTAAATTCATAATCTGATCGAAATAAAACTCAGAAACAGCGCCTTTATGTTCCAGCAGCATTTACATGAATGCATTCCTCTCAGCAACTCTGTGTCGCTACCTTCACTGTGTATCACCTGTGCGACTGAGCTGGGAGAACCACTACAGCGCATCTTCAACATGAGCCTGGAGCAGAGAAGAGTACCCAGACAGTGGAAAACATCCTGTATTGTCCCGGTACCGAAGAAACCACAACCAAAGGAGTTGAATGACTTCAGACCTGTTGCCTTGACGTCGCACGTGATGAAGACCATGGAGCGGCTGATAATACAGAATCTGAGGCCACAAACCAGGCACGCCCAGGATCCTCTTCAGTTTGCGTATAAGGAGAAGGTGGGAGTGGAGGATGCTATCACGTATTTGCTGCACAAATCACTCTCTCACCTAGATGGGGTCAGTTGTGCTGTGAGGATTACATTCCTTGACTTCTCTAGTGCCTTTAACACCATCCAGCCCAAGATCTTAAGGCACAAACTAACGGAGATGGGAGTAGACTCTCACATGGTGGACTGGATAGTGGACTACTTGACAGATAGACCTCAGTATGTGCGGTTGGGAGACTGTAGGTCTGACACGGTGGTCAGCAGCACAGGAGCGCCGCAGGGAAACGTACTCTCTCCGGTCCTGTTCACCCTGTACACATCAGACTTCCAATATAACTCGGAGTCCTGCCATGTGCAAAAGTTCGCTGATGACACGGCCATAGTGGGGTGTGTCAGGAATGGACAGGAGGAGGAGTATAGGAAACTGATACAGGACTTTGTGATATGGTGCAACTCAAACTACCTGCGTCTCAATATCACCAAGACCAAGCAGATGGTGGTGGACTTTAGGAGATCTAGGCCTCATATGGAGCCAGTGATCATTAATGGAGAATGTGTGGAGCAGGTTAAGACCTACAAGTATCTGGGAGTACAGTTAGACGAGAAGCTAGACTGGACTGCCAACACAGATGCCTTGTGCAGGAAGGCACAGAGTCGACTGTACTTCCTTAGAAGGTTGGCGTCATTCAATGTCTGTCGTGAGATGCTGAAGATGTTCTATAGGTCAGTTGTGGAGAGCGCCCTCTTCTTTGTGGTGGCATGTTGGGAGGAAGCATTAAGAAGAGGGACGCCTCACGTCTTAATAAGCTGGTAAGGAAGGCGGGCTCTGTCGTGGGCAAAGTACTGGAGAGTTTAACATCGGTAGCTGAGCGAAGGGCGCTGAGTAGGCTACGGTCAATTATGGATAACTCTGAACATCCTCTACATAGCACCATCCAGAGACAGAGAAGCAGTTTCAGCGACAGATTACTATCGATGCAATGCTCCTCAGACAGGATGAAGAGGTCAATACTCCCCAATGCCATTAGGCTTTACAATTCTACCGCCAGAACTTAAGAACTATTTTAAAAGCTATTATTAATGCTTTTTGAGATAGTGATTTAGATGCATATCATATTTTTTACTGAGTTAAGTATTGTATGTAATTAGTTTTGCTACAACAAGTATATGGGACATTGGAAAAAAGTTGAAATTCCCCATGGGGATGAATAAAGTATCTATCTATCTATCTATCTATCTATCTATCTATCTATCTATCTATCTATCTATCTATCTATCTATCTATCTATCTATCTATCTATCTATCTGTCTATCCATCTGTGCACTTTTATGTTTGTATTGATATCCCTTCCACCATGTGCATCAGTATCAATTCATTCCAGCGGCCCCATTCATAAATGATATAATATTCATTTCAACTTCAAGTGAGACTGGTCTGTAATATGTCCTGAATTTTCATGGAGTGTGACAGTACGGTGAGGTAGGAGCTATACTCTGTGTCTGACCCCGGGAGAGTGTGTGACTGGACAGTGTCGAGGCAGCTACACTGTTTTCGGACATACATGATGTACTGTACTTAATGAAGCAACTAGTGCCGTAGGACTCCTGGCAAGCTCTCTCGATTGCATTAATGTGCAGGACCTGTGATCGATACTCTTAGATATTCTCATTTCCAGCCCTTTTGCTTTTCTGATTTCTTAATTTGATTCTTGTTTAAAAAAAAAACCTGCACTTTTATTCTTTGTATTAAAGAGCACGGCAACACACTTCCCTGCTCTATATTCCATCTGTCACTTACTTTGCCTGTTCTCCTCTCCTGTGTTAGTCCGTCTACAGACTCCTTGCTTCCTCAGAACAATGCATCATCCAAAATCACAAAGTCACAAACTCCGTCACCGATATCATTGACATATGGTGCAGAAAGGAAAGAAGGAAATGAGAAACGCGGTAGTCATAGGGGATTCCATGGTGGGGGAGACAGTCAGGAGGTTCTGTCAGCCCGATAGAGATACCCGCATGGTGTGTTGCCTCCTAGGTGCCAGGGTACGGGATGTCTCCGATCGGGTGCAGACTATAACGAAGGGAGAGGGCGAACAGCCAGAAGTCCTGGTACACGTCGGTACCAATGACATAGCTAGAAAAAGTGGAGGAAGTCCTGAAGACAGAATTCGGGGAGTTGGGTAGGAAACTGTAAAGTAGGAACACCAGGGTAGTAATCTCAGGATTGCTAACTAGTCAAGGATAGCATGATTAGGCAAATTAATGCGTGGCTGAGAAAGTGATGTAGGGGGTAGGGCTTCGGTTTCCTGGATCACTGTGTGTTCTTCTGGGGGAGGTAAAGGAGGGTCTACACCTGACCCCAAAGGGGTCCAACATCCTTGCAGGCAGATTTAATAGAACTGTTCGGGAGGGTTTAAACTAATTTGGCAGGGGAATGGGAACGAGAGTGATAGGCAGAGGAAGGGGAAAACAGAAATAAATCAAAGAAATCGTGTAAAAGAGAAGATAGATAGGACAGGCAGGAGATGAGGTATAATAACAGCTGGTACTGTGAGTTGCAGGGCAATAGAGGCGTGGTATTTAAAACAGAAAGCAACAAATACGGGACTGAAAATGTTACATTTGAATGCACGCAACATAAGAAATTAAATGGACGATCTTGAAATTCAGCTACAGATTGGCAAGTATGACGCAGTGTCCATCCCTGAAATTTGGCAAAAGTTAGGTTAGTAGGTAAATGGGTCGTGTGACAATGTGTATAAGAAATAATATTAAAGCATTAGAAAGGGATGACGTAGGATTGGAAACTGTATGGGTTGAGGTAAGAAATGGAAAGGGTAAAAAGACCCTAATGGCAGTTGCATACAGGCCTCTAAACAGCAACGGGAATGTGGATTTCAACTTACAGCAGTTGATAGAGAAATCGTGTCACTAGCAGGAAGGACAACAGAGCAGCAATGGCTGGAGTTTCTGCGAATGTTGACGGAAGTGCAAAGCAGATGTATTCCAAATAAGAAAAAAATTTCATATAGAAGAAGATGACAAGTGAAGTCAGAGCTAAATTAAAAGCAAAAGAAGGCATAGAAGGAAGCCAGAGCTATTGGGAAGGTAGAGGATTGGGGAGATTTTAAAAACTTGCAGAGAGAACGTAAGAGGATCATTACGAAAGAAAGATGAATTATGAATACAAGCTGGGATTATTATACAAGAAGATTCTAAAATATTTTTTAAAGGTAAACGAGATTCGTGGGTAGACATTGGACCAATAGAAATTGACTTTGGAGATAATGCAATGGGAGACGCTGAGATGTCAGAGCAACTTAATGCTCATTTTGCATCAGTCTTCTCAGTAGAAGACATCTACGGTATATCGGGCATTAAAGAGTTTCAGGGAAGTGATGTACGCGCAGGGAAAATTATGTCTGAGAAGATGCTCAGGAACCTTAACGATTTGAGGGCGGATAACTCTGATAACATTTGAGGGGGAAATGTTGAATTTCCCCATGGGGATGAATAAAGTATCTATCTATCTATCTATCTATCTATCTCCTGGACTTGATGGAATATACTTTCATGTGGAGAGATTGCGGGGGCATTAACGATGATTTTTCAAGAATCGACAGATTCCGGCACTGTACCAGATGACCGGAAAATTGCAAATGTTACTCAGCTTTTTAAGAAGGGTGGGGGCAGCAGAAAGGAAACTAAAGACCTGTTAGCCTGTCATCAGTTGTTGAGAAGTGGTTGGAAACTCGTGGTAGGGATGACCTTACAGGAGTACCTGGAGGCACATGACAAGACAGGCCAAAGCCAGCAGAGCTTCTTGAAGGGAAAATCCTGTCTAATGTACAAACCGCAAACTTTTGAGAAAGTGACAAGCACGGTAGACAAAGGAGACTTAGTAGATGTGGTATACTTGGATTTTCAGAAGGCCTTTGACAAGGTGCGCACATGAAGCTGCTTAGCACGATACGAGCCCATGGAATTACAGGGAAGTTTTCTGCATGGGTGGAGCATTGACTGATCGGCAGAAAACAGAGAGTGGGAATAAAAGGATCCTATTCTGACTGGCTGCCGGTTACTAGTGGAGAACCACAGAGGTCAGTGCTGGGACCACTGCTTTTGACGATGTATGTCAATGAATTGGACTATTGGTTAATGGATTTGTGTCTAAATTTGCAAATGAAAGAAAGATTAGTAAAGTAGCGAGTAGTGCTGAAGGAACAGAGAACCTGCTGAGAGACTTAGATAGTTTAGGGGAATGGGCAGAAAAATGGCAAATGAAGTACAACGTTGGTAATTGTATGTTCCTGCACTTTGGTGGAAGAGATAAATACGCAGACTATTATTCAGATGGGGAGAGCATTTAAAACGCAGAGATTTAACGGGACTTTGGAGTCCTTCTGCATGATACCCTGAAGGTTCTCCAGGTTGAGTCGGTTTTGAAGATGACGGTATAGAATTTCTAGAGGTTTAGAATATAATAGCAGAGACGTGATGTTGCGGATTTATAATACACGTGAGACCATACTTGGGGTATTGTGTGCAGTTTTGGGGTCATTATTTTAGAAAGGATATATTGACATTCGAGAGGGTTCAGAGAAGATTCAGGAGAATGATTCCAGGTATGAGGAACGTCTGGCAGCTCTTGGTCTGTATTCCCCGGAGCTCAGGAAAACAAGGGGGATATCTGATAGAAACTTTCCCAATGTTAAAAGGCCTGACCAGATTAGATATTGCAACGTTATTTCCCATGGTAGGGGAGGGTAAGACGAGTGCACGACTTAAAGGTTGAAGGACGTCCATTGAGAATAGAGATGCGGAGAAATTACTTTAGGCAGAGAATGGTAGATCTGTGGAATTCGTTGCCACTTGCGGGTGTGGAGGCCAAGTCATTGGGTGTATTTAAGGCAGAGATTGATCGGTCTTAATTATACAAGGCATCAATGGGTATGGGTGAAGGCACGGGAGTGGAGATGTCTGGAAGAAGTAGGTCAGCCCAAGATTGAATGGCGGAGCAGACTTAATGGGTCGATTGGCCTACTTGTGCTGTTATATCTTATGGTCTTATCGCCTTATAACATGAAAAGAAATATTTCCTGCACTATCCCGTGCAGAATAACTCCTAGTTACTGGTAACCAATCAGAAGAAAAGTCCCCTTTATTCCCACTCTTTGTGCCCTGCCGTTCAGCATATCACCTTTCTTATAAGACCGCGTTTCGATTCTGGTTTAGCAGTCTCATATGCAGCACCCTATCAAAGGCCTTATGAAAATCCAAGGGTACAACATCCACTGACTCTACTTTTTCTACCTTCACTGTTATTTCCTACAGAATTACAACAGATTTGTCAAACAGGTATTTGCATTTCGGCTGCCAAATAATGTATAGATATCCCGTCTTTTGATCCATCCCTTCTTGAAGAGTGGAATGACAGTTGTGATTTTCCGGTTCTCCGGAAACATTTCAGAATCTTACAATCTGCATAAGGATCGCTACAATCCCTTCAAGTAGCTCTTTCGAACCATGGGATGTAGTCTATCTGATATAAGTGACTTACTCATCTACAGACTAATCCGCCTCCCAAGGTCTTTCACATTACTAACAACATTTACTATCCCCCCTTCCTCCAACCGTTCAGTACTCTTACATTTGCCGGTGTCTACCAGAGTGAGGAACAACCCTGATACTGAAGCTTGTCAACCATTTCTTAATCCCTCATTGCTACCTCTCCAGCCATCCTCCAGCGATCCGATGTGCATTGTTCCATCTACTGTAATATGTATTTATGAAAAATGCATACTTTTTATATTACCACTAGCGTATCTTCTTATTTGATCTTATTTACCTCTCCTTATTGAATTTTTAGTAGCCTTCTTTTGGTTCACAGGTAGATGGAGCTCGTCAGCCTGGGAAGGCAGCCCATCTAAGAGAGGGAAAACACTTATTTCAAAACTCCGCTGTCTTGCGGTCATACCCGCTCATGGGAAAGGCTTCGAGGGTAAACCTGAGGACAAATCCGGAGCTGGAGAACCTAAGGCAATCCGACGTTGCCTTCAGCCTCGTTCTGGCAACTCCAGTGACGATACAGGTGCCATGCTGCATCGTCCTTTGCCCATCCCTTGGACAACACCGGTGGCGTGGAGAGGGGAGACCTGCAGCTTGGGCAATTGACGGTCTTCCATTCAACCTTGCCCAGCCCTGCGCCCTGGAGAGGACACTCCAGCGTCACCTCACCGCGACGGCACGACTGAAGCAAGACTTTCCAGGCGCAGATCCATGGTCCCACAAGACTGACGGATGCCACCACTTTGGGTTTTAATGTCTCCCCGATCGTCTAGATTCCCACCACTTTTTGTGACATTCTGTGAATTCTCTTTTGCTTTCACTCTGTCGTTGACATCCCCTGTCAGCTCTGGTTGCTTTAGAATACCTCTCCCTTGGGCTTTATCTGCCCCGCACCTTCAGAATTCCTCCCAGAAACACCAGGCATCGTCGCTCTGCCGTCATCCTCGCACGTCCCTCCTTGCAATTAACTTTGGACAACTCGCTCTCATGTGTCTGTAGTTCCGTTTACACCATTGAAAAGCTGATAATATCTGATGTCAGGCTTTCCCTCTCAATATGTAGGGCGAATTGCTATTATGATCACTGCCTCCTCAGGAAGTAACCTCAACATCCCTGATCAAATCTGGTTCATTACGCAATATCCAACCCACAGCAGCCTCTTCTTTAGCCTGCTCAACCACAAGCTGCTCTAACATCCATCTCGTCGGCATTCCACAAATTCTTTCTCTGGCGTCCCATCACCAGCCTGTTTTCCCGAGTCAATCTGTGTATTGAAATCTCCCGTCATTATGGTAAAATTGATCGTTTAACATGGCTTTTCAATCTGTCATTGTCATATCCTTGCCACTGACCGGAGGAATGTATGTAATATCGATAATGTAATTTAATACTTGCTATTTCATAAATATATCCAGTTGAATTCTACATCTTCCCATCCTAGTCTAGTCAAAGGTTTTGTTTTCATTTCCTTTGCCAGCAGAGTCACAACCCCCTCCCTCCTCCCCGCAACGAAATTGCAGTTCGGTCTCCTAACACGGTTTGCAGTGAGCTGTACCTGGGTGCTGTACGTGAAAACTTTATTATCAGGGAGGCTGGAGGTCTCATGAAGAACACGAGGAATACACCAGTGACTCTGGACGCATTCACATTGCACTATATCTGCACTGATAGTCAAAGAAATAACGAAGCCTTCCAGAAACTTGCCTGGAGCCTCCGCCCCTTCTCGCTCACGACTCTGGTGTCAAACACTGAGCCAAGCATCTCTGACGCTCTCTACGCCAAAACCGGCCGCTCCCACAGTGGCTGCTCCGCTTAAACCGAACTTTATCTTTTTTAATGTCCTTCCTGAAGTTCTTAATAAATCGCGACGGTAGAAGCCCGCAAGGAAGGCCCGGAGATCTATTGAAGTCTTGCAGCTTCTCAGCAAAAACAAGCGACTACTCGCTAAGATTACATCCCACAGAAATGACCACACAAGATTATCTGCAGTAATGTTTGAAATGTCATTTGCTCTCAGTGTTCGCCTTTCTTGTCAGCAGAATGAGAGAGAACGGCAGAGTTATCCCGCAGGGAGCTTCCATTAGAAGGGTAATGGGTTCATTGCCGAGAATGAATTACATAGGTTACTGCACAGGAATGTGTGACTCAGCGCAACACCTCGTGGTAGG
Organism: Hemitrygon akajei; assembly: GCF_048418815.1. Lineage (NCBI taxonomy): Eukaryota > Metazoa > Chordata > Chondrichthyes > Myliobatiformes > Dasyatidae > Hemitrygon > Hemitrygon akajei. The sequence continues at coordinate 679,632 of NW_027332030.1, read as the reverse complement.
TGTAATTGTCCAGACCGTCCTACTGACCCGGGCTGAACTGGGTGCTCAGCTGTCCGGCAGACAACGTGGATCGGAAAAGGAAAGCTGAAGAGTGTTGGTTCACTTTCATAGATCTTGCCTGATCTGCTGAGTTCCTCCAGCCTCTTGTGTATATTACAGATTAATTTCTTCCACACTAAAAGTTAAAGCAAATGCGCTTTGATTTAGTTCTGTGAGATCGAATTTAACCAATCTGTCCAAATTCTGTCTGGTGCGCACAACAGAGTTCAAAGTAGATTTATTATCAAATTGTTCAGACTCGATACAACCTTGAGATTCGTCTCCTCACGGGCAGCCACGAGGCAAAGAAACACAATAAAGCTCATTGAGAGTGTCAAACACCGACTATGGAGAGAGAGAGAGAGAGAGAGAGAGAGAGAGAGAGAGAGAGAAAGTGTGTGTGTGTGTGTGTGTGTGAGAGAGAGAGAGAGAGAGAGAGAGAGAGAGAGAGAGAGAGAGAGAGAGAGAGAGAGAGAGAGAGAGAGAGAGAGAGAGAGAGATCTCGAACAAAAATAAAAGCACGCACACAATATGCAAAACTAAAGGTTGGAAAGTCAGGCATCACTGCACCAGGGCGAGAAGTACACCAGCTGCAGGTCACAGTCTCAGGCCAGCACAGAGACGTGCAAACCCCGCGGAGCAGCAAGCAGAGCCGGACACTCTCTTGCCCACGGCTCCGACAACAGGCCATTTCTATCTGCTCTGTTTCTTAAATCTTCAAAACCTTGGGTCACTCCTCACTCTGTTACTTCCATACGCACTCGAGCTCGGGTCTCGTCGCTTCGAGTCGGCCCGTACCCGACACAGTCATCGTCTGTGTTCCCACTTGTAAGCGTGTGTCAACGTTTGTTTCCAAGTTTGCTGACAACTCGAAAGGGCCAGTTGCAATGCACAAATTTGGACTTGCACACTGATAGATAGAAAGAGTGAATGAAAAGTCTGCACATGGAGGTTAATGGTGGAAAATGTGAGGGAAGAGGAATCGTGTCCAGGAGTTTACACGTGAGATGTTCTTATGTGTGCGATGTAGAATAGTTAGTGTGATGGTGCATCAAGCAGGGAAGACAGCAAATGGCAGAATGGTATTTATTACAACAGGGATGGAGATTAGAAATCCAACGGTGCAGAGTATTAGCACAGCCACACCTCGACCACTATGTACAGTTCTGGATCCCTTATTTAAGAGAGTATACGTTCACGTTGACAGTCCAGAAGATATTACCTCAGCGAATCCCTGGATCAAAGGTGCTGTGCTGTCACGAATAGCTAAAGATTACAGTATGAGGGGACAGAACCAGACAGAAGCTCAGAGGACACAGCAGGGTAGTTGAGAGAGAGGTAGAGAAATAAACAGCGTGGAAATCGGTTCAGCACATTAACTCCATGCCAGCCATCAATGACAATTTTAAACAAAATATGCCCCAGATATTTATATTAACCTTATATTCCAACTTACTCTCAGCCGCATAAAGAGACATTAAAATAAACCAAAATCGCCATATATGTTGGGATGTTGTAGGAAACTGTAACATCCAGGTTAAACACCTGAGATCCCGGGGATTCCGTGTAATCTCCACCTACCCACCCAAGGGATATGTTTCTATTTGCAATAGAGCTTTCAACAATGGCACATATTTTACAACTGAGGTAGATCGCAATTTCTTCCCACACAAAGAGTGACTGAAACATAGAAACATAGAAAACCTACAGCACAATACAGGTCCTTCTGCCCACAGAGTTGTGCCGAATAAGTCCCTACCTTAGAAATTACTAGGTTTACCTATAGCCCTCTATTTTTTTAAGCTTCATGTACCTATCCAGAAGTCTATTAAAAGGTCCTATCGTATTAGCCTCCACCACCGTTGCCAGCAGACCATTCCAAGCACATACCACTCTCTGAGTAAAATAACTTACCCCAGATATCTCCTTTGTACCTACTCCACAGCACCATAAACATGTGTCCTCCTGTGGCAGCCATTTCAGCCCTGGGAAAAAGCCTCGGACTATTCACGCGATCAATGCCTCTCATCACCTTATACACCTCTATCAGGTCTCCTCTCGTCGTCCGTCGCTCCAAGGAGAAAAGGCCGAGTTCACTCAAACTATTCTCATGAGACATGCTCCCCAATCCAGGAAACATCCTTGTAGATTTCCTATGCACACATTCTGTGGCTTCCATACCTTTTCTGTAGTGAGGCGACCAGAACTGAGTACAGTACTCCAAGTGGCGTCTGACTAGGGTCCTATATAGCTGCAACAATACCTCTCGGCTCCTAACATCAATTCCACGATTGATGAAGGCCAAGATACCATACACCTTCTTAACCACAGTGTCAACCTGCGCAGCTGCTTTGAGCGCCCTTTGAACTCGGACCCCAAGATCCCTCTGATCCTCCACACTGCCAAGAGTCTTACCATTAAAACGATATTCTGCCGTCATATTTGACCTACCAAAATGGACCTCTTCCCACTTATCTGGGTTGATCTCCATCTGCCAGTACTCAGCCCAGTTTTGCATCCTGTCAATGTCCTGTTGTAACCTCTGACAGCTCTCCACACTATCCACGACACATTCAACCTTTGTGTCGTCAGCAAACTTACTGACTCATCTTCTTTATCCAGGCTATTTAAAAAAATCACGAAGATTAAGGGTCCCAGAACAGATCACTGAGGCACTCCACTGGTGACCGACTTCCATGTAGAACATGACGCATCTACAACAACTCGTTGCCTTCTGTGGGCAAGCCATTTCTGGATCCACAAAGCGATGTCCCCTTGCATCCCATGCCTCCTTACCTTCTCAATGAGCCTTGCATGGGGTACCTTATGCCTTGCTAAAATCCATTTACACTACATGTACTGCTCTTCCTCATCAATGTGTTCAGTCACATCCTCAAAAAATTCAATCAGACTCGTAAGGCACGACCTGCCCTTGACAAAGCCATGTTGACTATTCCTAATCATATTATACCTCTCCAAATGTTCATAAATCCTGCCTCTCAGGAACTTCTCCATCAACTTACCAACCACTGAGGTTAGACTCAGTGGTATATAATCTCCTGGGCTATCTCTACTCCCTTTCTTGAATAAAGGAACAACATCCGGAAACCTCCAATCCTCCGGAACCTCTCCCATCCCCACTGATGATGCAAAGATCATCGCCAGAGGGTCAGCAATCTCCTCCCTCTCCTCCAACAGTAGCCTGGGGTAAATTCCATCCGGTCCCGGAAACTTATCGAACTTGAAGCTCCAGCACATCCTCTTTCTGAATATCTGCATGCTGAAGCTTTTCAGTCTGCTGCAAGTCATTACTACAATCACCAAGATCCTTTTCTATCGTGAATACTGAAGTAAAGAATTCATTGTGTATCGCCACTATTTCCTCCGGTTCCATACACACCTTCCCACTGTCGAATTTGATATGTCCTATTATTTTACGTCTTAACCTCTTGCTCTTCACATACTTGTAGAATGCCTGGAATTCTCTACCTTAGAGGTTTGCTGAGATTAAATAACTGACTGTACGTAATGAAGAAGGGGATACATTTTCAAAGACTGGGGATTCAGAAAAATATGGACATGAATCAGGAGAGAAGATGTGAGATGATAAATGTTCATAGATAGTATCAACTGTCAGGACTGGATTGAGAGGCTGAATAGCCTACAGCTGCACTTATGTGTTTATTTTCCTGTCTCAAATGAAAGAGGGATCTCGGATGGTAACCTCAGAACACAGCGACTTAGAAGGAAGGGTTGGAGGATTTACCTTGAGCATGATACAGTGAACAGGGCTGGGCAGCAGTGATATCTAGAGGGAATAAACGCCTCCCCCGGTCCATCCTCACTCTTTCACCTCCGTCTCATTTGTATTGGTAGTTCAAACCCTTTGGGAAGAGCTTGAACACAAAATATTCGCTGTCCATTCCCCCCGCATACATGGGTTGCCTGGCCCGCTGAGTTCCTGCAACAATTTCTTATTTTCGATATAAGTATCTGGCGTCTCTCGTGTCTCCATGGTGCTCAATGGTCTTGTGAATTTTCACCAGAGCTTGTCTCTGTCTCTGTGTCCCTCATGATGACTCCATCTTTCTCGGTCTGACAGCTTCCTGTAACAAACACCACATCGGTAAATCCTGCTGTCATTAAAAAAAACTATTACGAACGATAGGTCAGTGACGATATATCTGATTCTGATTGGGAAATGACCTACGGCAGCTATAATACGCAGCAAGAAATTCTAATTGCTTGAAGCAAGATCATAGGTGAATTAACCGAGGCAAATGATTGCGTTGTGACCAAGGAATTTATAATCAATTTTAATAAATGTAACCACGCAGTAACAGCCCATTCAAACCAAACAGATACAACCTGCGTCTGTGATCTGCACCAGCTCATTAAACAACCACCTTTAAAGTGGCCGACACATTATCTATTCCCATCTCTCCTTAAGCAATTACGCAGCCACCCTTTGAATAAATATTGAGCTGAACTTATAGGAACTATGTCCAAGTATGAAAAAGACCCACGGCAGCTTCAGATAACAGCTGCGTACACAGTAATATAATGGCAATATAATGACCGTGCACTTGATAAACTCCCCACATATGCACAATGTCCGAGTTGGACACTGGGATGTGTCCAAGTGTCCACATATATTAGATGTTATGGGAGCGGGGAGCGTACACAGTTTCAAACACCATACTGTGTGGTGAACCCATTGTGTGGTGTGCTCCCACCCATGACCATTGCCATTCGATGTGTGGCTTGTCACATCAGATGATCAATGTAAAAGACACGGTCCGCCAATCATCAGACAAGAGGTATTGTTTCTTTATTCCCCTCGTGATGAACGGTAATTACAGCCGCCTCTTTTTTATTCGGCTTTCCAGTATCATTTTTATTTTCAAATATAGATTACACTGCCAGACAGAATCCAATTAGTTCCCAGGGAGAGAAAAAAAAAATCAAATACATGTTCCTGTTGCTTTGGTTCTTCAAAGTTCAACGTACATTTATTATCAGTGTAAATATATGTTCCCACGTACTGCAAAGAGATTTATTCTGATCAGTAGCGGACCGGGCGTGTGGACAGAGAGAAACAGACAACAGAGGGAGAAGTGAGGAAGCAGATTGTCACGGAGCCTCAGGATGTGAAGAGAGATAAAGACAGAGATATGAAAGGTCAAAGAGAGAGCAGCCCGGAGATGGACAGAGTGTTGAAAAAGAAAACAAAACACATGTGACCCCACTGTGTGAATCCGAAAATGCTTCCTCATGCTGCAACTCACCATTCGGAATTTGTATATCGGCGAGGGAGAAGACATAAGCGGGGGAGTTTACGCTGGAATCGATGGGATCGAGAGAGAGAGATTAGGGGCATCACTAATCCTGAGCATCACTAATGAGAAACAGCGGAAAGGATGGAGGAAGAAGAGTTGATCCATCCTGACTGGACAAGCCCTGAGTAAACAACCGTGAGCATCACCGGAACGGAAATGAGACCGAACGGAGAGAGTGAGAGTAAAACAGGCAGTACATGAGTGAACAGTTCCCGTCCCTTCCCGTGTCCCACAGAGAGTCCATCGGGGAGAGTTACAGCTCAGTGAAAGTAAAACAGGCAGTACATGAGTGAACAGTTCCCGTCCCTTCCCGTGTCCCACAGAGCATCCATCGGGGAGAATTACAGCTCAGTGAGAGTAAAACAGGCGGTACATGAGTGAACAGCTCCCGTCCCTTCCCGTGTCCCACAGAGCGTCCATCGGGGAGAATTACAGCTCAGTGAGAGTAAAACAGGCGGTACATGAGTGAACAGTTCCCGTCCCTTCCCGTGTCCCACAGAGCGTCCATCGGGGAGAATTACAGTTCAGTGAAATTAAAACAGGCGGTACATGAGTGAACCGTTCCCGTCCCTTCCCGTGTCCCACAGAGCGTCCATCGGGGAGAATTACAGCTCAGTGAAGGTAAAACAGGCGGTACATGAGTGAACAGTTCCCGTCCCTTCCCGTGTCCCACAGAGCGTCCATCGGGGGGAATTACAGCTCAGTGAAAGTAAAACAGGCGGTACATGAATGAACAGCTCCCGTCCCTTCCCGTGTCCCACAGAGCGTCCATCGGGGAGAATTACAGCTCAGTGAGAGTAAAACAGGCGGTACAAGAGTGAACAGTTCCCGTCCCTTCCCGTGTCCCACAGAGCGTCCATCGGGGAGAATTACAGTTCAGTGAGAGTAAAACAGGCGGTACATGAGTGAACAGTTCCCGTCCCTTCCCGTGAACCACAGAGCGTCCATCGGGGAGAATTACAGCTCAGTGAGAGTAAAACAGGCGGTACATGGGTGAACAGTTCCCGTCCCTTCCCGTGTCCCACAGAGAGTCCATCGGGGAGAATTACAGTTAAGTGAGAGTAAAACAGGCGGTACATGAGTGAACAGTTCCCGTCCCTTCCCGTGTCCCACAGAGCGTCCATCGGGGAGAATTACAGCTCAGTGAGAGTAAAACAGGCGGTACATGAGTGAACAGGTCCCGTCCCTTCCCGTGTCCCACAGAGCGTCCATCGGGGAGAATTACAGCTCAGTGAGAGTAAAACAGGCGGTACATGAGTGAACAGTTCCCGTCCCTTCCCGTGTCCCACAGAGCGTCCATCGGGGAGAATTACAGCTCAGTGAGAGTAAAACAGGCGGTACATGAATGAACAGTTCCCGTCCCTTCCCGTGTCCCACAGAGCGTCCATCGGGGAGAATTACAGTTCAGTGAGAGTAAAACAGGCGGTACATGAGTGAACAGTTCCCGTCCCTTCCCGTGTCCCACAGAGCGTCCTTCGGGGAGAATTACAGCTCAGTGAGAGTAAAACAGGCGGTACATGAGTGAACAGGTCCCGTCCCTTCCCGTGTCCCACAGAGCGTCCATCGGGGAGAATTGCAGCTCAGTGAGAGTAAAACAGGCGGTACATGAGTGAACAGGTCCCGTCCCTTCCCGTGTCCCACAGAGCGTCCTTCGGGGAGAATTACAGCTCAGTGAGAGTAAAACAGGCGGTACATGAGTGAACAGGTCCCGTCCCTTCCCGTGTCCCTCAGAGCGTCCATCGGGTAGAATTGCAGCTCAGTGAGAGTAAAACAGGCGGTACATGAGTGAACAGTTCCCGTCCCTTCCCGTGTCCCACAGAGCGTCCATCGGGGAGAATTACAGTTCAGTGAAAGTAAAACAGGCGGTACATGAGTGAACAGTTCCCGTCCCTTCCCGTGTCCCACAGAGCGTCCATCGGGGAGAATTGCAGTTCAGTGAGAGTAAAACAGGCGGTACATGAGTGAACAGTTCCCGTCCCTTCCCGTGTCCCACAGAGCGTCCATCGGGGAGAATTGCAGTTCAGTGAAAGTAAAACAGGCGGTACATGAGTGAACAGTTCCCGTCCCTTCCCGTGTCCCACAGAGCGTCCATCGGGGAGAATTGCAGTTCAGTGAGAGTAAAACAGGCGGTACATGAGTGAACAGTTCCCGTCCCTTCCCGTGTCCCACAGAGCGTCCATCGGGGAGAATTACAGCTCAGTGAGAGTAAAACAGGCGGTACATGAGTGAACAGTTCCCGTCCCTTCCCGTGTCCCACAGAGCGTCCATCGGGGAGAATTGCAGTTCAGTGAGAGTAAAACAGGAGGTACATGAGTGAACAGTTTCCGTCCCTTCCCGTGTCCCACAGAGCGTCCATCGGGGAGAATTACAGTTCAGTGAGAGTAAAACAGGCGGTACATGAATGAACAGTTCCCGTCCCTTCCCGTGCCCCACAGAGCGTCCATCGGGGAGAATTACAGCTCAGCGAAAGTAAAACAGGCGGTACATGAGTGAACAGTTTCCGTCCCTTCCCGTGTCCCACAGAGCGTCCATCGGGGAGAATTGCAGTTCAGTGAGAGTAAAACAGGCGGTACATGAGTGAACAGTTCCCGTCCCTTCCCGTGTCCCACAGAGCGTCCATCGGGGAGAATTACAGCTCAGCGAAAGTAAAACAGGCGGTACATGAGTGAACAGTTCCCGTCCCTTCCCGTGTCCCACAGAGCGTCCATCGGGGAGACTTACAGTTCAGTGAAAGAAAAACAGGCGGTACATGAGTGAACAGTTCCCGTCCCTTCCCGTGTCCCACAGAGCGTCCATCGGGGAGAATTACAGTTCAGTGAGAGTAAAACAGGCGGTACATGAGTGAACAGTTTCCGTCCATTCCCGTGTCCCACAGAGAGTCCATCGGGGAGAATTACAGTTCAGTGAGAGTAAAACAGGCGGTACATGAGTGAACAGTTCCCGTCCCTTCCCGTGACCCGCAGAGCGTCCATCGGGGAGAATTACAGTTCAGTGAGAGTAAAACAGGCGGTACATGAGTGAACAGTTCCCGTCCCTTCCCGTGACCCACAGAGCGTCCATCGGGGAGAATTACAGTTCAGTGAGAGTAAAACAGGCGGTACATGAGTGAAAGTTCCCGTCCCTTCCCGTGACCCACAGAGCGTCCATCGGGGAGAATTACAGCTCAGTGAGAGTAAAACAGGCGGTACATGAGTGAACAGTTCCCGCCCCTTCCCGTGTCCCACAGAGCGTCCATCGGGGAGAATTACAGCTCAGTGAAAGTAAAACAGGCGGTACATGAGTGAACAGTTCCCGTCCCTTCCCGTGTCCCACAGAGCGTCCACCGGAGAGAATTACAGCTCAGTGAGAGTAAAGCAGGCGGTACATGAGTGAACAGTTCCCGTCCCTTCCCGTGTCCCACAGAGCGTCCACCGGAGAGAATTACAGCTCAGTGAGAGTAAAACAGGCGGTACATGAGTGAACAGTTCCCGTCCCTTCCCGTGTCCCACAGAGCGTCCATCGGGGAGAATTACAGCTCAGTGAAAGTAAAACAGGCGGTACATGAGTGAACAGTTCCCGTCCCTTCCCGTGTCCCACAGAGCGTCCATCGGGGAGAATTACAGTTTAGTGAGAGTAAAACAGGCGGTACATGAGTGAACAGTTCCCGTCCCTTCCCGTGTCCCACAGAGCGTCCATCGGGGAGAATTACAGCTCAGTGAGAGTAAAGCAGGCGGTACATGAGTGAACAGGTCCCGTCCCTTCCCGTGTCCCACAGAGCGTCCATCGGGGAGAATTACAGCTCAGTGAGAGTAAAACAGGCGGTACATGAGTGAACAGTTCCCGTCCCTTCCCGTGTCCCACAGAGCGTCCATCGGGGAGAATTACAGTTTAGTGAGAGTAAAACAGGCGGTACATGAGTGAACAGTTCCCGTCCCTTCCCGTGTCCCACAGAGCGTCCATCGGGGAGAATTACAGTTTAGTGAGAGTAAAACAGGCGGTACATGAGTGAACAGTTCCCGTCCCTTCCCGTGTCCCACAGAGCGTTCATCGGGGAGAATTACAGCTCAGTGAGAGTAAAACAGGCGGTACATGAATGAACAGTTCCCGTCCCTTCCCGTGACCCACAGAGCGTCCATCGGGGAGAATTACAACTCAGTGAAAGTAAAGCAGGCGGTACATGAGTGAACAGTTCCCGTCCCTTCCCGTGAATTACAGCTCGGGATATTCCTACAGATTACATATATGATGAAATTCAAATTTCCCCTATACGCGGAAGACAGCGTGTGTAATATATCACCACTAAACGCATGCGTATTTCAAAGTGTTCAGTTGCTAACCGTGGTTCTACATATCGGCAAAAGGATAGCTTATGGGAAAATGGCGATTGACTTAATTCCACTGCAGAAACCGACTGGTCGCTCTAAGACTTGCCGAATTTAGTTAACAGTTTCAGCGGGTATTTCACCGCGTTCTTCAGCTCCTCTCTGAACTTGCTCTGAGTCACGGCGTAAATACATGTGTTGGTGCAGGAGCTGAGGATCTGCAGCATCGTCGCCGTGGATTCTGCGATATAAATCGGATCAGTGTCCGAGTAACGAGTGATGTTTGCAATCAGTACGTAGATATCAAAAACCAGCAGAGTTAACCACAGAAATATAAAACTACCGGTTATACTAAATAGTAAAACGACCGATTTCCTTCGGTTCTCCATCTCCGGGTCCTTGTCATTCTTTCCATTGCTGCGGCCCCGGAGCCCCATCCGGACTTTATTAGCGGACAAAATCCGTCTAACTGTCACAGTATTGAACAATAATATCAGAACAAACGGGAGACAAGGCATTAAAAGTCGATGAATTATGCGAAGTGCGACCCACGTGGGGGACGTAGAGAAGCTCTGTTTGGTCAAACAGCCATAGGAAACTCCATTAATTATCATTAATGGCTCTATTGTAAAATAGAAAGGGATACTTTCTAAACAGCCCAGAACACTCACTGTCCCGATCACCACAGCCGCCGTTCTTTCGGTGCAATATTTTGTTTTCAGCTTTTCACAACAAATGGCCACAAATCTGTCACAGGTGAACGCGACTGTCAGCCAGACAGAGACACCGGTGCTTCCTATGAGCAGGCAACGATCAACCCTACAAACGGGAGTCCAATAGAGGAAGGAAGACCTAAAGTATATGAGAACAGTCCAGTTCAGCAGAGGGTCAGAGATAACGACCAGGAGATCGGCCGCTGCCATTCCCAGCAGGTAGCGAGTGATGCATTTGGAGAGACCGCACTTTCCTCGGGACTGGATAACAATCGCCACCAGGTTAACTGCAAGAGAGAGGGAGGGAAACAGAGAAATTACAGTCCTGTCAGGGCAAAAGAGCAAAATTATTATTATTGGACATCAACTTGTGTTTTTTCTCTGCTACAAATGGTGGAAACTGGACCCAGAACATATGAACCCGCTGACAGTGTACAATATCGGCGTGACAGAGAACTCTCCGCGAGTTTTGTAAATGGGTTCAATCTGGGTGAATTCCCAAACCGACCAGATGACAGCTGGTTAAACGCTTCCTGGCCGCAGTAAGGAGTGGGTCTGATATACCAACGTCACTGGTCTGAGCGGCACAGGAATGAAATGAAATCGACATCGGCGGTTCCCTCTGGTCATATTTCTAACATAAATGAGCCATTCGCGTTGTTCCATCACCCAGTCAGGCAATTCACAGTTGATTCATACGGACAGAACAGAAGTTCGGCTGGCTCCCACGGATGCAGTGTAGTCCGGTGTCCACCTGTGCAGACTTTTCGATTCACAATTATTACATGATATCGAGACAGCGGAGAGGATTTCAGTCAAAGGCAGCTTCTCGGCTCCAGTATGGATGCTGCCTGCTACGAAAACAATGGGATTAATATTGTCAGCGCCTTCCGCCCATGACTGAAATGCGGGGACTGGACAGGTGGCTGTGGAAACAAGCAGCGAGAGAAACACTTCAGAACATTGGAATTAACTCTCAGTTTCTGCCGTTTGCAGGAGTGGCAGCGGCTTACCGGGAATACCAACGGCTGAAATAACAGGGTAGTAAATGTCTTCAATCCGCCAGATTACTGGATATCCCATTTGAGTGACGTAGTGAACGCGATTGCTCTGAATTCCACAGCTCGGCAAGACACTCTGGGCTGACATACTGCAACAGGCTCTGATTTATACAGGGGATCGATCTCCAGTGACAAGGTCCCACCTCTTACCCTTGTTATTAAACAAACAAATTACATCACCAGCAGTGTCTCTGGTGTAAATTTTGTGGGGATGTGACATTAACACGTCAATACCATTGGAATCACCACATTCAGATCCCTCTGTGTAATTCGACCAAAATGTGCAATGAGACCAGTAAATGAGCAATGAGCGGCTTCATTTACAACATTCCACAGTTGTATTGACAGCGGTCACAACTGTTCCCATTTTCCAACCTGAAACTTTCACTGTGGTTCTCTTTCCACAAGCATTCCAGAATCGATATTTCCAGCATTTTCAACAATTTTCACTGTCACACCTGCTGTGAAAGAAATCTCAAAGAAATGCGGTTTCCCCTCAGTATGATCTGGATCCAGGGACCCCCGTGTCATGAATTTGAATCCTAAAGGGATTTTGCAATGTAATTACTTTAAAACAAAATTTGATGTGCTTTTTTTCCATGTTATTTTCCATGACACCTGACTTCAGATATTTGAAGGAAGATATATTTTGTCATTGTTGGTTTTAAATCAGGCATTCATCTTGAAGTCGATTTATTTTGTAACATTTGACGGAGTACATTCCCTTCTGAAATTGAGGGAAGGAGTTTGTTCTGGCAGGAGGAACGGAGAACACTTCTTTATTAAAGGGGAACATTCGTTCATTCTTTTGTTTCGTTCGTTCCAGTCATTTCGGGGGATTGAGTGTTGGAAATCTCTGTGACAGCTGACATGTGTTACAATAAAATACACTGCATATGTTCCTCCAAACACTGTAAATGATTCACAGCGATATTCCAGAGTGATCAAAAAGGGAACGTGTCCTCGGGAGATTAGCGAGGGCTGTGGACAGTTTGAAGAACAATGTTTACAAGCGCACACATGGGCCGTTTGGCAGGAACTTGTCCTCTTCCGGTGACCTGACGACCCCATGCACGTGACCTGCGATGTAGTCTGTTTAACTTTAAAGATATTCTCAAACCTGCCACAATTCTACCACTATTTATCCATTCATTCGGTCTTTGAACAAAAGTAGCAAGTGAAATCTGTGAACTATCCGCAGGTTCCCGAACTTTTCTATTATTTGCCAGGAAGTTCTATTTTCTTTCTCCTGATTTACTGTCAGGTATATTGAGTGTGTTGCAGAACAACGGAAGTGTTCAAGCTCACCTGTCAATAAAATTTCTACCTGCTTCTGCAGTGCACCGCTCCGTGCCTATTGTGGTACTCGTAGCGATGAGCGGGCCTCGGCTTATTGGAGGAAGTCTCATCACTCTGTTTCCGTTGTGGAACTCGTACTAATGTGCGGCCCTCGGTTGACTCGAGAAAGTATCACCTCTGCCTTCAGATTCATCCTTCCATAGTGAATCACTCCGTAACGTTCCGGGTTGAACTCCATCTGTAACTTCTCAGCGCTGCTCTGCGTCCTGTCACTGTCCTGTTGTAAACTCTGATTACCTTCTATACTATACATAATTCCTCCAACTTCCACATCATTGCAGATACAATAACTCACCGTTCCACTTCCTTATTCACGTTATTTTTAAAGCACAAATATCCTGGGGTCTCAGAACAGATCTCTACAGGGCACCACTGGCACCAGCATCCGGGGAGAAAACTCTCCATCCACAACTACCCTCTGCCTCCTGGGGCGTCAGTCCTGAATCCACAAGCCAACTTTCCCAGGATACCAAGCCTTCTGAAAGGTCCTACCATGGGTAACCGTAAGTATAACCGTCACATCCTCATAGAATTGAACCAGGGTCGTGAGACATGATCTGCCCCTCACAAAGCCATACTGACTCTCCAAAAATTAGGTAATGTTTCTCCAAATTCTCGTAAATCCTGTTTCTAAGAAAGTTCTCTGATAATTTGCCCATCAATGAAGTAGGACTCACCGCTTCCCGCAGTCACTCAGGCTTTCTTCCGACCACACAAGAAGACGTATTTAACCTACTGCATATTTTTTTCAAAAGTTCCAGTACATCCTCTCTCTTGACTTCAGTTTGCTGTCGCATATCGGCCTGTTTAACGCTCTCCTCACAGATGTCCCTCTCACTGGTGAATACTGAACTAAAGTCTTCATTCAGGACTTGTACTTCTTTCCCCGACCTCAGCGGCTTGTTTTATCTTCTATCCCCGACCGGTCCGACACTCATTCCGGTCATCTTTTTCTTCACATACATCTCGAATGGCTTGGGGGTTTCCTTAAAACCATTGTCCCCGGCTACTTTGTAAATCTACAGTAATCTCTGATCCTTGCTTTCTAATCCTCTGAAGTCAGCTTCCTAAAGCTTCTTTCTTCCTCTTGATCAGATGTTTCACATCGTTTGTCGACCATGGTTCCTTCACCCTACCGTCCCTTCCCTGCCGGAATGGAGCAAACCTGTCCAGAACCCCATGTAAGTGCAGCCTAAAATATATTCACATTTCCGTTGTGTATTTCCCAGGAAATATCCGTTCCTGATTTATGTTTTGATGTTCCAACCTAATATCATTATAATTCCAATTACTCTGTTAATAATTTTTGGAACTGACATGGGGCTGTGGGACGGGAGCGGGCAGTGTGATTAATATGGACCCTGACACGGAGCAGTGGGCAGAGAGTGGGGCAATGTGATTGGTATGGGGAATGACACGAGGTTGTGGGGACACAGCCGGGCATTGAGATTACTTGGTGACTGATACGGGCCTGTGTGTTTAGTGTATGCAACCCTTTTACGAAAGGAGGGTGCTGGACCCCTTATGATTTGCCTACCGACACAACCGATCCACAGACGGCGCAATGGCCACTGCTCTACACAGCGTCCTTACACATCTGGAGAAGAAGGATGCTTATGTGAGAATGCTATTCTTGGACTACAGTTCAGTATTCAACACCATAATTCCCCCCCCCCCCCCAGGCTCGACAGGAAGCTCAGTGATCTCGTCCTTGACCCCGCCTCTCAGATCGCCAGTATGTTGTAAGAGTGGGCTCCCTCAGCTCCACCCCTCTGACTTTCATCACAGGAGCCCTCAGTGCCATGTACTGAGTACCTCCCTTACTCTCTATATACCAATGTCCGTATCGCCACCCACAGCTCAAGTCTGTTAAGTAAATTTGCCGATGATACTATATTGATTGGACTAATCTCAAAATATAACGAAGTTGCCTGCACTTGTCCTGTCTAAAGTTCTTGCGTATATCTTTACAATATAGTTCTGCCAATAATTTAATTAATTCTCTATCTTTGACGATGAAGGAGCGATCGACTGCCTGTACAGGGTTTGTCAACCTATAATACTAATTATTATGGTTTAATTGTTTTTAGCTCAAGGTGGTATAACTTGAGGTAGAGCCATCGCGAAGATTTTGCTCACTTCTCAGTTTGCTATGAAATTCTGTGCTCAAATCGCTGAGATGTCTTCTATGGATGGACATGAGTGGTTCACTTGACCTTCCAAGGTGACCATTTCTTCATGTTTCTGGATTGTGCTCTCATTTGAGTTTAGTGCTGTGTATTTTGTATTAGTTTTACACATGCCGGCATGCAGTGCTCAATTCTGGTTTCGTTAAGAAAAACATCCTGAAGAGGTTTCCTTTTAAATTACCAACCTTCCCCTTCTCCCAGTTTCACCGATGAATTCACCTCCTTGTTATTTTTCCTCCCCTGCCCACAACACTTTTTATTCTGATTTGTCATCTTCTTTTACTAAAGAAGCCAAAAATTCAAGGACAGAAGTTAGTGTAGATGCGATTACTAATGAGAAAATGTGCTTTGGAAGCTGGAACGCCTGGAGGCAGATAAGACTCCTGGACCTGATGATGTACACCCCAGGGTTCAGAAAGAGGTAGTTGAAGAGTTTAACAAGAGTTTGGTCTATAATTCCAAGAAATATCCCTATTATCTTTCGTCAACAAATGAATAACATTTTCAACCCTTCAATCTTCTAGTTCGACGTTCGTGGCCAGCGAAGACACACATATAATGTCCAATAGTGCAGAAATATCTTCGCTCGCTTTCCCAAATTACCTGGTATCCCAAATTCTGTTATTGGGAAATCATCTATCACAATGTTTTCCAAGTTTCCAGCGCATCCTCTTTCTGAGCGGCGACATGTTCTGGCATATCTGCCTTTTTACGCTGTGTTCACATTGATCAATGTATTCAGTGAGGAGCTTCACTGCCTCCTTGGACTCCCGACACGAGTTTTCCTCTGATCTGCCCACACTCACTCCAGTTTCTTCCTGTTCTTCACAGTGCTACTCGCCAAGCCCTTCTCAAGTCCCTTTCTAAATCTTCTGTCCATTGTTAAATTATTTCCTATTTACATTCTGACTTGCCATAACCCTAGCTGATCCTTTCTTCCTAATCTTTAAGTTTCGTTCTTTCTTCCTCTTGACGAGTTGTTGCAACTTTCTTGTTACCCAGGGTTACTTTACGTTATCATCCTTTCCCTGCGTCAACGAGAGAAACCTATACTAAACCCGATGTCAGTGCTCCCTAAACAATCTCCAGATATCTGTTGCGCATTTCCCTGAGTACATCATTTCCCAATGTACGTTTCCAAGTTCCTGCCAGGTAACACCATACATTGCAGACCCCAAATTCCAGGCTCCCTTCTCCTGTCACTGTGCAATGTACATATCGGGGAGTTCTCCCTATCGTTTTGAAATGCTGACCCGCAGAGAGATCTGTCACCGGACCGGTTTGCTTTTCTAATAGTAGATCCGGTATCGACTGTTTGCGAGTCCGCCTTTCTTCTTATAGTGGCATGAATCCATCCTGGACACAACTGAGAAATTATGCCATACCTGAACCTGTTACCCGACCCTGTCCATTTTGAAATATCTTAAACCAGGTAAGTCCTGAAGCCATCCCTGCCCTTGTGACAATCGAGTGTCTGCGATGACTTGATCCAATGTAACACTAACGCCAGCAGCATTGAACGTTTGCATTGCTACCTTTCATAACTGTATGACGTGATCAATATTCCGCCAATTCTGCAATTTCCGGAATATGATTGTTTGAATTAATGACATATTTGCCAAACTATTTCATTGTAAAACGGCTTTAATTGAAAACTCCGCTGACTTATCATTAGACACGGGCATTATCTACACAGATGGCCATTTAATGTAAACACATACTTCATTCCATTCTTCAGCTCCTCTCTGAATTTCCTCTGTGTCAGTGTATAGATACAAGTATTGGTGCATATGCTGAGCATTTGCAACATGAACCCAAATTGCTGTAGGATGTATACCGGGGAACTCAAATATCTGTCCTCGTAAAAATAGTTTTGCAATTGCCATTTCAGGGAATGGGCTACATTGGGCATCCAAAATAATATGAAATTAGCTGATATAGAAAACAACAAAATCATCGATTTTCTGCGTTTTTCTGCCTCGGCATCTTTCTGATTGTCGCTGCTGTGTCGAAGCTTTCTGCGGACTCTATTTGCCATAACAATATGTCTTACGGTTAACCCGTTAAACACCAGGACTAAGCCGATTGGTAGCAATGGTGTTAAAATACTGTCCAGTAATTCGTATCCTCTCCACACGGGTGAAGTGGCGTATTCATGTGTGCCGATGCACCGCCACGGCGTGTTATCAATGATGACGTAAGGTTCAATGGCAAAGTAAATCGGGACGCATCTCCCGCAGCTCACTATAACCACGGCCACGATAACCACCGTTGCTGTTCTCTCGGTGCAGTATCGCTCCCGCAACTTTCGGCAACATATTGCGATGAAGCGATCGAAGGTAAAACTGACCGTGAACCAAACAGAACAGTCCGCCGTTGCAGCCGCAAATAGAAGTGTCAGAGCGCATACAGGAGTGATGAGCAGGGATCTGGAATAAATGTAGATATTGTTGGTCTGTTCCACTAAAGCAACAACGATAACCACCATCAGATCCGCTGTTGCCATTCCAACCAAGTAACGGGTGATGCATTTGGAGAGTCCGCATTTACCCCGAGAAAGGATCACAACCGCCGTTAAATTAACTGCACGAAATTGAAAAAAACAAAAAGAAATATAATTAGACTAAATGTAGATAAAGTTGGTCTGTTCCACTAACGTAACATCGATAACCACCATCAGATCCGCTAAAGCCATTCCAACCAGGTATGGGTGATGCATTTTCCCCGAGAGAGGATCACAGTCGCTGTTAAATTAACGACAAGATAATTGGAAATTAAACAGAAATATTGTCAGCAGCATCTCCGTGAATGCCCCCATTCTTCCGATGCTATGCAAGGTATGGTCTGTTTGGAAGTGGAAAGCGGGAATCCAGTGTGTGCGGTCTCCGTAGCTGCACTCCGGCTGGAGGATAACGACGGATGTGAGTGTCAGTGGATTGGCGACCTTCCCACAGTTTAGAGCGAGGCATCCGAGTTCCACGACTCACGGACCGATGGGCAGTCGATCGCTCCTGTAAACAACACCATTTCCATTATTAGAGGTGAAATAGCTGAAGGCACTGCTTGTAGCTGTGACAAGTGGAGTCAATGAGATATAAAGCACGAGTTCTCATTTACTGACTTACAGAGGAACGGACCTACGTGTCGAAAATAGACTGGACCGTCATTTAAATAAGATGCCACGTTGTTATAAGGTCGAACTGTCTGCACTGATGGAGACTCGGGCTTGGAAAAGCAGAGACCAGCATCACTTCAGAAAGCTTAGCGATGTGAAATTGTGAAACAACGACAATATCGGCACCAACTTAATTGGCAAAAGAAAGAAAACACTGCTATCAAAGTACGGATAATGAAAATAAAACAATCAGATGCCTGAATCCTCCATTCCGGGAGCACGTTTCAGCCGATGTTAGCATCTGTGCTCAGTAACAGTGCGGATACCGCAGCAGAGTAACGACGGTGCCATACATAAAGTAACCAGCTCCGGCAGCTTACCGGGGACACCAACCGCTACAAGTGTGGGATAGAAAATGGCCGCGATGTAGTAAATCGCCGCATATCCCATATTCCGTCAGAAGCAGCGTTCAGTTGTACGGAGCGTTTCAGCTACTCAGATGGACTGGTGATCGGTTTAGCAGACTTTTATTGAGGAGAGAGCAATTCCACTGAGGCAATTAGCGTGGCGATCACGTCAGGGACATTAGTGACAACCAACTGCACAAGCACTTACGTTAAACTATTTTTACTCACTCTGTCACCGTGCCATGAATTTGACTCCTCAAGGGGACATTGCAATCTACTTACTTTAAAACAAAGTATAATGTCAATTTGCCAATTTAAATTCCATGACAACTGACCTCAGCTATTTAACAGGACATTATTGTATCAGTGTTTATGGAGGCGTTCATAATGAAGTCGATTTATTTTGTAGCATTCAACGGAGCACATTTGCTTCTGAAATTGAGGAAGGAGTTTGTTCTGGCGGTGAAATGGAGAACGCTTCTTTATTAAAGGAGGAATATCCGTTCATTCTTTTCTTTCGTTCGTTCCAGTCATTCCGGGCGGTCTGAGTGTTGGAAATCACAATGAGAGCTGACACGTGTTACAATAAAATACACTGCACATATATTCCACGACACAATTTAAAAGATCCACAGCGATATTCCAGAGATCTGTGATCAAAAAGGGAACGTGTCCTCGGGAGATTAGCGAGGCTGTGGACAGTTTGAAGAACAATGTTTTCCAGCGCACACATGGGCAGTTTGGCAGGAACCTGACCTCTGCCAGTGATGACTTGACCGCCCCATACCCGTGACCTGCGATGCAGTCTATTTAACTTTCAACATATTCTCAAACCTGCCACAATTTTACCACTATTTCTCCACCCATTCTCTCTTTGAACAAAAGTAGCAAATGAAATCTGTGAATCCTCCGCAGGTTTCAAGGCTGTTCTATTATTTGCCACGAAGTTGTATTTTTTTCTCCTGATTTACTGTCAGGTATATTGCCTTGCGAGCGTCACTATGGCATGTGCAGAACAGCGGATGTGGTCAAGCTAACCTGTCAATCACACTTCCTTCTGCTCCTGCAGTGTACCGCTCCGTGCCGATTTTGATACTCGTTCCGATAAGCGGACCTCGGCGTATTGGAGAAAGTCTCATCAGTCTGTTTCCATTGCGGAGCTCGTACTAACGTGAGGCCCTCGGTTGACTCGAGAAAGTATCACCTCTTTGACTTCAAATTCATCCTTCCAAAGTGAATCATTTCGTACTTTTCCGGATTGAGCACCATCTGTAACTTGTCAGCACTGCTCTGCATCCTGTCACTGTCCTGTTGTAAACTCTGACCATCTTCTATGCTATCCATAATTGCAACAACTTCCACATCATTGGAAATACAACAATTCACCGTTCCACTTCCTTATTCACATCATTTTTAAAGCACAGAAATCCGAGATGTCTCAGAACAGATCTGTGCAGGGCACCACCGTCCAAAGGGAAGACGTTCCATCCAGAACTATTCTGTGCCTTCTTAGGCGTCAGTCCTGATTCCACAAGACACCTTTACCAGGACACCAAATCTTCTAACGTTCTGAAAGGTCCCTATCATGTTTAACCGAAGGCTGACCGCCGCATCCTCACAGAATTGAACCAGGCCCGTGAGAGATAATCTGCCCCTCACAAAGCCATACCGATTCTCCAAATCAGGTAATGCTTCTCCAAATTCCCTAAATCCTGTGTT